>NC_134568.1:26674346-26974346 GCF_050947875.1 Dermacentor variabilis | reverse complement strand
GCCCATTCTCGGCTAATCCTCCAGAATGGATTTGTGCCGCTCCGGGATGAGTATGTGCCACTGTGACCCAAGGCGTACAAATGCCTTAAATTATATACATGGAAGTGCCATGGTGACAAGAGGGACAAAGGAGGATAAAGGATAACATATGCGTTGGATCTGCATAATATTTGTCGGTTATACAAGCGAACAATATGCCCCATATACGAAATATGTATGATTTCCTTTAGAGTCAATAAATAGTCAATAAATAGTCTGCCTTCCCTCAGATTATGCAGTTTCAGTGAGAGTTCCGGTTCTCCCCTGGTGGTTGGCTCAGCGACAGGTTCGACTGGCAGTACTAGGAATTCGGAGAAAGGCACAACTCTCATCATCAGCTCTCAAGCAGCTCTCTCTGCTGCTGTTGTACGAACCATACGAAGGCCACACTGATCCTTAGATTGACGTTTCAACTACCGTATACAGATCTGCGGGAACAGTGTTCAATTCCTGCGAAAGTCACCACCGTAAAATTTAGGACACGCCATCGGGCAACATCGACAGCTGCGAAGCTTCCCGCTCCTCGTAGCGCACTCCACGTGATCCGTCTGAAACCACTGCAAAAATTTTGTGTGTTCGGTGATTCCAATGCAGCTCTACATTGTTTGCTTTCCACCTCACGCCGTGGGCCTAATGCTAGAAACTAGTAGTAGAAACACGATATCTCCTTCTTCACCTCGCCGAGCTAGGACAGCATGCCCATAAAGCTGCTCAATCTGCTCATGAGCAGCCCATCCCACTGTCAAGAACAGATGCAGCAGCAAAACTTCGCCTGCTTGCGAATGATGCCGCACACTCCCTATGCAACACAGCGAAATTTCCAGCACACGCCTGCATCACCTTGACCTCTCCCTTCCACTTCGTCCTCCCTCTGGACTTTCCCGAACACAGACACTTTGCCGACTGTGGCTTGGCGTAGCGTTTGCAAAATCATTTGCTTTCGGCTTTGGAATTACCGACAGTGCTGCTTGTGCAACTGCGGCAACGAGGAATCTACACCAAGTGTGTTATTTGCCATTCTCCTCGCTACAGTACACACAGGCGCTCGCTCGCGACCACGTTGATGCGTCTCGACGACCGGCCGCTGCAGGAGCTGACAATCCTGGAGTACCGGCTTGTGCGGTCGTCAAGCCAGAAGTCGGCGAAGACGCTATAGACCTTTTTGCGGTAAAGTAACCGATCAGAGGGACTTCGATACTCCCGGGCGTCCCCCCTCCTCCTGCCCGCCCTTTTTTGGGCGTTTGCTTGCTTTCTTCTCTACCTTTTCTTTCCTTCCCATTTCCCTCTCTCCCAGTATAGGGTAACAAATGATATCGAGAATCCTATCTTCCGGTAAACCTATCTGCTTTTTTCTGCCGCATCTCTCTCTCTCTCGCGCTCTCTCAACACAACAAGCCCGTTTCTATCTTGCAACGATTCAGGCATTCGGCTGCACTCGGAAGATGAGCAATGACGTCGTATGCATCTGAGCCGCTACCGTCACCTCTCTTAGCTTCACTAGTGGGTCTATAAACCAGCATGGAGATGAAAAAAAATTTAGACAAAGCCAGCGGTAATATTTGAAAAGCCGGATAGGAAAGAGGAGGAAATTATAGCCGTATCTCCTTCACCATGAATTAGGCTTAATCGACTTGCAGATAAACTCCCATGTTCACCGCCGTTTCTTCGCGAGTGATTGCTTCGCGATAATGATGATGACAATGGTATTGTAATAATGAATCCTTACCAACTAGCTCAGCTTTCTGTCGTTCTAAGCTTCGCGCTACGCAGTGTTCAATTTAAATACCTGGGAACATCTATTATATGTACGCTGAATTGCAACAGCGATGCAAATGCCGTTGTGTCAGCGGCATAAAAGAAACTTTGGCTGCTGTGCCATTGCCTGGAACATTGCACGTTTAAAATTAATCTTGTATATAGTGTGCGCGTGGTGGCTGCAGTTAAGCTGTCATTGGCATGCGGAGATGCCGCTTGTAGATAACACATCAAATCAGATATAAATTCCACTGAAAGCGTTGGAAAACAAGTACGCCAATTCATCGACAATGCGTATGGAAGCTGCATATAGGTATTCTGTTATTCTGTTAGACTGTGGGAGAGGTATGGCATCTCAACACACACACACACACACACACACACACACACACACACACACACACACACACACACACACACACACACACACACACACACACACACACACACACACACACACACACACACACACACACACACACACACGCGCGCACGCACGCACGCACGCACGCACGCACACACGCACACACGCACACACGCACACACGCACACACGCACACACACACACACACACACACACACACACACACACACACACGCGCACGCACGCACGCACGCACGCACGCACGCACACTGTTAGCACCGGCCTTTGTAACCATTGCATATCGTTGCATGTTGGCCGATAATGTAGTTAAGGGGGCGCGCCCCCTGTTCTGCATAACAAAACGATATATCTCGGCATAAAATCCTGCTGCCATATAATGTAGCCTCATATGTATCTCTAAGGCACACAGACCTCTTAATAGTGCAGGATATTGAAGATATTGTTTCCATTTCTTAATTTGGGCTTCCTCATTCCTAAAAACTACTTATGAGTCATTGAATGCTCCGGCTTATATAGCACGAAATTTTGGGCAACGGACTATAGTCCCAGAGAGCTAGCGCACCTATGTTCTGCATTTTCAAACAATAATTATGATGATCATCATCAAATTTATGTCCAGTGCAGGATGAAGGCCTCGCACAGCAATCTCCTATTACACCTGCCTTGCGCCCTGCAGCTTACTCTATCTTACGCCTGTAGATTTGCTAATTTAAGCACGCAACCTAGTTCTCTGCCGTTTTCGACTAAAAGTGTGGAAAGTTGGGCTTCTTGGTTATTCTTGACTATAGGTACAGTGCGAAGTAGACCGGATAGACAGGAGTAAACACACCACAGCTCTGACTCTCAACAAATTTATACAGCAGCTATATACAGCAGATATACAGGGCGTTTCAGCGAACGCTTTCAAAAATTCCTAAAGGCTACATGTGGCAGATAGCGCAATTCTTGTTCATGAGGTGGTCTACTCGAAGCGGCGGACGCTACTTGCAGAAAAAATTGAAATGCGTAATCGACTAATCAACGAAAATTCACAAATTAGGTTTTGAACTAATTTTCTTATGACCCATATTGCAATTTACAAATTCTAGCCGTAGAGTTCGCAAGGCAATCCACTTGGAAAGCATTGTCAGGAAGACACCAGTTTTGAGGTAATTCCCGAACTTTGCGGAGAAATGCATTGGCGTTTCAGTTACTTTTGTGCTTCAATGCACAAAGCGACGTTTGTTAAGAAAGTAACCGAAGGAGGCGTAGTTGGCTGCTTATGGCGTTGGCAAATTACATAGCTGGAAACGTACTGCTTCGCCGACTTCCTGAGCTTGGGCCAATAGAAACGTCGGCGCAGTCGGTGGGGTGTGCGAGCAAAGCTAAGGTGGCCTCACGAGATGTCATCGTGTATGGCGTGAAGGATCATAGGTCTCAATGTCTGGGGAACCACGAGGAGAAGTGGAGTGCCTTCAGGAGAAAAATTTTTCTTGTACAATAAATCACCAACAACAATTAAAGGTGAGCCGCGTGCTGATGACCGAGTGGCGTCAAGAATAGGCCTAATAGAAGGGTCACGCTGTTGCTGACGCTTGAAGGCGGTACCATCAGCAAACTCTGCGGAGATGGCAAGGAGGTACTCATCTAAGCCATCGTCCGTATCTCGCATGCTTGCTAACGGAAGGCGAGATAAACAGTCAGCATCAGTGTGACAGCGTCCACTCTTTTATGTGATAAAAAAGTAGTATTATTGAAGCCGTAATGACCACCGGACTAATCGGCTAGATGAATCGCGCAGTCCAACTAAGCAGCGAAGAGAAATTGTGGTCTGTCTCTATCATTCAGTCGTGGCTGGACAAGTATGGTCGCAACTTGTGTGTGGCAAAGACTACCGCGAGGCATTCCAATTCGGTTACTGTATAATTCTGCTCTGCCTTGGTAAAAGTACCGCTTGCGTAGGCGATGACTTCTTGTTGGCGTCCGCCGTGTTTCTGTACGAGTACTGCTGCGATGCCCAGATGACTAGGATGGATGTGAAGCTCATTTGTGGCCTCAGGATCAAAGTGGCGCAAAATTGGAGCTGAGGTGAGTAGAAATTTTAGTTAACACAATGCTGACTCACACCCAGTAGTCCACGTAAACTGTGTGTCCTTGTGAAGGTGTGATGTGAGCGGATGAGCTGACGTGCAAAGTCCTTAATAAAATGGCGAAATTACGAACATAGTCCCAGGAAGCTGCGGAGGTCTTTCGGCGTCTTCGGCCGGTTGAAGTCCCGAACGGCTGCAAGCTTCTGCGGGCCTCGGCGGATGCCTTCCTTGTCGACGAGGAGACCCAGAACAAGTGTTTGACGCTCGCCAAAGTGGCATTTTTTTGGAGTTTAGAATCAGTTCAGCTCTCCGTATGCAGTCAAGAACAAATTTGGGTCATTGGTTGTGCTCGTGAAATGGCTTGCCGTAAATGACAACGTCGTCTATGTGACACATGCATATTTCCCATCGAAGTCCACGCAGGATCGTGTCCATAATTCGTTCGAATGTTGCCGGAGCATTACACAAACCGAAAGACATTACGTTTAATTCCAAAAGTCCATCCGGCGTTATGAAGGCAGTCTTCTTGTCTGGCAGGTGCATCACCATCTGCCAGGAACCTGAGCGCAGATCGACCGAGGAAAAGTACGAGGCAGAGTGTAAACAGTTAATGGCATCATCTATACGTGGGAGAGGATACACATCCTTCTTCGTCACTGCGTTTAAGCGTCTGTAGCCGACACAGACTCGCCACAAATAATCTTTCTTCTTGACCAATATAACTGGAGCCGCCTAGGGTACTATTGGACTTTTGGATGACGCCTTTCAGTAGCATGTCTGTAACTTGTTCGGCGATCGCTTTGTGCTCGGCAAGAGAAACACGGTACAGCTTCTGTCGTATTGGCGCCACTGTTCCAGTAATGATGCGGTGGTGTACGCGGGAGTGCGATGGGGAATGTAGACGCTATTGTGCAAAGACAAACATTGAAGCATAGCGGGCAAGGAGCTCTTGGAGCGCTTGTTCGGTGGAAGAAGGGAGCGACTTATTAATCGTGCTCCTAAATTTTGAAGAGTGGTCCCTGAGTGACTAGCTTGTGTCCGTGGAATTAGACACCGCACAAATGCTCACACCATCTTCTTCAAAACGTGCTACCTTCAGGGCGGTATTCAAAATAACTGACTCGGAGGACACATTCACCGTCCACACGTGAGCGCAACCTTCTAGAACTTCGTAACTTCGATAAGTAAGTAAGGGCCAAGTACATTCTTCTTTAGAGTGTTGACGCATTCGGGTTCTATTAATCCACAGCAAAAACCAACACTTACGCGCGACGAGGTTACTGGGATGAATATTGTCGTCTGCGCAGGCAAACGCACATCAGTGGGTAAAGAAAATAATTCTTGACAATCGAATGGAATGTCGTCAAGCGCTGGCGGTCTGACATAGCTGCTGAGTGAAATTTCACCAGCCCTGCAGTCTAATGTTGCTCCACACTTCCGTTTGAAAGAGACGGGCTTGGACAAGCGGCCGTGACAGTAATGTCACGTACCACCCAAGAGTGACACACTGTAACTGACGATGTGTGTGCTGTGTTATGTGCTCTCTCTCTCTCTTCCCCACATTTCATCCCCCCCCCATCCCGCTCCCATGTGTAGGCTAGCAAACCGCTTGAGCTCAACTGGTTAACCTGCCTGCCTTTGCTTCTCCACTTTTTCCTTCCTTCCTTCCACACTTCCGTAAAAAGTAAATACCAAGAATTACGTCACGCGTGGCGCGTGCTGAGTACAGTAAATTTGGTTCGAAATGCCTTTCCACAAACGGTTATCACAACGAAACATACTCCCACTGGACGTAACAGCGCACCGTCAACTTCGCGAAACATGGCGTTTCCGTCCCAAGCAAACATCACTTTCGGTCCTAGGCGATTGTTGGAAGAAACACACATAACAGACACGGAAGCACCAGTATATATACCAAAGCCACAGTATTTACACCATCGACACAAGCATACACTTTGTTCTTTACTATGACGACAGACGGAGGCATTTGAAAAAGTGACCATCTCGCGACCTCACCTTGATCGGCCGCACCAGCTAGTAGCTGAGGCAGCGCAGGCGAGCGGCGACGTGGAGATGGCGATCGACGTGTCCGGATCGGCGGTGGAATCAGGCTGCGGTTAGATACTGGGGAGCAATTCCTTGGCGTGTATTCTCGAGGTAGCGGACGAAAAGGGACATATGATTGCCAGGATGCAGCTTCTTGCATGCGGGGTCGATATGAGCGATCTCGCGGAGCACGCTGTGGGCGACGGCGGCAATGCCTCGCGATGTGTCCGCGAGTCCCACACCTGTAGCACACAGGTGGCCTGCGATTTTCATTGAAGTTGGACACAGATCTCCAAGGCGTATTGTAGACGGGAGACGCATGTCGAGGTTGTCTGTCACGTCGACGTTAAAAAACTCGTAGATTGGGGCTGGACTATGGTGCTCTGGGCATAGGTGTTGTCCTGAACGGGATGGTCCCTGTAGGCAGGTCGTGGCCAGGCAGCCGGTGCCTCAAAGTAGCGCTCATCAACGGAGCATTGGTGGCACACGCGGCTAGCATATGAGCCTTGAATATGAGGCAGTTCATCTCTGATAACTCGCGGTACTAAAACATCAAGGTCGTTAGAGGCAGATACGTCCACACTTGCTACGTCGGTCACGTTGTCCAGCCGACCAAACTTCGGAAGAATGCAGCGTGTTTTAAGAGCCTCGAACGTACGACAGTGACGCCTTAAGTCGGACGCGCTAGTGAGGTTTTCCGTACAGATAAAAAGAAATTGTACACATCTTCGGCAGTTCCCTTGAGTAGGTGTCGGACAGTGTCCTCGTCCGACAAATTTGTCTTTAGGATTTCCTCAATGTAGGCAGTACACGTCTCTCCCGGTAGCTGCGCTCGGCTTGAAACTGTCTGCTCAGCCTTTTTTTTTCCTTTTTCAAAAGCGAGTCATCAAAGCATTGCGTTATCTCTTCGACGAAGCTGTCCCAAGTTGTGAGCGAGCCCTGGTTATTGTCGAACCACATAAGGGCTGTTCCGGCAAGGAAAAAGACAACGTTAGAGACCTGCATGCATGCGCAGACGCGCTCTATTGATTGTGGCGGCTCATCTGCTGGTAGTGCCTCAACCAGTCTTCGACGTCCTGCTTCGCTTTGCCTGAGAATGTACGTGCTTCTCGATGGGGTCTCCAGTAGCCAGCTTGCGTTGGGCGAATGCTTTCTTCCGCGCTTTACTCGCGAACGTCACCTCCGTCCAAATCACTCATGTCAGCATCTCCCAGTGGTAGCCCCCGTTTGCTGCTTCAAAGGGGTAGTATAGCTTGGTCGTCCAGTGCACAAGGATACACGAAACCTCCGTAAAATTGTAACGGATGAGATGGGTTTATTTACAGGATGACAGATGGTTAGCGTGGAGCAAGGGGGACGGAATGGTCATCCAAGGCCAATAGGCAGCAGTCAGTTCCTTGCGCACCCCTCTACTTTCTCTTCCTTCGGCTGCACCGTGCAGCGTGACAATATTGTCACGAGAGAGAGATGCAAATGAGAGAAAGGCAGGGAGGTTAACCAGACTTAAAACCTCCGGTTTGCTACCCTGCACTAGGGGAAGGAAAAGGGGAAGTAAGGACGGAAAGAAGAGCGTGACAAAAATAAAAGCGTGAGAAAAAAAAATATGAAAAGGGATGAAATGGGGTCCTTATAGTCTTTCTAATAGGCCACTGTCACGTAGAAAAGTCAACAAAGCCTTGGTATACACAGTAGTAATACAGTACACAGTATACAGTAGTAGAACACAGTAGTAATACTGTGAAAGACAAAACTAACTTTTATTGGGTGAACCTGTGCCCACAAAAACTGGCTACACTTATAGCACAACGATAGCGGCGAACACGGTCGGCGATCGTCGAAAATCTGATCAGCGGGTCAAGCGCGTCGGCTTTTATAGAGCAGTCGTCGAATGTTCCAGACTAATCGTTCGGGCCCGCGTGCCTTCCACAAAGTTCTACGCCATTCGCGTCACGCGATGGAATCAGATAATACAAGGTTCGGCGACAGCAGACAGTGGATAGAAGCATCGATACCTTTCCAGAAACTTCGGATACATGCAGGCGCGTCCCGCGCTGTGCGATTACATTTGTTGGGCGGCGAAACGTGGTCGCCCGATAAAGATAAGTACACGTGTCAATATATATGGCTGGGCCCATGGCCATCGATTCCCAATATATATATATATATATATATATATATATATATATATATATATATATATATATATATATATATATATATATATATATATATATATACTCAAAGAAGTGCGGGCGCACGTAGAAATGCAAACACATATTTACTTTCGACGTGGTAATGCATCACGCAAAGGTACATCAGACAGCAAGTGTGCTTCCAACTTGCCGTCAAAACTCCCAGCGTTAAACTTCCCATGGCATGTCATTTTTTAGGATACTTTTTGCGTAGGAAAATTAACTCCTCTTTTGTCGATCTCACTATCGACGGGGTGCTCATGAAGGTATCGCGCGACTTCGCCATCTTCTCAGCTTCATTAACTTCATGTGTTAGGAGATTCCTGTGCTTGCTGACAACAGCCCATAACAGGCATCTGCCATACGTTCTCACAGCAACAACGAGCGCAGCAAGTGTCAATATCACGGGACGACTAGAATGCTACGTACCGCGTTTCATAACCGTCACTTCCTATGACAGCATCTCCAACAATCATAACAGTACCTTTTTTTTTCTTCTTTTTGTTTTATAATGAAAGTTTTTTCCCGCATCATAAAATGGATGAAGCACGTTGCGCATACATTTGCAGTCTGTTCTGTTCAGTAAAATCCAGCCGGGATCAGCGGTGTGTACCACACAGATCGATGCCTAACAACTTACCCGACGAACAAAATTAAAGCGGGCGATATCTAGATTATGTAGAGCACAGATCCACACCTCTTGTAACGTATACCTAACCATCAGACAATGATGCCAATTATAGCATAGAGGGAATCAACTGCATCCTTTTTATTATTGAAGTGTAGAAATAATGAGGCACAGGAAAACGAAAGAAAAGCAAACTGACCCGTGCGATGGCTCCGTGTCTATATGACGTTGTGCGGTTGAGCACGAGGTCGCGGGTGCGCTTCGCGGTCGCGACGGCCGCATTTCGACAATGGCGGAATTTGTAGCAACGCTCGCGTACCGTGCATTTGACGCCCGTTAAAGAACCGCAGCTACTCAAAATTAACGCGGAACGCTTCACTACGGCGTCCTTCATAAGCCATTGTTGAAACTCCCCAATTGTGGAGATGTGGGCTCGGATCTCACCGAGCCCACATCTTCAGCATGAAGCCTGCATGTGATGCTATGCCAGTTCGACTACACGACGCTGGCTGTCCACGGATCAATGTTCTCGGGTGTTTATGTACGTGTACTGAACCTAGTCCCTGGAGCGTTGGACTCAGAATTGTGTATGTTGGGGCTTTATAGGAACTGCGTAATGATGAATTGTAGCGCAGAGACACCCAGATGACAGAAAAAAGAACTCGTTTTTTCGACATATCTTTGAGTCTGTTCGCCAGGATTGCATGATGATGATGATGATGATGATGATGATTTACTGGCATCGCCTTTGAAACGGAACTATGGCGAACAGTCCCCTTGCCTGCTTGAGTTAATCAGGTGTCCTATACATGTATCTCATTCTAGCATTTTTGTATACATCTACTTAATTTTTTTCTCTTCCTCAAAACTACTCTACCTTGTACCGCTACCTGTGCCTGTAACGGATCCGGTAGTATCAATGTCTTCCATGCTTTTTTTCCACCAATACTCTAAACGCCTCTAGCTTATCTCTACTGCTGATCGGTTGATGCTTCCGTCCACTTTAAATCAAAGTGCTTCTGGAAGGTGTACGTTACCCACAGGTCTCATGTGTTGTTCTCTCATTCCGCATGTGTTAACCAGCGTCACTCACGGTCATGATGGCACATGTGCCACGTGCTTTCAACCTAACAAAATATTGAGCCCCATCTGTTCTCCTAATTCAGCCAACTCAGACAGCGGGCACATACGCGATTCGCGAAGATGCAGAATGCTGTGCACTGTACTTCCCGAACCCATTGTCTACAATTACGCATTCATGAACGCGGCGCATGTCTGTTGACTCAGTATGGTCAAAGAAGTAGTGCGCCGTAACGATAATGCCTTAGCGCCTGCCGTAACATGGAATACAGCCCCACAGGTTGGACAACAAATGTGCTTCTGACAGCTTTTCGTACTTTTGCGCAGTAGTCTTTATGATTCACTTTCGACGGCGAAGAGCCCACCACTAACGTAAGTTATTTAATAGTTTATATTATGCACACGATGTTCGCACCTGAAATTAAGCATGTAGGCATGCGTCTCGAGGATATAAATGTAACGCAAAAGACAGGATAACAAAGGATGAGATAAAACATAATTGCGCGTTGTTCCTGTTTGTTCCTGTCGCTGTTTTACATCGTGCAGTGTGGTCTCCTGTCAAAGGGGAGCTCGCACTTTGCTGACTCCCTATACCTGCAAGAGCCGGCCGAAGATAGGTCAATGTGTTACACATGTATGTGGACCAACAACAACGTACGTGGACTAACCTCAACATGTATGTGTACCAACCGCAAGCCATCTGCTGCAAAGCCGTGTGACTGTACACTTGCCAGAGGAAGAAAAATTGGCACGTGCTCTGCACCCATGTGTTCGTGTTCCCTCTTAACAGTGGACTGCACTGCACATGGCACAGCTGTGTGAAATGGTGTGTGTCACGCTTTGCATTTAACGCATAGCGCTCCCGCGCTTTTCGACACCGTACACATCGTTACACTTTTTTGAGGCTATCGACAAACTGGGGTTACACAACGCATTGAGACATGCTGCTCCGTCACTCTATGGCTCTGTGTTTCACCGCGAAAGAAGCACGCCTACCCTTGTGTTTAAGCATAGCTGACGTTTCCGCTCTTCATTTTTTTTTTCATTTTTCATTCATTTTCATTCAATTAATTTTTCTGATATCTCAGAAAACTGACTTAGCAGAACTCGAGTAGACTCTGCGTCGCCTCCTAGCGATATTAGATCAGTCAGAGATTAGATCAACAAGCATGACGGGGCGCTTGTCGCTTGGTTGGTTAAGCTTCGGTGTCAGACACGAGGGTTACCGGTCACAAATCTGACTGTTGGCCATGGACTCTGGAACCTGGAGAGCAGTGGAGCGGCGACAGGCCCTCCAGGTTCCATTGAAAGAGTGGAGGAGCAGGTACCGTTCCCCTAGTGCTGGGGGGCCGGCACCCCCTATAATATAGCGAATGAAGCCTGGGCTTCACAGCAACAGCTGCAGCAGCAAAAATTATAAAAACAAAACAAAAAGCGTAACAACAACAACAACAACAACAACAACAACAACAACAACAACAACAACAACAACAACAACAACAACAACAACAACAACAACAACAATAACAATAACAATAATAATAATAATAATAATAATAATAATAATAATAATAATAATAATAATAATAATAATAATAATAATAATAATAATAATAATAATAATAATAATAATAATAATAAATTGCCATGCTGGATGGAGGGTGTGCCTCGCTCCCTCCTTTCCTTTTCTCCCGTTTAACTTCTCTCCGCCTGTGCATTGTGTAGCCAGAGTAGTCCGGATGAAAACTCTGAAGTGCTCGTTTCGTTTGCATCAAGCTTTTCTAACCTAAATCGCCAACTTTTCTTGCGCCGTAAGAGAATTCTTGTGAATATGGCCAAGCTATAGAGGTCTTACGTGGAACGGCTAGACAGACTGCTTGCGGCTCTCTAGATAAGTATGCCTTACTTGTAAATTTAGACCAAATTACGGGAGTAGAAAGGCGACTGAGATGTAACAATGGCCAATCCATGAGGTAGCATTTTGTACCGAAGTCAAATCGCGGGTAAAGAGAACAGGGTTTCGTCTATGCGCATTTTGTCTCGCGGCCGGTAGAGCTTAGGAGAACTTATGTGCGGGAAACGTCTGTAAGGTAGTGGCATCAAGACCAGGCGCCAGCCGGTGAGAGAGAAACAGAGAAAGAAGCCAGAGAATAAGAGAGAAACAGAGAAGAAGACCTAATTTTGCCGCCGGGCGTACAACTGCTGACATGACACCCTGAGCAGGGAAGGGGATTAAATGATTCAAAAGGAGAGGTGAAAAAAAAAGAAAACAATACGATGACCGAGTAATCCTGATAATGACATTACCCGCCGCGGTTGCTCAGTGGCTATGGTGTTAGGCTGCTGAGCACGAGGTCGCGGGATTGAATCCCGGCCACGGCGGCCGCACTTCGATGGGGGCGAAATGCGAAAACACCCGTGTACTTATTAAAGAACCCCAGGTAATCGAAATTTCCGGAGTCCTCCCCTACGGCGTGCCTCATAATCAGAAAGTGGTTTTGGCACGTAAAACCCCATATTTTAATTAAATTTTTTTATAATGATATTTACAGATACAAGGATGGCGAAAAATTCAGGCCTTTCTATAAGTGAACCATGCTTAACGCTTTCTGTGGAGGCTTTTACGTGTCAACACGGCCAGAGGCGTTAATTAGACGTTTGCCACGAGGCAACCACCCCTCATCCATCAGCTCCGGCCAAGAAGTCAACGCAGTGTTGGCACTGACTGCTGACGGGTCCACAAAAGGCACCCATCCCCACCACTACCTGACAGCCTGAACTAATGATGAAGAGGGCCAACGTCAAATACTACCGAAGAATGGCGCCGACCTTGGATTCCCAGGCTGCTATCCTGTCACATATTTCCTACCATTGGCCGTAGGAGTGCTACTAAGGTAGGAGTGCTACTAAGGTAGGACTGCTGCTAAGGCAGGAGTGTATCGAAGGTGGGAGTACTGCGGAACGATGCTATACCATGGGCGTGGTATTCGCAACCGATTCGACGGTTGTGATTCGCAGAGATACAGTCATCAGATTTCCCATAGTCGAGTCGCCTAGGGAAGACGACGGTATTAAAAGCGGAGACTTTTCGTGAAGTGAGGCCGGTGCGTCCTGATCTGAACTCGGACATTTAACTTGCTGAAATGTTATTGCGCAACAGAAAAGACGCGGGCGTAAGAAAAGAACAACACACACCAGGCGCTTGGTGTGAGTGCTTCTCTTACGTCCGTGTCTTTTCTGTTGCGCAATAATACTTCAGTAATGGATTAAAAACTTGTGCGCAATGCTGCTCTCATTACGATTAACTTGCTCTTGCAGAGAGCGGGTTTCCGTAACTGGAGCCGCCTAACTATAAACGTTTTTTTTCATTAATTCTTCTTTCTAACCCCTGTCTCCCATATCGAGTGTAGGGTAGCAAACTGGAGACTGATATCTGGTTAACCTCCCTGTCTTTCCTCTTCATATCTCTCTCTTCTTCATTCATTCCTACTACTGGATGTATTCGTCGATGGGCTGGTGGATCTCTCGAGCCTCAAGGCCAATTTCTGTGAGGTATCGGAGCAATTAATCCAAAGCCCGCCGCGGTCTTGAAGGACAGGCCATAGGAATCAAGACGCCACGTAACGTTACCGGACCATGGCAATACATGGTCATTTGGCGCTCAAGATCGAATATCTCATCGCGGTAGGCGGGGCCATTTAAGTGTTCCACTGTCTCTAAATAGCAGCAGTTGCCACGCTAGGTATATTCAGAAATTTCCACAGTAGGGACATTGTACCATCGGCTTCAACTGAATGTTGCATTCGCGAACAGTTATCTATGTCAGCAGGTAAGCGTTATTCCGTCTTAATAACTGCTTTGTTTCGGGGCGCACGTTCTCTTGTTGTCGTCACGCACGCCTTGCTTACACTCTCACTCAGCACACGCGGCGATGAAGTAAACCGTGAAAAACTCAAAAAAGAAAAAGAAAGAAGGAAGGAAGAAAGAAAGAAACCAAGAACATGACACCCAATTCGATTCTTCGCCGCACAATACTCCGCGGGCTCGCACACCGCTAGTTCCTCGCAAACTCTGCGCCGACGTCTTTCTCCGAGGACTGAACGGGTGCCGGTGCGCAAACGTACACGCGGGTATATGCGCATATATATAGTGTAGGCCGGCACGCCCGCTGCTTTGTGCTGGTGCGTGCGAGCGCGCTAACAAAACTCTGGGGCCGAACGTTCTTGTGCGTCGTTCGCGTGCTTTCCCGCCGTCGGCGGCGCGCTCGACTGCGTACACCGTATACCTGCATGAGCTTTTTCTATACAAGGAGCACCTGCTCGCCTCGGGTGCCGAGCGAGCCAGGCGCGGGAGCGCTATAGCTCGGTCCGCTTTCGCAGAATTTTCCCTATTAATCACAGCCGGGGAGGCGCGCACAGTCACTGCACGTCGGGATTATCCCTCTCCCGAACCCCCCTGTGTTTGACCCGCGCCCTCGTTTTATCCACTTTCACCACGCACACACACACACAAAAAGAAAGAAGACCGCACGCACGTATTCCCAAATATGCCGCGTGTTCTTCCTCCCACTCGGTCCTCTCGCAGGCAGTCAGTTAAATCATACGCGCGCGCGCGCGTATGTGTGTGCACCGAGGAAAAGATGGCTCTCGCTCCGTCTTTCGTTTTATCCGCGCCCGGTTCTGGCGAAACGCGCGCGCGGACGCATCAACTGACGGCCCCGAGCGCAGTGCGGCCACGCACGCACGCACTCTCGCGCGCGCGAGCAGGCTCGGGTCTTTCATCGCGGTTTTCTATTGTCTTCGGCGCCCGGCCGTACAACTCTAGCTAGCACGCAGCGTGCTTTGTTCCCGCGGCTCTGTTCCACCGTAATGCGTGCGTACCTGCGTATGTGCGTGCGTGGCGCTTAGGTGCGCTTCGCCCTCTCGCTCGCGGCGTGCGCGAATTTATAGACCTCGGCGACTATAACTGGCCCCGGGTCGTGAAACGGAAAGTTCTCGCAGCCGCTGTATGCGGCCGCGGCCTTTTGTTGCGCGGTTCGAGCGCGCGCTGGAGGAGAGAGCGACGGACGCAGGGCCGCGCCGCGGGCGTATCCGGATCGACGGACCCATATTTCATCTCCGGCTGCGGTCTGGAAACTCGCGACTATGCGCTCTGCCGGCAGGCTTTTGCCTTCTTCCATTTGTGTTATTTCGACCCTCAACCTCTCTCTCTCTCTCTCTCTCTCTCTCTCTCTCTCTCTCGAGCACCGCGCTCTGTGACTCTCTGCATTCTACTTTATACTCAGCCATGGCAAAAGTACACTGCCGACCGTTCCAAGTCTTAGCCAAAGGCCGTTTCGAAATTTCCCCCACATACTTCATGGCATGTGGTTGTCGTCACTGCTATTGTAGCTTAAGTAACTTGCGTAGCGAAAAAAAAAAAAAGTGGTGAGCGCCGT
Organism: Dermacentor variabilis; assembly: GCF_050947875.1. Lineage (NCBI taxonomy): Eukaryota > Metazoa > Arthropoda > Arachnida > Ixodida > Ixodidae > Dermacentor > Dermacentor variabilis. Next base: position 26,958,715 of record NC_134568.1, on the reverse strand, counting down.
TTATCAAGCATGCATGCTGGCTACATCAGGTGTGCCCAGTACCGGCCCAGTAGCGCGCGGCTTCTACTTTATTGTATACTTTATCGCAAACTCTGCTACCCTATATATCGCAACGTAAGCTGTGAAACTGTCTGCTTCACGTGCCAAAATTACATGCGCTGCGAGGAACGCCGTCGCGGAGGGCTCCTGATCAACTTTGACCTCTTGCGATTCCTTGACGTGTACCAAAATCCAATTACAGGAGCCTCTTTCTTTCCTTTTTTTTTTGGGGGGGGGGGGGCATTGCACACTCGTCGGTATGGTGGCACCACGCGATCAGCGCAGAGTCCATCCCGCTCAGCGGCAAGTAGCATCAGCGCATCCCTGGTTGCGAGATCTCCCGGCAGTGCTCTAAAGCTGGTGTGCTGGTCACTTGGCATGTTTGCAATAGGTGTGTGATGCTATAGGCTATACGCATATATAACCTGCGAAGCGTTAATGTTCCTTGCCTACAGCCCTGCTGTTCGAGCCAAAGCGGAACGCCGTTGTCTTATTGACCTTTTTAGTGTCTGCAACCACTCCCCAAAACGGGGTTGGCTGGCAAAATTCTTTCTTTCGATTGCTATTTTAGCGCTATTCGTAGCACATCATTTGTTTCAAGAACAGATACGACCTTGTTTTCATAGGTGAAGAAGAAGAGTGTTCGTAAAAGTTGTTGAGCTCAGCGCCTGCGGCCTCCTTTTCGCCATTTCCTCAGCCAACAGTTTTGATGGTGTGCGAGTCGCTATGCCGCGCCGGCTAACGTTGGCGCCGGCCACACCGCGATTGTCTTTCGTCGTCGCGCGCCTCTAGTCACGTGACCACGGCTCGCGCTCCGCTGCACGTGCAGAGAAAATGATTCGCACACCATCGCAACTGTTGCTTGAAGAAATTCTGCTCGCAAAACTCGCTTTTAGAAAGTTTCTGCTTACCAAGCTCGAATGCGCCTCGATAATTTCGGAGCTGCATTGACGTACCTCAAGCATTTAACGTCTATAACCACTCCCAAAACGTGGTTGGCTGGTAAAATTCTTTCTTTCTATTGCCATTTTAGCGCTATTCGTAGCACAGAAGTCTTCACAAGAATTGGAACTTGTTACAAATGTACTTGGAGAATGTTTTAACTTTTCTGGAGGTCATAATATTAACTGAAATCAATGTTAGTGAGTTTGATTGCTCTCTTTATAATATACAGAACTATCAATCGTTTGCCTTGTGCAGAGAGAGCAAACGTGGTGGAGGAGTGTTAGTATTTGTGAAAAATTGCTGGTTTTGTGAATGTTTGAAAGTTGAATTTGATGAAGCGGAAGTTATAGCGCTTTATCTTTCTAACAATGAAGATGAATTTTTAGTTTGTGCGATTTACAGACCTCCTAGCAAGAATATTGCAGTTTTTTTAGAGGAGCTCACTAGATTCCTGAAAAAGTATGGAGTAAATAAACGTGTGATTCTCGCAGGAGATTTCAACATTGACGTTTCGGTGACCAATAGGGTAGGTGTAAGTGAGTACTTAACGCTGTTGGCCAGTTTTGGCTTGGAGAATAAAATTCAGGGCTATACGCGAGAAGAATTTCTAGGAAGTAAATTCACACAGACATGCATTGACCATATCAGTACATCCGTAACGCAACAGGAAACGTTCAGCTGTATTATCAAAGAAAAAGTTGCTGATCATTATTTTATTACGCTTACGTTGTTAAAAGAGAGTAAAATGGTGGCACAGGAGAGATCTACAGAAAGGCTTGTAATTAACAATGACAAAGTAGATAAACTAATTAAGTTGTATGACTGGACTTCCTTTTTGCAGCACAATCACCTACATGCTTACGAACTGCTCGTAGAGCAACTAAAATCAATTTACAATAAATCAAAAACTAAGGTGAGGATGAAACGGCGAAATCAGGCAAGTCCTTGGATAAACAAGGAAATTATTGAGCTATCTTACATCAAGAGTAAACTTTTAAGAAGGCGCAATAAGAGCCCTCATGACTGCACTAAGAGAAGAATTCAGGCAACTGCGAAATAAGATTACAGCAAAAATACGACTCGCAAAAAAACAGTACCAGCTTAATCAATTCTCGGCATGCAGTAGGGATGTAAAAAAAACTTTGAAATTAGTGCAAACCACCATAGGAAAACCATCCAAGAAAAGCATTGACGATACTTTAGAACAGGCCTTTCCTGATAAAACCAAGGTAGAATTGGCCACTGAGTTCAATAAACACTTCGTAGAATCTGTTACTTCCTTGTGTAGACGGGGAAGCAAAATGGCGAACGCTACTGCAGTTGCTTCGAGCATTCATTCAGCTTACATGCCTACTGTCACTGAGACGGAATTATGGGATGTGTTGAAAACAATGCCAATAACAAAATCACCAGGCTATGATAGTGTTAGGATAAGAGATCTCATAGTGCATTTTGACATACTTAAAGCTATATTACTTTTCATTATCAACGAAACGTTAATAACTGGGCAAATTCACACGTACATGAAAGTAAGCGTAATAAGACCATTGCATAAAAAAGGCTCCAAAAAGGATTATAATAATTATAGGCCAATCGCAATTTTGTCCTCCCTCGCTTGTATCATAGAGAAAATTATACATGTTAGCATGACATCATTTCTTGATAAGTACCATCTACTAAATGCAGCCCAGTATGGTTTCCGCAAAGGCAACAGTACGGTAAACCTACTAGAGGATTTTCATGACCTAGTCTGCAAAGAAATAGATAATAATAACATTGTCCTTACACTTTTTATTGATTTGCAAAAAGCATTTGATACTATCAATCACAATCTACTATTAGATAAACTTGACAGTATTGGGTTTAGAGGTCCATACATGTCGTTCTTTAAAAGCTATTTTGCTGATCGAGCCCAATGCGTCCAACTAGGCGGATTATACAGCCCAATTTTGAACGTTTCGACAGGTGTTCCTCAGGGATCAATTTTAGGACCTTTGTTATTTAATATTTACGTCAATGATATGACCTGTCTTCCACTGAACTCGCAACTCTTTTTATACGCGGATGATACCGTCCTGGCCATACCAAGTGAAACGTATGAAGAGGCCTCCGACAGGATGCAGCAGGATGTGCATCTTTTGATAGAATGGTTAAACACTAATCAGATTTTTACTAATAGTACAAAAACCTGCCTACTTTGTTTTCATAGCCCATATAAATTGTTTAGAAGACTATCAAATATATACCTTCATGAAAGGAACTGTACGCGCTGTTCATGCCCACCTTTGGAACTTAAATCCAATTTTAAATACCTTGGTATCACATTTGACGAAACACTGTCGTGGAATATTCATATTGCAGAGTTAGCCAAACGCCTACGCCTAGTGTGCGTTTATATATATGCTCTACGATCTATATGTGGTGTATCGGTTAGAAAAATGGTATATAAGGGATTGGGAGAGTCCATATTACGATACGGGATAACAATTTACGGAACCGCATCTTTATATAAATTAAACACATTAAGCCGCATAGTGCACAGGATTGCAACCAATCTCTCCTATGGAACCAACTATCATGATAAGTCAGCCCGAGAGAGTATGGAATATTTTGACATGCTACCTGTACACAAGCAATTTGTCTTTGACATATTGTGCAAGCATTTCTTTCACAGCTCCTTTAAAATCTGCAACATTAAAGTACGGCCTCTCCGTCAATCAGAAAAGTATGTCATTCCCCGCATCTTCACCACTTATGGCAAAAGAATCCGTACCTACTATGTTCCTTATTACTTCAATAAAATACGAACCCTCCCGAGTATTACCGGATTAAAAGACCTTAAGAATTTCCTGCGACCTTGGCTGAACAATAATATTGAATGAGGTAATTTGCTGTTGGCCATGTTCTTAATGTTTTCATTTTGTGTACGAAAGTGTGCATAGTTGATTTGCTATCAGTTGTTCTGTTTGTTTGTTCTTTTTTTCGCACAAGCAGTTGCGGAGTATTTTGTTGATTTTATTTTTTCTTCTTTTCAACTATGATTTACTCGCTGTTGTTTCATGTGCTTAACCTGGCTGCCCAGCTCAGCACACACGCGGCAACGCTTATGCAGGCTGGAACACGTTGTATGAATTGAAGTGAATAAAAATATATTATTATTATTATTATTATTATTATTATTATATTATCTTTTGTTTCAAGAACAGATACGACCTTGTTTTCATAGGTGAAGAAGAAGAGTGTTCGTAAAAGTTGTTGAGCTCAGCGCCTGCGGCCTCCTTTTCGCCATTTCTTCAGCCAACAGTTTTGATGGTGTGCGAGTCGCTATGCCGCGCCGGCTAACGTTGGCGCCGGCCACACCGCGATTGTCTTTCGTCGTCGCGCGCCTCTAGTCACGTGACCACGGCTCGCGCTCCGCTGCACGTGCAGAGAAAATGATTCGCACACCATCGCAACTGTTGCTTGAAGAAATTCTGCTCGCAAAACTCGCTTTTCAAAAGTTTCTGCTTACCAAACTCGAATGCGCCTCGAAAATTTCGGAGCTGCATTGACGTACCTCATGCATTTAACGTCTACAACCATAACCCAAAACGTGGTTGGCTGGTAAAATTCTTTCTTTCGATTGCTATTTTAGCGCTATTCGTAGCACATCATTTGTTTCAAGAACGGATACGACCTTGTTTTCATAGGGGAAGAAGAAGAGTGTTCGTAAAAGTTGTTGAGCTCAGCGCCTGCGGCCTCCTTTTCGCCATTTCTTCAGCCAACAGTTTTGATGGTGTGCGAGTCGCTATGCCGCGCCGGCTAACGTTGGCGCCGGCCACACCGCGATTGTCTTTCGTAGTCGCGCGCCTCTAGTCACGTGACCACGGCTCGCGCTCCGCTGCACGTGCAGAGAAAATTATTCACACACCATCGCAACTGTTGCTTGAAGAAATTCTGCTCGCAAAACTCGCTTTTAGAAAGTTTCTGCTTACCAAGCTCGAATGCGCCTCGAAAATTTCGGAGCTGCATTGACGTACCTCATGCATTTAACGTCTACAACCATTCCCCAAAACGTGGTTGGCTGGTAAAATTCTTTCTTTCGATTGCTATTTTAGCGCTATTCGTAGCACATCATTTGTTTCAAGAACGGATACGACCTTGTTTTCATAGGGGAAGAAGAAGAGTGTTCGTAAAAGTTGTTGAGCTCAGCGCCTGCGGCCTCCTTTTCGCCATTCCTTCAGCCAACAGTTTTGATGGTGTGCGAGTCGCTATGCCGCGCTGGCTAACGTTGGCGCCGGCCACACCGCGATTGTCTTTCGTCGTCGCGCGCCTCTAGTCACGTGACCACGGCTCGCGCTCCGCTGCACGTGCAGAGAAAATTATTCACACACCATCGCAACTGTTGCTTGAAGAAATTCTGCTCGCAAAACTCGCTTTTAGAAAGTTTCTGCTTACCAAGCTCGAATGCGCCTCGAAAATTTCGGAGCTGCATTGACGTACCTCAAGCATTTAACGTCTATACCCACTCCCAAAACGTGGTTGGCTGGTAAAATTCTTTCTTTCGATTGCCATTTTAGCGCTATTCGTAGCACATCATTTGTTTCAAGAACAGATACGACCTTGTTTTCATAGGTGAAGAAGAAGAGTGTTCGTAAAAGTTGTTGAGCTCAGCGCCTGCGGCCTCCTTTTCGCCATTTCTTCAGCCAACAGTTTTGATGGTGTGCGAGTCGCTATGCCGCGCCGGCTAACGTTGGCGCCGGCCACACCGCGATTGTCTTTCGTCGTCGCGCGCCTCTAGTCACGTGACCACGGCTCGCGCTCCGCTGCACGTGCAGAGAAAATTATTCACACACCATCGCAACTGTTGCTTGAAGAAATTCTGCTCGCAAAACTCGCTTTTAGAAAGTTTCTGCTTACCAAGCTCGAATGCGCCTCGAAAATTTCGGAGCTGCATTGACGTACCTCAAGCATTTAACGTCTATACCCACTCCCAAAACGTGGTTGGCTGGTAAAATTCTTTCTTTCGATTGCCATTTTAGCGCTATTCGTAGCACATCATTTGTTTCAAGAACAGATACGACCTTGTTTTCATAGGTGAAGAAGAAGAGTGTTCGTAAAAGTTGTTGAGCTCAGCGCCTGCGGCCTCCTTTTCGCCATTTCTTCAGCCAACAGTTTTGATGGTGTGCGAGTCGCTATGCCGCGCCGGCTAACGTTGGCGCCGGCCACACCGCCATTGTTTTTCGTCGTCGCGCGCCTCTAGTCACGTGACCACGGCTCGCGCTCCGCTGCACGTGCAGTGAAAATTATTCACACACCATCGCAACTGTTGCTTGAAGAAATCTTGCTCGCAAAACTCGCTTTTCAAAAGTTTCTGCTTACCAAACTCGAATGCGCCTCGAAAATTTCGCAGCTGCATTGACGTACCTCATGCATTTAACGTCTACAACCATTCCCCAAAACGTGGTTGGCTGGTAAAATTCTTTCTTTCGATTGCTATTTTAGCGCTATTCGTAGCACATCATTTGTTTCAAGAACGGATACGACCTTGTTTTCATCGGTGAAGAAGAAGAGTGTTCGTAAAAGTTGTTGAGATCAGCGCCTGCGGCCTCCTTTTCGCCATTTCCTCAGCCAACAGTGTTGATGGTGTGCGAGTCGCTATGCCGCGCCGGCTAACGTTGGCGCCGGCCACACCGCGATTGTCTTTCGTCGTCGCGCGCCTCTAGTCACGTGACCACGGCTCGCGCTCCGCTGCACGTGCAGAGAAAATGATTCGCACACCATCGCAACTGTTGCTTGAAGAAATTCTGCTCGCAAAACTCGCTTTTAGAAAGTTTCTGCTTACCAAGCTCGAACGCGCCTCGAAAATTTCTGAGCTGCATTGACGTACCTCAAGCATTTAACGTCTATAACCACTCCCAAAACGTGGTTGGCTGGTAAAATTCTTTCTTTCGATTGCCATTTTAGCGCTATTCGTAGCACATCATTTGTTTCAAGAACGGAAACGACCTTGTTTTCATAGATGAAGAAGAAGAGTGTTCGTAAAGGTTGTTGAGCTCAGCGCCTGCGGCCTCCTTTTCGCCATTTCCTCAGCCAACAGTGTTGATGGTGTGCGAGTCGCTATGCCGCGCCGGCTAACGTTGGCGCCGGCCACACCGCGATTGTCTTTCGTCGTCGCGCGCCTCTAGTCACGTGACCACGGCTCGCGCTCCGCTGCACGTGCAGAGAAAATGATTCGCACACCATCGCAACTGTTGCTTGAAGAAATTCTGCTCGCAAAACTCGCTTTTAGAAAGTTTCTGCTTACCAAGCTCGAACGCGCCTCGAAAATTTCTGAGCTGCATTGACGTACCTCAAGCATTTAACGTCTATAACCACTCCCAAAACGTGGTTGGCTGGTAAAATTCTTTCTTTCGATTGCCATTTTAGCGCTATTCGTAGCACATCATTTGTTTCAAGAACGGATACGACCTTGTTTTCATCGGTGAAGAAGAAGAGTGTTCGTAAAAGTTGTTGAGATCAGCGCCTGCGGCCTCCTTTTCGCCATTTCCTCAGCCAACAGTGTTGATGGTGTGCGAGTCGCTATGCCGCGCCGGCTAACGTTGGCGCCGGCCACACCGCGATTGTCTTTCGTCGTCGCGCGCCTCTAGTCACGTGACCACGGCTCGCGCTCCGCTGCACGTGCAGAGAAAATGATTCGCACACCATCGCAACTGTTGCTTGAAGAAATTCTGCTCGCAAAACTCGCTTTTAGAAAGTTTCTGCTTACCAAGCTCGAACGCGCCTCGAAAATTTCTGAGCTGCATTGACGTACCTCAAGCATTTAACGTCTATAACCACTCCCAAAACGTGGTTGGCTGGTAAAATTCTTTCTTTCGATTGCCATTTTAGCGCTATTCGTAGCACATCATTTGTTTCAAGAACGGATACGACCTTGTTTTCATCGGTGAAGAAGAAGAGTGTTCGTAAAAGTTGTTGAGATCAGCGCCTGCGGCCTCCTTTTCGCCATTTCCTCAGCCAACAGTGTTGATGGTGTGCGAGTCGCTATGCCGCGCCGGCTAACGTTGGCGCCGGCCACACCGCGATTGTCTTTCGTCGTCGCGCGCCTCTAGTCACGTGACCACGGCTCGCGCTCCGCTGCACGTGCAGAGAAAATGATTCGCACACCATCGCAACTGTTGCTTGAAGAAATTCTGCTCGCAAAACTCGCTTTTAGAAAGTTTCTGCTTACCAAGCTCGAATGCGCCTCGAAAATTTCGGAGCTGCATTGACGTACCTCAAGCATTTAACGTCTATACCCACTCCCAAAACGTGGTTGGCTGGTAAAATTCTTTCTTTCGATTGCCATTTTAGCGCTATTCGTAGCACATCATTTGTTTCAAGAACGGAAACGACCTTGTTTTTATAGATGAAGAAGAAGAGTGTTCGTAAAGGTTGTTGAGCTCAGCGCCTGCGGCCTCCTTTTCGCCATTTCTTCAGCCAACAGTTTTGATGGTGTGCGAGTCGCTATGCCGCGCCGGCTAACCTTGGCGCCGGCCACACCGCCATTGTTTTTCGTCGTCGCGCGCCTCTAGTCACGTGACCACGGCTCGCGCTCCGCTGCACGTGCAGAGAAAATGATTCGCACACCATCGCAACTGTTGCTTGAAGAAATTCTGCTCGCAAAACTCGCTTTTAGAAAGTTTCTGCTTACCAAGCTCGAATGCGCCTCGAAAATTTCGGAGCTGCATTGACGTACCTCAAGCATTTAACGTCTATAACCACTCCCAAAACGTGGTTGGCTGGTAAAATTCTTTCTTTCGATTGCCATTTTAGCGCTATTCGTAGCACATCATTTGTTTCAAGAACGGATACGACCTTGTTTTCATAGGGGAAGAAGAAGAGTGTTCGTAAAACTTGTTGAGCTCAGCGCCTGCGGCCTCCTTTTCACCATTTCTTCAGCCAACAGTTTTGATGGTGTGCGAGTCGCTATGCCGCGCCGGCTAACGTTGGCGCCGGCCACACCGCCATTGTTTTTCGTCGTCGCGCGCCTCTAGTCACGTGACCACGGCTCGCGCTCCGCTGCACGTGCAGAGAAAATGATTCACACACCATCGCAACTGTTGCTTGAAGAAATCTTGCTCGCAAAACTCGCTTTTCAAAAGTTTCTGCTTACCAAACTCGAATGCGCCTCGAAAATTTCGCAGCTGCATTGACGTACCTCATGCATTTAACGTCTACAACCATTCCCCAAAACGTGGTTGGCTGGTAAAATTCTTTCTTTCGATTGCTATTTTAGCGCTATTCGTAGCACATCATTTGTTTCAAGAACGGATACGACCTTGTTTTTATAGGTGAAGAAGAAGAGTGTTCGTAAAAGTTGTTGAGCTCAGCGCCTGCGGCCTCCTTTTCGCCATTTCTTCAGCCAACAGTTATGATGGTGTGCGAGTCGCTATGCCGCGCCGGCTAACGTTGGCGCCGGCAACTCCGCGATTGTCTTTCGTCGTCGCGCGCCTCTAGTCACGTGACCACGGCTCGCGCTCCGCTGCACGTGCAGAGAAAATGATTCGCACACCATCGCAACTGTTGCTTGAAGAAATTCTGCTCGCAAAACTCGCTTTTAGAAAGTTTCTGCTTACCAAGCTCGAATGCGCCTCGAAAATTTCGGAGCTGCATTGACGTACCTCAAGCATTTAACGTCTATAACCACTCCCAAAACGTGGTTGGCTGGTAAAATTCTTTCTTTCGATTGCTATTTTAGCGCTATTCGTAGCACATCATTTGTTTCAAGAACAGATACGACCTTGTTTTCATAGGTGAAGAAGAAGAGTGTTCGTAAAAGTTGTTGAGCTCAGCGCCTGCGGCCTCCTTTTCGCCATTTCTTCAGCCAACAGTTTTGATGGTGTGCGAGTCGCTATGCCGCGCCGGCTAACCTTGGCGCCGGCCACACCGCCATTGTTTTTCGTCGTCGCGCGCCTCTAGTCACGTGACCACGGCTCGCGCTCCGCTGCACGTGCAGAGAAAATGATTCGCACACCATCGCAACTGTTGCTTGAAGAAATTCTGCTCGCAAAACTCGCTTTTAGAAAGTTTCTGCTTACCAAGCTCGAATGCGCCTCGGAAATTTCGGAGCTGCATTGACGTACCTCAAGCATTTAACGTCTATACCCACTCCCAAAACGTGGTTGGCTGGTAAAATTCTTTCTTTCGATTGCCATTTTAGCGCTATTCGTAGCACATCATTTGTTTCAAGAACAGATACGACCTTGTTTTCATAGGTGAAGAAGAAGAGTGTTCGTAAAAGTTGTTGAGCTCAGCGCCTGCGGCCTCCTTTTCGCCATTTCTTCAGCCAACAGTTTTGATGGTGTGCGAGTCGCTATGCCGCGCCGGCTAACGTTGGCGCCGGCCACACCGCCATTGTTTTTCGTCGTCGCGCGCCTCTAGTCACGTGACCACGGCTCGCGCTCCGCTGCACGTGCAGAGAAAATGATTCGCACACCATCGCAACTGTTGCTTGAAGAAATCTTGCTCGCAAAACTCGCTTTTAGAAAGTTTCTGCTTACCAAGCTCGAATGCGCCTCGAAAATTTCGGAGCTGCATTGACGTACCGCAAGCATTTAACGTCTATAACCACTCCCAAAACGTGGTTGGCTGGTAAAATTCTTTCTTTCGATTGCTATTTTAGCGCTATTCGTAGCACATCATTTGTTTCAAGAACGGATACGACCTTGTTTTCATAGGGGAAGAAGAAGAGTGTTCGTAAAAGTTGTTGAGCTCAGCGCCTGCGGCCTCCTTTTCGCCATTTCTTCAGCCAACAGTTTTGATGGTGTGCGAGTCGCTATGCCGCGCCGGCTAACGTTGGCGCCGGCCACACCGCCATTGTTTTTCGTCGTCGCGCGCCTCTAGTCACGTGACCACGGCTCGCGCTCCGCTGCACGTGCAGAGAAAATGATTCGCACACCATCGCAACTGTTGCTTGAAGAAATCTTGCTCGCAAAACTCGCTTTTAGAAAGTTTCTGCTTACCAAGCTCGAATGCGCCTCGAAAATTTCGGAGCTGCATTGACGTACCGCAAGCATTTAACGTCTATAACCACTCCCAAAACGTGGTTGGCTGGTAAAATTCTTTCTTTCGATTGCTATTTTAGCGCTATTCGTAGCACATCATTTGTTTCAAGAACAGATACGACCTTGTTTTCATAGGTGAAGATGAAGAGTGTTCGTAAAAGTTGTTGAGCTCAGCGCCTGCGGCCTCCTTTTCGCCATTTCTTCAGCCAACAGTTTTGATGGTGTGCGAGTCGCTATGCCGCGCCGGCTAACGTTGGCGCCGGCCACACCGCCATTGTTTTTCGTCGTCGCGCGCCTCTAGTCACGTGACCACGGCTCGCGCTCCGCTGCACGTGCAGAGAAAATGATTCGCACACCATCGCAACTGTTGCTTGAAGAAATCTTGCTCGCAAAACTCGCTTTTAGAAAGTTTCTGCTTACCAAGCTCGAATGCGCCTCGAAAATTTCGGAGCTGCATTGACGTACCGCAAGCATTTAACGTCTATAACCACTCCCAAAACGTGGTTGGCTGGTAAAATTCTTTCTTTCGATTGCTATTTTAGCGCTATTCGTAGCACATCATTTGTTTCAAGAACGGATACGACCTTGTTTTCATAGGGGAAGAAGAAGAGTGTTCGTAAAAGTTGTTGAGCTCAGCGCCTGCGGCCTCCTTTTCGCCATTTCTTCAGCCAACAGTTTTGATGGTGTGCGAGTCGCTATGCCGCGCCGGCTAACGTTGGCGCCGGCCACACCGCCATTGTTTTTCGTCGTCGCGCGCCTCTAGTCACGTGACCACGGCTCGCGCTCCGCTGCACGTGCAGAGAAAATGATTCGCACACCATCGCAACTGTTGCTTGAAGAAATCTTGCTCGCAAAACTCGCTTTTAGAAAGTTTCTGCTTACCAAGCTCGAATGCGCCTCGAAAATTTCGGAGCTGCATTGACGTACCGCAAGCATTTAACGTCTATAACCACTCCCAAAACGTGGTTGGCTGGTAAAATTCTTTCTTTCGATTGCTATTTTAGCGCTATTCGTAGCACATCATTTGTTTCAAGAACAGATACGACCTTGTTTTCATAGGTGAAGAAGAAGAGTGTTCGTAAAAGTTGTTGAGCTCAGCGCCTGCGGCCTCCTTTTCGCCATTTCTTCAGCCAACAGTTTTGATGGTGTGCGAGTCGCTATGCCGCGCCGGCTAACGTTGGCGCCGGCCACACCGCCATTGTTTTTCGTCGTCGCGCGCCTCTAGTCACGTGACCACGGCTCGCGCTCCGCTGCACGTGCAGAGAAAATGATTCGCACACCATCGCAACTGTTGCTTGAAGAAATCTTGCTCGCAAAACTCGCTTTTAGAAAGTTTCTGCTTACCAAGCTCGAATGCGCCTCGAAAATTTCGGAGCTGCATTGACGTACCGCAAGCATTTAACGTCTATAACCACTCCCAAAACGTGGTTGGCTGGTAAAATTCTTTCTTTCGATTGCTATTTTAGCGCTATTCGTAGCACATCATTTGTTTCAAGAACGGATACGACCTTGTTTTCATAGGGGAAGAAGAAGAGTGTTCGTAAAAGTTGTTGAGCTCAGCGCCTGCGGCCTCCTTTTCGCCATTTCTTCAGCCAACAGTTTTGATGGTGTGCGAGTCGCTATGCCGCGCCGGCTAACGTTGGCGCCGGCCACACCGCCATTTTTTTTCGTCGTCGCGCGCCTCTAGTCACGTGACCACGGCTCGCGCTCCGCTGCACGTGCAAAGAAAATGATTCGCACACCATCGCAACTGTTGCTTGAAGAAATCTTGCTCGCAAAACTCGCTTTTAGAAAGTTTCTGCTTACCAAGCTCGAATGCGCCTCGAAAATTTCGGAGCTGCATTGACGTACCTCAAGCATTTAACGTCTATAACCACTCCCAAAACGTGGTTGGCTGGTAAAATTCTTTCTTTCGATTGCTATTTTAGCGCTATTCGTAGCACATCATTTGTTTCAAGAACAGATACGACCTTGTTTTCATAGGTGAAGAAGAAGAGTGTTCGTAAAAGTTGTTGAGCTCAGCGCCTGCGGCCTCCTTTTCGCCATTTCTTCAGCCAACAGTTTTGATGGTGTGCGAGTCGCTATGCCGCGCCGGCTAACGTTGGCGCCGGCCACACCGCCATTGTTTTTCGTCGTCGCGCGCCTCTAGTCACGTGACCACGGCTCGCGCTCCGCTGCACGTGAAAAGAAAATGATTCGCACACCATCGCAACTGTTGCTTGAAGAAATCTTGCTCGCAAAACTCGCTTTTAGAAAGTTTCTGCTTACCAAGCTCGAATGCGCCTCGAAAATTTCGGAGCTGCATTGACGTACCGCAAGCATTTAACGTCTATAACCACTCCCAAAACGTGGTTGGCTGGTAAAATTCTTTCTTTCGATTGCTATTTTAGCGCTATTCGTAGCACATCATTTGTTTCAAGAACGGATACGACCTTGTTTTCATAGGGGAAGAAGAAGAGTGTTCGTAAAAGTTGTTGAGCTCAGCGCCTGCGGCCTCCTTTTCGCCATTTCTTCAGCCAACAGTTTTGATGGTGTGCGAGTCGCTATGCCGCGCCGGCTAACGTTGGCGCCGGCCACACCGCCATTTTTTTTCGTCGTCGCGGGCCTCTAGTCACGTGACCACGGCTCGCGCTCCGCTGCACGTGCAGAGAAAATGATTCACACACCATCGCAACTGTTGCTTGAAGAAATTCTGCTCGCAAAACTCGCTTTTAGAAAGTTTCTGCTTACCAAGCTCGAATGCGCCTCGAAAATTTCGGAGCTGCATTGACGTACCTCAAGCATTTAACGTCTATAACCACTCCCAAAACGTGGTTGGCTGGTAAAATTCTTTCTTTCGATTGCTATTTTAGCGCTATTCGTAGCACATCATTTGTTTCAAGAACGGATACGACCTTGTTTTCATAGGGGAAGAAGAAGAGTGTTCGTAAAAGTTGTTGAGCTCAGCACCTGCGGCCTCCTTTTCGCCATTTCTTCAGCCAACAGTGTTGATGGTGTGCGAGTCGCTATGCCGCGCCGGCTAACGTTGGCGCCGGCCATACCGCGATTGCTTTTCGTCGTCGCGCGCCTCTAGTCACGTGACCACGGCTCGCGCTCCGCTGCACGTGCAGAGAAAATGATTCACACACCATCGCAACTGTTGCTTGAAGAAATCTTGCTCGCAAAACTCGCTTTTCAAAAGTTTCTGCTTACCAAACTCGAATGCGCCTCGAAAATTTCGCAGCTGCCTTGACGTACCTCATGCATTTAACGTCTACAACCATTCCCCAAAACGTGGTTGGCTGGTAAAATTCTTTCTTTCGATTGCTATTTTAGCGCTATTCGTAGCACATCATTTGTTTCAAGAACGGATACGACCTTGTTTTCATAGGGGAAGAAGAAGAGTGTTCGTAAAAGTTGTTGAGCTCAGCGCCTGCGGCCTCCTTTTCGCCATTTCTTCAGCCAACAGTTTTGATGGTGTGCGAGTCGCTATGCCGCGCCGGCTAACGTTGGCGCCGGCCACATCGCCATTGTTTTTCGTCGTCGCGCGCCTCTAGTCACGTGACCACGGCTCGCGCTCCGCTGCACGTGCAGAGACAATGATTCACACACCATCGCAAATGTTGCTTGAAGAAATTCTGCTCGCAAAACTCGCTTTTAGAAAGTTTCTGCTTACCAAGCTCGAATGCGCCTCGAAAATTTCGGAGCTGCATTGACGTACCTCAAGCATTTAACGTCTATACCCACTCCCAAAACGTGGTTGGCTGGTAAAATTCTTTCTTTCGATTGCCATTTTAGCGCTATTCGTAGCACATCATTTGTTTCAAGAACAGATACGACCTTGTTTTCATAGGTGAAGAAGAAGAGTGTTCGTAAAAGTTGTTGAGCTCAGCGCCTGCGGCCTCCTTTTCGCCATTTCTTCAGCCAACAGTGTTGATGGTGTGCGAGTCGCTATGCCGCGCCGGCTAACGTTGGCGCCGGCCACACCGCCATTGTTTTTCGTCGTCGCGCGCCTCTAGTCACGTGACCACGGCTCGCGCTCCGCTGCACGTGCAGAGAAAATGATTCACACACCATCGCAACTGTTGCTTGAAGAAATCTTGCTCGCAAAACTCGCTTTTCACAAGTTTCTGCTTACCAAACTCGAATGCGCCTCGAAAATTTCGGAGCTGCATTGACGTACCTCATGCATTTAACGTCTACAACCATTCCCCAAAACGTGGTTGGCTGGTAAAATTCTTTCTTTCGATTGCTATTTTAGCGCTATTCGTAGCACATCATTTGTTTCAAGAACGGATACGACCTTGTTTTTATAGGTGAAGAAGAAGAGTGTTCGTAAAAGTTGTTGAGCTCAGCGCCTGCGGCCTCCTTTTCGCCATTTCTTCAGCCAACAGTTATGATGGTGTGCGAGTCGCTATGCCGCGCCGGCTAACGTTGGCGCCGGCCACACCGCGATTGTCTTTCGTCGTCGCGCGCCTCTAGTCACGTGACCACGGCTCGCGCTCCGCTGCACGTGCAGAGAAAATGATTCGCACACCATCGCAACTGTTGCTTGAAGAAATTCTGCTCGCAAAACTCGCTTTTAGAAAGTTTCTGCTTACCAAGCTCGAATGCGCCTCGAAAATTTCGGAGCTGCATTGACGTACCTCAAGCATTTAACGTCTATAACCACTCCCAAAACGTGGTTGGCTGGTAAAATTCTTTCTTTCGATTGCTATTTTAGCGCTATTCGTAGCACATCATTTGTTTCAAGAACAGATACGACCTTGTTTTCATAGGTGAAGAAGAAGAGTGTTCGTAAAAGTTGTTGAGCTCAGCGCCTGCGGCCTCCTTTTCGCCATTTCTTCAGCCAACAGTTTTGATGGTGTGCGAGTCGCTATGCCGCGCCGGCTAACGTTGGCGCCGGCCACACCGCGATTGTTTTTCGTCGTCGCGCGCCTCTAGTCACGTGACCACGGCTCGCGCTCCGCTGCACGTGCAGAGAAAATGATTCGCACAGCATCGCAACTGTTGCTTGAAGAAATTCTGCTCGCAAAACTCGCTTTTAGAAAGTTTCTGCTTACCAAGCTCGAATGCGCCTCGAAAATTTCGGAGCTGCATTGACGTACCTCAAGCATTTAACGTCTATACCCACTCCCAAAACGTGGTTGGCTGGTAAAATTCTTTCTTTCGATTGCCATTTTAGCGCTATTCGTAGCACATCATTTGTTTCAAGAACAGATACGACCTTGTTTTCATAGGTGAAGAAGAAGAGTGTTCGTAAAAGTTGTTGAGCTCAGCGCCTGCGGCCTCCTTTTCGCCATTTCTTCAGCCAACAGTTTTGATGGTGTGCGAGTCGCTATGCCGCGCCGGCTAACGTTGGCGCCGGCCACACCGCGATTGTCTTTCGTCGTCGCGCGCCTCTAGTCACGTGACCACGGCTCG
Source organism: Dermacentor variabilis (assembly GCF_050947875.1). Classification (NCBI taxonomy): domain Eukaryota; kingdom Metazoa; phylum Arthropoda; class Arachnida; order Ixodida; family Ixodidae; genus Dermacentor; species Dermacentor variabilis. The sequence goes on along the minus strand of NC_134568.1, from coordinate 26,942,303 downwards.
CGCTCCGCTGCACGTGCAGAGAAAATTATTCACACACCATCGCAACTGTTGCTTGAAGAAATTCTGCTCGCAAAACTCGCTTTTAGAAAGTTTCTGCTTACCAAGCTCGAATGCGCCTCGAAAATTTCGGAGCTGCATTGACGTACCTCAAGCATTTAACGTCTATAACCACTCCCAAAACGTGGTTGGCTGGTAAAATTCTTTCTTTCGATTGCTATTTTAGCGCTATTCGTAGCACATCATTTGTTTCAAGAACAGATACGACCTTGTTTTCATAGGTGAAGAAGAAGAGTGTTCGTAAAAGTTGTTGAGCTCAGCGCCTGCGGCCTCCTTTTCGCCATTTCTTCAGCCAACAGTTTTGATGGTGTGCGAGTCGCTATGCCGCGCCGGCTAACCTTGGCGCCGGCCACACCGCCATTGTTTTTCGTCGTCGCGCGCCTCTAGTCACGTGACCACGGCTCGCGCTCCGCTGCACGTGCAGAGAAAATGATTCGCACACCATCGCAACTGTTGCTTGAAGAAATTCTGCTCGCAAAACTCGCTTTTAGAAAGTTTCTGCTTACCAAGCTCGAATGCGCCTCGGAAATTTCGGAGCTGCATTGACGTACCTCAAGCATTTAACGTCTATACCCACTCCCAAAACGTGGTTGGCTGGTAAAATTCTTTCTTTCGATTGCCATTTTAGCGCTATTCGTAGCACATCATTTGTTTCAAGAACAGATACGACCTTGTTTTCATAGGTGAAGAAGAAGAGTGTTCGTAAAAGTTGTTGAGCTCAGCGCCTGCGGCCTCCTTTTCGCCATTTCTTCAGCCAACAGTTTTGATGGTGTGCGAGTCGCTATGCCGCGCCGGCTAACGTTGGCGCCGGCCACACCGCCATTGTTTTTCGTCGTCGCGCGCCTCTAGTCACGTGACCACGGCTCGCGCTCCGCTGCACGTGCAGAGAAAATGATTCGCACACCATCGCAACTGTTGCTTGAAGAAATCTTGCTCGCAAAACTCGCTTTTAGAAAGTTTCTGCTTACCAAGCTCGAATGCGCCTCGAAAATTTCGGAGCTGCATTGACGTACCGCAAGCATTTAACGTCTATAACCACTCCCAAAACGTGGTTGGCTGGTAAAATTCTTTCTTTCGATTGCTATTTTAGCGCTATTCGTAGCACATCATTTGTTTCAAGAACGGATACGACCTTGTTTTCATAGGGGAAGAAGAAGAGTGTTCGTAAAAGTTGTTGAGCTCAGCGCCTGCGGCCTCCTTTTCGCCATTTCTTCAGCCAACAGTTTTGATGGTGTGCGAGTCGCTATGCCGCGCCGGCTAACGTTGGCGCCGGCCACACCGCCATTGTTTTTCGTCGTCGCGCGCCTCTAGTCACGTGACCACGGCTCGCGCTCCGCTGCACGTGCAGAGAAAATGATTCGCACACCATCGCAACTGTTGCTTGAAGAAATCTTGCTCGCAAAACTCGCTTTTAGAAAGTTTCTGCTTACCAAGCTCGAATGCGCCTCGAAAATTTCGGAGCTGCATTGACGTACCGCAAGCATTTAACGTCTATAACCACTCCCAAAACGTGGTTGGCTGGTAAAATTCTTTCTTTCGATTGCTATTTTAGCGCTATTCGTAGCACATCATTTGTTTCAAGAACAGATACGACCTTGTTTTCATAGGTGAAGAAGAAGAGTGTTCGTAAAAGTTGTTGAGCTCAGCGCCTGCGGCCTCCTTTTCGCCATTTCTTCAGCCAACAGTTTTGATGGTGTGCGAGTCGCTATGCCGCGCCGGCTAACGTTGGCGCCGGCCACACCGCCATTGTTTTTCGTCGTCGCGCGCCTCTAGTCACGTGACCACGGCTCGCGCTCCGCTGCACGTGCAGAGAAAATGATTCGCACACCATCGCAACTGTTGCTTGAAGAAATCTTGCTCGCAAAACTCGCTTTTAGAAAGTTTCTGCTTACCAAGCTCGAATGCGCCTCGAAAATTTCGGAGCTGCATTGACGTACCGCAAGCATTTAACGTCTATAACCACTCCCAAAACGTGGTTGGCTGGTAAAATTCTTTCTTTCGATTGCTATTTTAGCGCTATTCGTAGCACATCATTTGTTTCAAGAACGGATACGACCTTGTTTTCATAGGGGAAGAAGAAGAGTGTTCGTAAAAGTTGTTGAGCTCAGCGCCTGCGGCCTCCTTTTCGCCATTTCTTCAGCCAACAGTTTTGATGGTGTGCGAGTCGCTATGCCGCGCCGGCTAACGTTGGCGCCGGCCACACCGCCATTGTTTTTCGTCGTCGCGCGCCTCTAGTCACGTGACCACGGCTCGCGCTCCGCTGCACGTGCAGAGAAAATGATTCGCACACCATCGCAACTGTTGCTTGAAGAAATCTTGCTCGCAAAACTCGCTTTTAGAAAGTTTCTGCTTACCAAGCTCGAATGCGCCTCGAAAATTTCGGAGCTGCATTGACGTACCGCAAGCATTTAACGTCTATAACCACTCCCAAAACGTGGTTGGCTGGTAAAATTCTTTCTTTCGATTGCTATTTTAGCGCTATTCGTAGCACATCATTTGTTTCAAGAACGGATACGACCTTGTTTTCATAGGGGAAGAAGAAGAGTGTTCGTAAAAGTTGTTGAGCTCAGCGCCTGCGGCCTCCTTTTCGCCATTTCTTCAGCCAACAGTTTTGATGGTGTGCGAGTCGCTATGCCGCGCCGGCTAACGTTGGCGCCGGCCACACCGCCATTTTTTTTCGTCGTCGCGGGCCTCTAGTCACGTGACCACGGCTCGCGCTCCGCTGCACGTGCAGAGAAAATGATTCGCACACCATCGCAACTGTTGCTTGAAGAAATTCTGCTCGCAAAACTCGCTTTTAGAAAGTTTCTGCTTACCAAGCTCGAATGCGCCTCGAAAATTTCGGAGCTGCATTGACGTACCTCAAGCATTTAACGTCTATAACCACTCCCAAAACGTGGTTGGCTGGTAAAATTCTTTCTTTCGATTGCTATTTTAGCGCTATTCGTAGCACATCATTTGTTTCAAGAACAGATACGACCTTGTTTTCATAGGTGAAGAAGAAGAGTGTTCGTAAAAGTTGTTGAGCTCAGCGCCTGCGGCCTCCTTTTCGCCATTTCTTCAGCCAACAGTTTTGATGGTGTGCGAGTCGCTATGCCGCGCCGGCTAACGTTGGCGCCGGCCACACCGCCATTGTTTTTCGTCGTCGCGCGCCTCTAGTCACGTGACCACGGCTCGCGCTCCGCTGCACGTGCAAAGAAAATGATTCGCACACCATCGCAACTGTTGCTTGAAGAAATCTTGCTCGCAAAACTCGCTTTTAGAAAGTTTCTGCTTACCAAGCTCGAATGCGCCTCGAAAATTTCGGAGCTGCATTGACGTACCGCAAGCATTTAACGTCTATAACCACTCCCAAAACGTGGTTGGCTGGTAAAATTCTTTCTTTCGATTGCTATTTTAGCGCTATTCGTAGCACATCATTTGTTTCAAGAACGGATACGACCTTGTTTTCATAGGGGAAGAAGAAGAGTGTTCGTAAAAGTTGTTGAGCTCAGCGCCTGCGGCCTCCTTTTCGCCATTTCTTCAGCCAACAGTTTTGATGGTGTGCGAGTCGCTATGCCGCGCCGGCTAACGTTGGCGCCGGCCACACCGCCATTTTTTTTCGTCGTCGCGGGCCTCTAGTCACGTGACCACGGCTCGCGCTCCGCTGCACGTGCAGAGAAAATGATTCACACACCATCGCAACTGTTGCTTGAAGAAATTCTGCTCGCAAAACTCGCTTTTAGAAAGTTTCTGCTTACCAAGCTCGAATGCGCCTCGAAAATTTCGGAGCTGCATTGACGTACCTCAAGCATTTAACGTCTATAACCACTCCCAAAACGTGGTTGGCTGGTAAAATTCTTTCTTTCGATTGCTATTTTAGCGCTATTCGTAGCACATCATTTGTTTCAAGAACGGATACGACCTTGTTTTCATAGGGGAAGAAGAAGAGTGTTCGTAAAAGTTGTTGAGCTCAGCACCTGCGGCCTCCTTTTCGCCATTTCTTCAGCCAACAGTGTTGATGGTGTGCGAGTCGCTATGCCGCGCCGGCTAACGTTGGCGCCGGCCATACCGCGATTGCTTTTCGTCGTCGCGCGCCTCTAGTCACGTGACCACGGCTCGCGCTCCGCTGCACGTGCAGAGAAAATGATTCACACACCATCGCAACTGTTGCTTGAAGAAATCTTGCTCGCAAAACTCGCTTTTCAAAAGTTTCTGCTTACCAAACTCGAATGCGCCTCGAAAATTTCGCAGCTGCCTTGACGTACCTCATGCATTTAACGTCTACAACCATTCCCCAAAACGTGGTTGGCTGGTAAAATTCTTTCTTTCGATTGCTATTTTAGCGCTATTCGTAGCACATCATTTGTTTCAAGAACGGACACGACCTTGTTTTCATAGGGGAAGAAGAAGAGTGTTCGTAAAAGTTGTTGAGCTCAGCGCCTGCGGCCTCCTTTTCGCCATTTCTTCAGCCAACAGTTTTGATGGTGTGCGAGTCGCTATGCCGCGCCGGCTAACGTTGGCGCCGGCCACATCGCCATTGTTTTTCGTCGTCGCGCGCCTCTAGTCACGTGACCACGGCTCGCGCTCCGCTGCACGTGCAGAGACAATGATTCACACACCATCGCAAATGTTGCTTGAAGAAATTCTGCTCGCAAAACTCGCTTTTAGAAAGTTTCTGCTTACCAAGCTCGAATGCGCCTCGAAAATTTCGGAGCTGCATTGACGTACCTCAAGCATTTAACGTCTATACCCACTCCCAAAACGTGGTTGGCTGGTAAAATTCTTTCTTTCGATTGCCATTTTAGCGCTATTCGTAGCACATCATTTGTTTCAAGAACAGATACGACCTTGTTTTCATAGGTGAAGAAGAAGAGTGTTCGTAAAAGTTGTTGAGCTCAGCGCCTGCGGCCTCCTTTTCGCCATTTCTTCAGCCAACAGTGTTGATGGTGTGCGAGTCGCTATGCCGCGCCGGCTAACGTTGGCGCCGGCCACACCGCCATTGTTTTTCGTCGTCGCGCGCCTCTAGTCACGTGACCACGGCTCGCGCTCCGCTGCACGTGCAGAGAAAATGATTCACACACCATCGCAACTGTTGCTTGAAGAAATCTTGCTCGCAAAACTCGCTTTTCACAAGTTTCTGCTTACCAAACTCGAATGCGCCTCGAAAATTTCGGAGCTGCATTGACGTACCTCATGCATTTAACGTCTACAACCATTCCCCAAAACGTGGTTGGCTGGTAAAATTCTTTCTTTCGATTGCTATTTTAGCGCTATTCGTAGCACATCATTTGTTTCAAGAACGGATACGACCTTGTTCTTATAGGTGAAGAAGAAGAGTGTTCGTAAAAGTTGTTGAGCTCAGCGCCTGCGGCCTCCTTTTCGCCATTTCTTCAGCCAACAGTTATGATGGTGTGCGAGTCGCTATGCCGCGCCGGCTAACGTTGGCGCCGGCCACACCGCGATTGTCTTTCGTCGTCGCGCGCCTCTAGTCACGTGACCACGGCTCGCGCTCCGCTGCACGTGCAGAGAAAATGATTCGCACACCATCGCAACTGTTGCTTGAAGAAATTCTGCTCGCAAAACTCGCTTTTAGAAAGTTTCTGCTTACCAAGCTCGAATGCGCCTCGAAAATTTCGGAGCTGCATTGACGTACCTCAAGCATTTAACGTCTATAACCACTCCCAAAACGTGGTTGGCTGGTAAAATTCTTTCTTTCGATTGCTATTTTAGCGCTATTCGTAGCACATCATTTGTTTCAAGAACAGATACGACCTTGTTTTCATAGGTGAAGAAGAAGAGTGTTCGTAAAAGTTGTTGAGCTCAGCGCCTGCGGCCTCCTTTTCGCCATTTCTTCAGCCAACAGTTTTGATGGTGTGCGAGTCGCTATGCCGCGCCGGCTAACCTTGGCGCCGGCCACACCGCCATTGTTTTTCGTCGTCGCGCGCCTCTAGTCACGTGACCACGGCTCGCGCTCCGCTGCACGTGCAGAGAAAATGATTCGCACAGCATCGCAACTGTTGCTTGAAGAAATTCTGCTCGCAAAACTCGCTTTTAGAAAGTTTCTGCTTACCAAGCTCGAATGCGCCTCGAAAATTTCGGAGCTGCATTGACGTACCTCAAGCATTTAACGTCTATACCCACTCCCAAAACGTGGTTGGCTGGTAAAATTCTTTCTTTCGATTGCCATTTTAGCGCTATTCGTAGCACATCATTTGTTTCAAGAACAGATACGACCTTGTTTTCATAGGTGAAGAAGAAGAGTGTTCGTAAAAGTTGTTGAGCTCAGCGCCTGCGGCCTCCTTTTCGCCATTTCTTCAGCCAACAGTTTTGATGGTGTGCGAGTCGCTATGCCGCGCCGGCTAACGTTGGCGCCGGCCACACCGCCATTGTTTTTCGTCGTCGCGCGCCTCTAGTCACGTGACCACGGCTCGCGCTCCGCTGCACGTGCAGAGAAAATGATTCGCACACCATCGCAACTGTTGCTTGAAGAAATCTTGCTCGCAAAACTCGCTTTTAGAAAGTTTCTGCTTACCAAGCTCGAATGCGCCTCGAAAATTTCGGAGCTGCATTGACGTACCGCAAGCATTTAACGTCTATAACCACTCCCAAAACGTGGTTGGCTGGTAAAATTCTTTCTTTCGATTGCTATTTTAGCGCTATTCGTAGCACATCATTTGTTTCAAGAACAGATACGACCTTGTTTTCATAGGTGAAGAAGAAGAGTGTTCGTAAAAGTTGTTGAGCTCAGCGCCTGCGGCCTCCTTTTCGCCATTTCTTCAGCCAACAGTTTTGATGGTGTGCGAGTCGCTATGCCGCGCCGGCTAACGTTGGCGCCGGCCACACCGCCATTGTTTTTCGTCGTCGCGCGCCTCTAGTCACGTGACCACGGCTCGCGCTCCGCTGCACGTGCAGAGAAAATGATTCGCACACCATCGCAACTGTTGCTTGAAGAAATCTTGCTCGCAAAACTCGCTTTTAGAAAGTTTCTGCTTACCAAGCTCGAATGCGCCTCGAAAATTTCGGAGCTGCATTGACGTACCGCAAGCATTTAACGTCTATAACCACTCCCAAAACGTGGTTGGCTGGTAAAATTCTTTCTTTCGATTGCTATTTTAGCGCTATTCGTAGCACATCATTTGTTTCAAGAACGGATACGACCTTGTTTTCATAGGGGAAGAAGAAGAGTGTTCGTAAAAGTTGTTGAGCTCAGCGCCTGCGGCCTCCTTTTCGCCATTTCTTCAGCCAACAGTTTTGATGGTGTGCGAGTCGCTATGCCGCGCCGGCTAACGTTGGCGCCGGCCACACCGCCATTGTTTTTCGTCGTCGCGCGCCTCTAGTCACGTGACCACGGCTCGCGCTCCGCTGCACGTGCAGAGAAAATGATTCGCACACCATCGCAACTGTTGCTTGAAGAAATCTTGCTCGCAAAACTCGCTTTTAGAAAGTTTCTGCTTACCAAGCTCGAATGCGCCTCGAAAATTTCGGAGCTGCATTAACGTACCGCAAGCATTTAACGTCTATAACCACTCCCAAAACGTGGTTGGCTGGTAAAATTCTGTCTTTCGATTGCTATTTTAGCGCTATTCGTAGCACATCATTTGTTTCAAGAACAGATACGACCTTGTTTTCATAGGTGAAGAAGAAGAGTGTTCGTAAAAGTTGTTGAGCTCAGCGCCTGCGGCCTCCTTTTCGCCATTTCTTCAGCCAACAGTTTTGATGGTGTGCGAGTCGCTATGCCGCGCCGGCTAACGTTGGCGCCGGCCACACCGCCATTGTTTTTCGTCGTCGCGCGCCTCTAGTCACGTGACCACGGCTCGCGCTCCGCTGCACGTGCAGAGAAAATGATTCGCACACCATCGCAACTGTTGCTTGAAGAAATCTTGCTCGCAAAACTCGCTTTTAGAAAGTTTCTGCTTACCAAGCTCGAATGCGCCTCGAAAATTTCGGAGCTGCATTGACGTACCGCAAGCATTTAACGTCTATAACCACTCCCAAAACGTGGTTGGCTGGTAAAATTCTTTCTTTCGATTGCTATTTTAGCGCTATTCGTAGCACATCATTTGTTTCAAGAACGGATACGACCTTGTTTTCATAGGGGAAGAAGAAGAGTGTTCGTAAAAGTTGTTGAGCTCAGCGCCTGCGGCCTCCTTTTCGCCATTTCTTCAGCCAACAGTTTTGATGGTGTGCGAGTCGCTATGCCGCGCCGGCTAACGTTGGCGCCGGCCACACCGCCATTTTTTTTCGTCGTCGCGGGCCTCTAGTCACGTGACCACGGCTCGCGCTCCGCTGCACGTGCAGAGAAAATGATTCGCACACCATCGCAACTGTTGCTTGAAGAAATTCTGCTCGCAAAACTCGCTTTTAGAAAGTTTCTGCTTACCAAGCTCGAATGCGCCTCGAAAATTTCGGAGCTGCATTGACGTACCTCAAGCATTTAACGTCTATAACCACTCCCAAAACGTGGTTGGCTGGTAAAATTCTTTCTTTCGATTGCTATTTTAGCGCTATTCGTAGCACATCATTTGTTTCAAGAACAGATACGACCTTGTTTTCATAGGTGAAGAAGAAGAGTGTTCGTAAAAGTTGTTGAGCTCAGCGCCTGCGGCCTCCTTTTCGCCATTTCTTCAGCCAACAGTTTTGATGGTGTGCGAGTCGCTATGCCGCGCCGGCTAACGTTGGCGCCGGCCACACCGCCATTGTTTTTCGTCGTCGCGCGCCTCTAGTCACGTGACCACGGCTCGCGCTCCGCTGCACGTGCAAAGAAAATGATTCGCACACCATCGCAACTGTTGCTTGAAGAAATCTTGCTCGCAAAACTCGCTTTTAGAAAGTTTCTGCTTACCAAGCTCGAATGCGCCTCGAAAATTTCGGAGCTGCATTGACGTACCGCAAGCATTTAACGTCTATAACCACTCCCAAAACGTGGTTGGCTGGTAAAATTCTTTCTTTCGATTGCTATTTTAGCGCTATTCGTAGCACATCATTTGTTTCAAGAACGGATACGACCTTGTTTTCATAGGGGAAGAAGAAGAGTGTTCGTAAAAGTTGTTGAGCTCAGCGCCTGCGGCCTCCTTTTCGCCATTTCTTCAGCCAACAGTTTTGATGGTGTGCGAGTCGCTATGCCGCGCCGGCTAACGTTGGCGCCGGCCACACCGCCATTTTTTTTCGTCGTCGCGGGCCTCTAGTCACGTGACCACGGCTCGCGCTCCGCTGCACGTGCAGAGAAAATGATTCACACACCATCGCAACTGTTGCTTGAAGAAATTCTGCTCGCAAAACTCGCTTTTAGAAAGTTTCTGCTTACCAAGCTCGAATGCGCCTCGAAAATTTCGGAGCTGCATTGACGTACCTCAAGCATTTAACGTCTATAACCACTCCCAAAACGTGGTTGGCTGGTAAAATTCTTTCTTTCGATTGCTATTTTAGCGCTATTCGTAGCACATCATTTGTTTCAAGAACAGATACGACCTTGTTTTCATAGGTGAAGAAGAAGAGTGTTCGTAAAAGTTGTTGAGCTCAGCGCCTGCGGCCTCCTTTTCGCCATTTCTTCAGCCAACAGTTTTGATGGTGTGCGAGTCGCTATGCCGCGCCGGCTAACGTTGGCGCCGGCCACACCGCCATTGTTTTTCGTCGTCGCGCGCCTCTAGTCACGTGACCACGGCTCGCGCTCCGCTGCACGTGCAGAGAAAATGATTCGCACACCATCGCAACTGTTGCTTGAAGAAATTCTGCTCGCAAAACTCGCTTTTAGAAAGTTTCTGCTTACCAAGCTCGAATGCGCCTCGAAAATTTCGGAGCTGCATTGACGTACCTCAAGCATTTAACGTCTATAACCACTCCCAAAACGTGGTTGGCTGGTAAAATTCTTTCTTTCGATTGCTATTTTAGCGCTATTCGTAGCACATCATTTGTTTCAAGAACGGATACGACCTTGTTTTCATAGGGGAAGAAGAAGAGTGTTCGTAAAAGTTGTTGAGCTCAGCGCCTGCGGCCTCCTTTTCGCCATTTCTTCAGCCAACAGTTTTGATGGTGTGCGAGTCGCTATGCCGCGCCGGCTAACGTTGGCGCCGGCCACACCGCCATTTTTTTTCGTCGTCGCGCGCCTCTAGTCACGTGACCACGGCTCGCGCTCCGCTGCACGTGCAGAGAAAATGATTCGCACACCATCGCAACTGTTGCTTGAAGAAATTCTGCTCGCAAAACTCGCTTTTAGAAAGTTTCTGCTTACCAAGCTCGAATGCGCCTCGAAAATTTCGGAGCTGCATTGACGTACCGCAAGCATTTAACGTCTATAACCACTCCCAAAACGTGGTTGGCTGGTAAAATTCTTTCTTTCGATTGCTATTTTAGCGCTATTCGTAGCACATCATTTGTTTCAAGAACGGATACGACCTTGTTTTCATAGGGGAAGAAGAAGAGTGTTCGTAAAAGTTGTTGAGCTCAGCGCCTGCGGCCTCCTTTTCGCCATTTCTTCAGCCAACAGTTTTGATGGTGTGCGAGTCGCTATGCCGCGCCGGCTAACGTTGGCGCCGGCCACACCGCCATTTTTTTTCGTCGTCGCGGGCCTCTAGTCACGTGACCACGGCTCGCGCTCCGCTGCACGTGCAGAGAAAATGATTCACACACCATCGCAACTGTTGCTTGAAGAAATTCTGCTCGCAAAACTCGCTTTTAGAAAGTTTCTGCTTACCAAGCTCGAATGCGCCTCGAAAATTTCGGAGCTGCATTGACGTACCTCAAGCATTTAACGTCTATAACCACTCCCAAAACGTGGTTGGCTGGTAAAATTCTTTCTTTCGATTGCTATTTTAGCGCTATTCGTAGCACATCATTTGTTTCAAGAACGGATACGACCTTGTTTTCATAGGGGAAGAAGAAGAGTGTTCGTAAAAGTTGTTGAGCTCAGCACCTGCGGCCTCCTTTTCGCCATTTCTTCAGCCAACAGTGTTGATGGTGTGCGAGTCGCTATGCCGCGCCGGCTAACGTTGGCGCCGGCCACACCGCCATTGTTTTTCGTCGTCGCGCGCCTCTAGTCACGTGACCACGGCTCGCGCTCCGCTGCACGTGCAGAGAAAATGATTCACACACCATCGCAACTGTTGCTTGAAGAAATCTTGCTCGCAAAACTCGCTTTTCAAAAGTTTCTGCTTACCAAACTCGAATGCGCCTCGAAAATTTCGCAGCTGCCTTGACGTACCTCATGCATTTAACGTCTACAACCATTCCCCAAAACGTGGTTGGCTGGTAAAATTCTTTCTTTCGATTGCTATTTTAGCGCTATTCGTAGCACATCATTTGTTTCAAGAACGGATACGACCTTGTTTTCATAGGGGAAGAAGAAGAGTGTTCGTAAAAGTTGTTGAGCTCAGCGCCTGCGGCCTCCTTTTCGCCATTTCTTCAGCCAACAGTTTTGATGGTGTGCGAGTCGCTATGCCGCGCCGGCTAACGTTGGCGCCGGCCACACCGCCATTGTTTTTCGTCGTCGCGCGCCTCTAGTCACGTGACCACGGCTCGCGCTCCGCTGCACGTGCAGAGAAAATGATTCGCACACCATCGCAACTGTTGCTTGAAGAAATCTTGCTCGCAAAACTCGCTTTTAGAAAGTTTCTGCTTACCAAGCTCGAATGCGCCTCGAAAATTTCGGAGCTGCATTGACGTACCGCAAGCATTTAACGTCTATAACCACTCCCAAAACGTGGTTGGCTGGTAAAATTCTTTCTTTCGATTGCTATTTTAGCGCTATTCGTAGCACATCATTTGTTTCAAGAACAGATACGACCTTGTTTTCATAGGTGAAGAAGAAGAGTGTTCGTAAAAGTTGTTGAGCTCAGCGCCTGCGGCCTCCTTTTCGCCATTTCTTCAGCCAACAGTTTTGATGGTGTGCGAGTCGCTATGCCGCGCCGGCTAACGTTGGCGCCGGCCACACCGCCATTGTTTTTCGTCGTCGCGCGCCTCTAGTCACGTGACCACGGCTCGCGCTCCGCTGCACGTGCAGAGAAAATGATTCGCACACCATCGCAACTGTTGCTTGAAGAAATCTTGCTCGCAAAACTCGCTTTTAGAAAGTTTCTGCTTACCAAGCTCGAATGCGCCTCGAAAATTTCGGAGCTGCATTGACGTACCGCAAGCATTTAACGTCTATAACCACTCCCAAAACGTGGTTGGCTGGTAAAATTCTTTCTTTCGATTGCTATTTTAGCGCTATTCGTAGCACATCATTTGTTTCAAGAACGGATACGACCTTGTTTTCATAGGGGAAGAAGAAGAGTGTTCGTAAAAGTTGTTGAGCTCAGCGCCTGCGGCCTCCTTTTCGCCATTTCTTCAGCCAACAGTTTTGATGGTGTGCGAGTCGCTATGCCGCGCCGGCTAACGTTGGCGCCGGCCACACCGCCATTGTTTTTCTTCGTCGCGCGCCTCTAGTCACGTGACCACGGCTCGCGCTCCGCTGCACGTGCAAAGAAAATGATTCGCACACCATCGCAACTGTTGCTTGAAGAAATCTTGCTCGCAAAACTCGCTTTTAGAAAGTTTCTGCTTACCAAGCTCGAATGCGCCTCGAAAATTTCGGAGCTGCATTGACGTACCGCAAGCATTTAACGTCTATAACCACTCCCAAAACGGGGTTGGCTGGTAAAATTCTTTCTTTCGATTGCTATTTTAGCGCTATTCGTAGCACATCATTTGTTTCAAGAACGGATACGACCTTGTTTTCATAGGGGAAGAAGAAGAGTGTTCGTAAAAGTTGTTGAGCTCAGCGCCTGCGGCCTCCTTTTCGCCATTTCTTCAGCCAACAGTTTTGATGGTGTGCGAGTCGCTATGCCGCGCCGGCTAACGTTGGCGCCGGCCACACCGCCATTTTTTTTCGTCGTCGCGGGCCTCTAGTCACGTGACCACGGCTCGCGCTCCGCTGCACGTGCAGAGAAAATGATTCACACACCATCGCAACTATTGCTTGAAGAAATTCTGCTCGCAAAACTCGCTTTTAGAAAGTTTCTGCTTACCAAGCTCGAATGCGCCTCGAAAATTTCGGAGCTGCATTGACGTACCTCAAGCATTTAACGTCTATAACCACTCCCAAAACGTGGTTGGCTGGTAAAATTCTTTCTTTCGATTGCTATTTTAGCGCTATTCGTAGCACATCATTTGTTTCAAGAACAGATACGACCTTGTTTTCATAGGTGAAGAAGAAGAGTGTTCGTAAAAGTTGTTGAGCTCAGCGCCTGCGGCCTCCTTTTCGCCATTTCTTCAGCCAACAGTTTTGATGGTGTGCGAGTCGCTATGCCGCGCCGGCTAACGTTGGCGCCGGCCACACCGCCATTGTTTTTCGTCGTCGCGCGCCTCTAGTCACGTGACCACGGCTCGCGCTCCGCTGCACGTGCAGAGAAAATGATTCGCACACCATCGCAACTGTTGCTTGAAGAAATTCTGCTCGCAAAACTCGCTTTTAGAAAGTTTCTGCTTACCAAGCTCGAATGCGCCTCGAAAATTTCGGAGCTGCATTGACGTACCGCAAGCATTTAACGTCTATAACCACTCCCAAAACGTGGTTGGCTGGTAAAATTCTTTCTTTCGATTGCTATTTTAGCGCTATTCGTAGCACATCATTTGTTTCAAGAACGGATACGACCTTGTTTTCATAGGGGAAGAAGAAGAGTGTTCGTAAAAGTTGTTGAGCTCAGCGCCTGCGGCCTCCTTTTCGCCATTTCTTCAGCCAACAGTTTTGATGGTGTGCGAGTCGCTATGCCGCGCCGGCTAACGTTGGCGCCGGCCACACCGCCATTTTTTTTCGTCGTCGCGGGCCTCTAGTCACGTGACCACGGCTCGCGCTCCGCCGCACGTGCAGAGAAAATGATTCACACACCATCGCAACTGTTGCTTGAAGAAATTCTGCTCGCAAAACTCGCTTTTAGAAAGTTTCTGCTTACCAAGCTCGAATGCGCCTCGAAAATTTCGGAGCTGCATTGACGTACCTCAAGCATTTAACGTCTATAACCACTCCCAAAACGTGGTTGGCTGGTAAAATTCTTTCTTTCGATTGCTATTTTAGCGCTATTCGTAGCACATCATTTGTTTCAAGAACGGATACGACCTTGTTTTCATAGGGGAAGAAGAAGAGTGTTCGTAAAAGTTGTTGAGCTCAGCACCTGCGGCCTCCTTTTCGCCATTTCTTCAGCCAACAGTGTTGATGGTGTGCGAGTCGCTATGCCGCGCCGGCTAACGTTGGCGCCGGCCATACCGCGATTGCTTTTCGTCGTCGCGCGCCTCTAGTCACGTGACCACGGCTCGCGCTCCGCTGCACGTGCAGAGAAAATGATTCACACACCATCGCAACTGTTGCTTGAAGAAATCTTGCTCGCAAAACTCGCTTTTCAAAAGTTTCTGCTTACCAAACTCGAATGCGCCTCGAAAATTTCGCAGCTGCCTTGACGTACCTCATGCATTTAACGTCTACAACCATTCCCCAAAACGTGGTTGGCTGGTAAAATTCTTTCTTTCGATTGCTATTTTAGCGCTATTCGTAGCACATCATTTGTTTCAAGAACGGATACGACCTTGTTTTCATAGGGGAAGAAGAAGAGTGTTCGTAAAAGTTGTTGAGCTCAGCGCCTGCGGCCTCCTTTTCGCCATTTCTTCAGCCAACAGTTTTGATGGTGTGCGAGTCGCTATGCCGCGCCGGCTAACGTTGGCGCCGGCCACACCGCCATTGTTTTTCGTCGTCGCGCGCCTCTAGTCACGTGACCACGGCTCGCGCTCCGCTGCACGTGCAGAGAAAATGATTCACACACCATCGCAACTGTTGCTTGAAGAAATCTTGCTCGCAAAACTCGCTTTTCACAAGTTTCTGCTTACCAAACTCGAATGCGCCTCGAAAATTTCGGAGCTGCATTGACGTACCTCATGCATTTAACGTCTACAACCATTCCCCAAAACGTGGTTGGCTGGTGAAATTCTTTCTTTCGATTGCTATTTTAGCGCTATTCGTAGCACATCATTTGTTTCAAGAACGGATACGACCTTGTTTTCATAGGGGAAGAAGAAGAGTGTTCGTAAAAGTTGTTGAGCTCAGCGCCTGCGGCCTCCTTTTCGCCATTTCTTCAGCCAACAGTTTTGATGGTGTGCGAGTCGCTATGCCGCGCCGGCTAACGTTGGCGCCGGCCACACCGCCATTTTTTTTCGTCGTCGCGGGCCTCTAGTCACGTGACCACGGCTCGCGCTCCGCTGCACGTGCAGAGAAAATGATTCGCACACCATCGCAACTGTTGCTTGAAGAAATTCTGCTCGCAAAACTCGCTTTTAGAAAGTTTCTGCTTACCAAGCTCGAATGCGCCTCGAAAATTTCGGAGCTGCATTGACGTACCTCAAGCATTTAACGTCTATAACCACTCCCAAAACGTGGTTGGCTGGTAAAATTCTTTCTTTCGATTGCTATTTTAGCGCTATTCGTAG
Source organism: Dermacentor variabilis (assembly GCF_050947875.1). Lineage (NCBI taxonomy): Eukaryota > Metazoa > Arthropoda > Arachnida > Ixodida > Ixodidae > Dermacentor > Dermacentor variabilis. Next base: position 26,926,817 of record NC_134568.1, on the reverse strand, counting down.
CACATCATTTGTTTCAAGAACAGATACGACCTTGTTTTCATAGGTGAAGAAGAAGAGTGTTCGTAAAAGTTGTTGAGCTCAGCGCCTGCGGCCTCCTTTTCGCCATTTCTTCAGCCAACAGTTTTGATGGTGTGCGAGTCGCTATGCCGCGCCGGCTAACGTTGGCGCCGGCCACACCGCCATTGTTTTTCGTCGTCGCGCGCCTCTAGTCACGTGACCACGGCTCGCGCTCCGCTGCACGTGCAAAGAAAATGATTCGCACACCATCGCAACTGTTGCTTGAAGAAATCTTGCTCGCAAAACTCGCTTTTAGAAAGTTTCTGCTTACCAAGCTCGAATGCGCCTCGAAAATTTCGGAGCTGCATTGACGTACCGCAAGCATTTAACGTCTATAACCACTCCCAAAACGTGGTTGGCTGGTAAAATTCTTTCTTTCGATTGCTATTTTAGCGCTATTCGTAGCACATCATTTGTTTCAAGAACGGATACGACCTTGTTTTCATAGGGGAAGAAGAAGAGTGTTCGTAAAAGTTGTTGAGCTCAGCGCCTGCGGCCTCCTTTTCGCCATTTCTTCAGCCAACAGTTTTGATGGTGTGCGAGTCGCTATGCCGCGCCGGCTAACGTTGGCGCCGGCCACACCGCCATTTTTTTTCGTCGTCGCGGGCCTCTAGTCACGTGACCACGGCTCGCGCTCCGCTGCACGTGCAGAGAAAATGATTCACACACCATCGCAACTGTTGCTTGAAGAAATTCTGCTCGCAAAACTCGCTTTTAGAAAGTTTCTGCTTACCAAGCTCGAATGCGCCTCGAAAATTTCGGAGCTGCATTGACGTACCTCAAGCATTTAACGTCTATAACCACTCCCAAAACGTGGTTGGCTGGTAAAATTCTTTCTTTCGATTGCTATTTTAGCGCTATTCGTAGCACATCATTTGTTTCAAGAACAGATACGACCTTGTTTTCATAGGTGAAGAAGAAGAGTGTTCGTAAAAGTTGTTGAGCTCAGCGCCTGCGGCCTCCTTTTCGCCATTTCTTCAGCCAACAGTTTTGATGGTGTGCGAGTCGCTATGCCGCGCCGGCTAACGTTGGCGCCGGCCACACCGCCATTGTTTTTCGTCGTCGCGCGCCTCTAGTCACGTGACCACGGCTCGCGCTCCGCTGCACGTGCAGAGAAAATGATTCGCACACCATCGCAACTGTTGCTTGAAGAAATTCTGCTCGCAAAACTCGCTTTTAGAAAGTTTCTGCTTACCAAGCTCGAATGCGCCTCGAAAATTTCGGAGCTGCATTGACGTACCGCAAGCATTTAACGTCTATAACCACTCCCAAAACGTGGTTGGCTGGTAAAATTCTTTCTTTCGATTGCTATTTTAGCGCTATTCGTAGCACATCATTTGTTTCAAGAACGGATACGACCTTGTTTTCATAGGGGAAGAAGAAGAGTGTTCGTAAAAGTTGTTGAGCTCAGCGCCTGCGGCCTCCTTTTCGCCATTTCTTCAGCCAACAGTTTTGATGGTGTGCGAGTCGCTATGCCGCGCCGGCTAACGTTGGCGCCGGCCACACCGCCATTGTTTTTCGTCGTCGCGCGCCTCTAGTCACGTGACCACGGCTCGCGCTCCGCTGCACGTGCAGAGAAAATGATTCACACACCATCGCATCTGTTGCTTGAAGAAATCTTGCTCGCAAAACTCGCTTTTCACAAGTTTCTGCTTACCAAACTCGAATGCGCCTCGAAAATTTCGGAGCTGCATTGACGTACCTCATGCATTTAACGTCTACAACCATTCCCCAAAACGTGGTTGGCTGGTGAAATTCTTTCTTTCGATTGCTATTTTAGAGCTATTCGTAGCACATCATTTGTTTCAAGAACGGAAACGACCTTGTTTTCATAGGGGAAGAAGAAGAGTGTTCGTAAAAGTTGTTGAGCTCAGCGCCTGCGGCCTCCTTTTCGCCATTTCTTCAGCCAACAGTTTTGATGGTGTGCGAGTCGCTATGCCGCGCCGGCTAACGTTGGCACCGGCCACACCGCGATTGTCTTTCGTCGTCGCGCGCCTCTAGTCACGTGACCACGGCTCGCGCTCCGCTGCACGTGCAGAGAAAATGATTCGCACACCATCGCAACTGTTGCTTGAAGAAATCTTGCTCGCAAAACTCGCTTTTCAAAAGTTTCTGCTTGCCAAACTCGAATGCGCCTCGAAAATTTCGCAGCTGCATTGACGTACCTCATGCATTTAACGTCTACAACCATTCCCCAAAACGTGGTTGGCTGGTAAAATTCTTTCTTTCGATTGCTATTTTAGCGCTATTCGTAGCACATCATTTGTTTCAAGGACAGATACGACCTTGTTTTCATCGGTGAAGAAGGAGAGTGTTCGTAAAAGTTGTTGAGCTCAGCGCCTGCGGCCTCCTTTTCGCCATTTCTTCAGCCAACAGTTTTGATGGTGTGCGAGTCGCTATGCCGCGCCGGCTAACGTTGGCGCCGGCCACATCGCCATTGTTTTTCGTCGTCGCGCGCCTCTAGTCACGTGACCACGGCTCGCGCTCCGCTGCACGTGCAGAGAAAATGATTCACACACCATCGCAACTGTTGCTTGAAGAAATTCTGCTCGCAAAACTCGCTTTTAGAAAGTTTCTGCTTACCAAGCTCGAATGCGCCTCGAAAATTTCGGAGCTGCATTGACGTACCTCAAGCATTTAACGTCTATACCCACTCCCAAAACGTGGTTGGCTGGTAAAATTCTTTCTTTCGATTGCCATTTTAGCGCTATTCGTAGCACATCATTTGTTTCAAGAACAGATACGACCTTGTTTTCATAGGTGAAGAAGAAGAGTGTTCGTAAAAGTTGTTGAGCTCAGCGCCTGCGGCCTCCTTTTCGCCATTTCTTCAGCCAACAGTGTTGATGGTGTGCGAGTCGCTATGCCGCGCCGGCTAACGTTGGCGCCGGCCACACCGCCATTGTTTTTCGTCGTCGCGCGCCTCTAGTCACGTGACCACGGCTCGCGCTCCGCTGCACGTGCAGAGAAAATGATTCACACACCATCGCATCTGTTGCTTGAAGAAATCTTGCTCGCAAAACTCGCTTTTCACAAGTTTCTGCTTACCAAACTCGAATGCGCCTCGAAAATTTCGGAGCTGCATTGACGTACCTCATGCATTTAACGTCTACAACCATTCCCCAAAACGTGGTTGGCTGGTGAAATTCTTTCTTTCGATTGCTATTTTAGAGCTATTCGTAGCACATCATTTGTTTCAAGAACGGAAACGACCTTGTTTTCATAGGGGAAGAAGAAGAGTGTTCGTAAAAGTTGTTGAGCTCAGCGCCTGCGGCCTCCTTTTCGCCATTTCTTCAGCCAACAGTTTTGATGGTGTGCGAGTCGCTATGCCGCGCCGGCTAACGTTGGCACCGGCCACACCGCGATTGTCTTTCGTCGTCGCGCGCCTCTAGTCACGTGACCACGGCTCGCGCTCCGCTGCACGTGCAGAGAAAATGATTCGCACACCATCGCAACTGTTGCTTGAAGAAATCTTGCTCGCAAAACTCGCTTTTCAAAAGTTTCTGCTTGCCAAACTCGAATGCGCCTCGAAAATTTCGCAGCTGCATTGACGTACCTCATGCATTTAACGTCTACAACCATTCCCCAAAACGTGGTTGGCTGGTAAAATTCTTTCTTTCGATTGCTATTTTAGCGCTATTCGTAGCACATCATTTGTTTCAAGGACAGATACGACCTTGTTTTCATCGGTGAAGAAGGAGAGTGTTCGTAAAAGTTGTTGAGCTCAGCACCTGCGGCCTCCTTTTCGCCATTTCCTCAGCCAACAGTGTTGATGGTGTGCGAGTCGCTATGCCGCGCCGGCTAACGTTGGCGCCGGCCACACCGCCATTGTTTTTCGTCGTCGCGCGCCTCTAGTCACGTGACCACGGCTCGCGCTCCGCTGCACGTGCAGAGAAAATGATTCACACACCATCGCAACTGTTGCTTGAAGAAATTCTGCTCGCAAAACTCGCTTTTAGAAAGTTTCTGCTTACCAAGCTCGAATGCGCCTCGAAAATTTCGGAGCTGCATTGACGTACCTCAAGCATTTAACGTCTATACCCACTCCCAAAACGTGGTTGGCTGGTAAAATTCTTTCTTTCGATTGCCATTTTAGAGCTATTCGTAGCACATCATTTGTTTCAAGAACAGATACGACCTTGTTTTCATAGGTGAAGAAGAAGAGTGTTCGTAAAAGTTGTTGAGCTCAGCGCGTGCGGCCTCCTTTTCGCCATTTCTTCAGCCAACAGTTTTGATGGTGTGCGAGTCGCTATGCCGCGCCGGCTAACGTTGGCGCCGGCCACACCGCCATTGTTTTTCGTCGTCGCGCGCCTCTAGTCACGTGACCACGGCTCGCGCTCCGCTGCACGTGCAGAGAAAATGATTCACACACCATCGCAACTGTTGCTTGAAGAAATTCTGCTCGCAAAACTCGCTTTTAGAAAGTTTCTGCTTACCAAGCTCGAATGCGCCTCGAAAATTTCGGAGCTGCATTGACGTACCTCAAGCATTTAACGTCTATACCCACTCCCAAAACGTGGTTGGCTGGTAAAATTCTTTCTTTCGATTGCCATTTTAGCGCTATTCGTAGCACATCATTTGTTTCAAGAACAGATACGACCTTGTTTTCATAGGTGAAAAAGAAGAGTGTTCGTAAAAGTTGTTGAGCTCAGCGCCTGCGGCCTCCTTTTCGCCACACATCATCGACATCTGCTGAACTAGCTGCTCTTCGCGCTGCACTTCGTTTCCTCAATCGGGAGCCACCTCGACATTGGTCAATCTTCAGCGACTCAAGGGCAGCCCTACAATCTGTACAATCAGCTCTGCGTCGCGGGCCATTCGAACAGCTCGTATTCGATATTAGATGCCTACTCCATACATCACAGGAGAAAGGACACCACGTGATGTTTCAGTGGCTGCCAAGTCACTGCGGTGTCACTGGAAACGAAGATGCCGATAATGCCGCTCGGGCAGCTCTTGAAGACGCACAAGAAGAGGCCATACCGCTTTCACGATCCGACGCAGCTAGCAGACTTCGAGTGCTTGCACAGGAGATCACGCTATCTCTATGGTGCACACCAAACAGCCAGACCAACCAGAGCAACCGTCAATACCATCTGCCCTCGTTGATGCATCTCTATATGCCAACTGGACTCCGCCGAAGAGAGGCGACTCTGCTTTATCGCTTATGGCTAGGGGTGGCTTTCACGAAATCTTACTCCTTCCGCATTGGAATGGCCGACAACGCTCTCTGTAATGCCTGTCTTTGCGAGGAGACGCTGGAACATATTCTGTGCGACTGTCCTGAATATAATGTTCAGCGACAGTCCCTGGCATCTGTTCTAGCGCACCTTGACAGTAGACCATTGTCCCTCGACACGATTTTCACATGCCGCCGACAGAAGACATCGCAGGTGAAGGCGACAAAGGGACTACTTCGGTTTTTGAAAGGGACTGGATTGGACAAGCGGCTGTGAGAGTGATGTCACGTACCAAGCCAGATTGATGGACTCCAACGGACGATGTGTGTGTGCTGTGCTATGTGCTCTCTCTCCCTCTCCCCCTTCCCCATCTTTAATCTCCCCCATCCCTCTCCCATGTGTAGGGTAGCAAACCGGTTAAGCTAAACTGGTTAACCTCCCTACCTTTCCTTCTCTACTTTTTCCTTCGCCATTTCTTCAGCCAACAGCTTTGATGGTGTGCGAGTCGCTATGCCGCGCCGGCTAACGTTGGCGCCGGCCACACCGCGATTGTCTTTCGTCGTCGCGCGCCTCTAGTCACGTGACCACGGCTCGCGCTCCGCTGCACGTGCAGAGAAAATGATTCACACACCATCGCAACTGTTGCTTGAAGAAATCTTGCTCGCAAAACTCGCTTTTCAAAAGTTTCTGCTTACCAAACTCGAATGCCCCTCGAAAATTTCGGAGCTGCATTGACGTACCTCATGCATTTAACGTCTACAACCATTCCCCAAAACGTGGTTGGCTGGTAAAATTCTTTCTTTCGATTGCTATTTTAGCGCTATTCGTAGCACATCATTTGTTTCAAGAACAGATACGACCTTGTTTTCATAGGTGAAGAAGAAGAGTGTTCGTAAAAGTTGTTGAGCTCTGCACCTGCGGCCTCCTTTTCGCCATTTCCTCAGCCAACAGTTTTGATAGTGTGCGAGTCGCTATGCCGCGCCGGCTAACGTTGGCGCCGGCCACACCGCGATTGTCTTTCGTCGTCGCGCGCCTCTAGTCACGTGACCACGGCTCGCGCTCCGCTGCACGTGCAGAGAAAATGATTCGCACACCATCGCAACTGTTGCTTGAAGAAATTCTGCTCGCAACACTCGCTTTTAGGAAGTTTCTGCTTACCAAGCTCGAATGCACATCGAAAATTTCGGAGCTGCATTGACGTACCTCAAGCATTTAACGTCTATACCCACTCCCAAAACGTGGTTGGCTGGTAAAATTCTTTCTTTCGATTGCTATTTTAGCGCTATTCGTAGCACATCATTTGTTTCAAGAACAGATACGACCTTGTTTTCATAGGTGAAGAAGAAGAGTGTTCGTAAAAGTTGTTGAGCTCAGCGCCTGTGGCCTCCTTTTCGCCATTTCTTCAGCCAACAGTTTTGATGGTGTGCGAGTCGCTATGCCGCGCCGGCTAACGTTGGCGCCGGCCACACCGCGATTGTCTTTCGTCGTCGCGCGCCTCTAGTCACGTGACCACGGCTCGCGCTCCGCTGCACGTGCAGAGAAAATGATTCGCACACCATCGCAACTGTTGCTTGAAGAAATTCTGCTCGCAACACTCGCTTTTAGGAAGTTTCTGCTTACCAAGCTCGAATGCACATCAAAAATTTCGGAGCTGCATTGACGTGGCTCAAGCATTTAAACAACGTAAGTGCTGACTGTGTTGAGGCGCCTGAAATTTCTGCACTTTGAAATGTCATGTTATTTTACCTGTACAAGCTATTTTATTATAAAATATTGGTTAAAATTCTTCATCGTGTTATGTGACGGAATACTAGGACGGTTGATGTCGGCTTTTGCTACATAGCGTAAATATGTACATAGAAGGAGCGTATGGACAGTAGTGGGGTGCACGCGTGAGCTAGTTAGCGACTTATCATGGCAACAAGCTCTGTCCTCTGTCCTTAAGCTTTTGCATCGCATTCGCTTAGTTTCTTCGCTATGATATGGCGACCAACACAAAACAACACGAATTGGCTCGCACAACAGGAGTTCGCTCCTTGGGATCGCAGGTAAGCATCTGGTTTAAGCATACGTCGGCTAAGTAAGCGGAACTCACAGAGTATATGTTTAATGTGGTTATATGGCATTCTTGCGAACTTCCCGTAATTTTCGGTATGTCCGTATCTAACCTCTTTCTCGCGAACTTAGTTGCATGCTCAGTTGCAGTTGCATGCATGTTCTCCTGGGTAGGCACCAATGGGTATGTGAACATTCTCGACAAATTCTCAAGAATGGCTATGTGCCTGGATAGACAGACAGAATAAGAGGCAAGAAGTGAAGGAGTCGCCAACAGAAAATTGAAGAAGTCAGCTACAGAGAAGCAAAAAGTCGGCAGCAAAAGCAGCCGAGTGTAGAGAAGGAATTGAAATCAACAGAATGGGACAAGGGCGTGCATTGATCGAGGAACGTTGAGCTGAAGGGAAGTGAAGCAGACGTCGTTGTTTTTGCCTCATTGGTGGCAGTTAATAGAAGAAGTCGGCTACACAGACGTGAACAATTTGGCAGTATGGTCAGCCGCTAAATTGATTCAATGCTAATCGTATTAACGTCGAAATTCATCATGAGACGGGTTCGGCCGGAATATACCTTTTTTTCCTTTTTTTTAAAAAATTTAGGGCTCACTCAGAATCACCAAAGTGAGGCTCGACCTGGCTTACTCAGACTCAGGCTCAACAAAGTCAGACTCAGCCAGTGGCACCAAATGATGATAGATAAGAAATACATTTTCGAATGCTTATGGGAAAGCAACGCCAGCCTGTCAATCATGGACATGCGTATGCCCTCTCGAAAGATAGTGGTTTAGATGAGGAGATCGATGGTGCAGTCTACGGGCGGATGTATCCTTGCCCAGGCATGCCAGCAGTTGATCCACCAGAGGGTCTCCTTTTACCGTGCGATCATATACTTGCACATGAACAGGCACTTCATCGCAGCACGCAGTTCACTCCGTATCCCATGGAGCTATCACCTGCATTACCCAATGGTAAAGTTTAGCATTAGTTGCTAAACTTCACCACTCGTCGAATAGGCCTGTGTCGTTAAAAATCTTCAGGAGGTGTCGAAGCACCTCCGTCATAAAGGTCCAGTGCCCTTGCGGGAAGATCAATGAGCCGTTTAGGACGATTCCTCTTTTTGAAAGGTGATGAAGGTAACACGACGTGCGTACGTCGGTGACCTTTCCTTTCGTCGAAAAGAATAAGCATTACTTTTTCGGCCTGATACTAGTTCGCATAATTATCGAGTTTGCGTGCCTTGTAGGGCCATCTACCGTATGCTCTCAGCTCTATGCCGCAAAACGTAACAGCCATTGGGATATAAAAGCTGATAACTCCACACTAATTAGCACAACGCAATTGCGCTAACGAATTTGCACAGAACGTCAACTACGGTCCAATGTGGGGAGAATTTCGACCCTTGCATGCTATCACAGCGAGAGAGAGAGATAGAGAGAGAGAGAGAGAGAGAGAGAGGATAGATACAAAGGCAGGGTGGTTCACTACAGGTATTTCCTGTTGACTCTTCCAGAAGCTCTTAATCTGAGTGTAAGCAGCATCTCGAAAAATGTACCGCTCCGATTTGCTGAATCACTAATGTCGGATATCTTATGTGTCGTGTTATATTGTACTTTCACAAGTACACGTAAGTTCAAGACAACGTAAAATGCTTCAAATTCGCCCAGCCATTTCAGGATATTCTGCTAATAAATTAGCTATAGAATAATTCGAGCACAAAAAAGAAAAAAAATGATAAAAGGGGAGAGGAGAAAACAACGATTGGAAGAAATCGAGAAAAAAAAAGGGGGAAATAAAAAAAAAGAAATGGAAAGAAAATGTCCGCGAAATAAGGACTCCAACCACCAACCGCCCGTGGTGGCAGCTTTGAGAACACAAGCCTGAGAGCGGTCTGTGATCTCGGTCGTGTACGACCTCTGGGCCATAGAATGATCCAGGATGATGGAACTGGAGAGAAGGAGAGAAATAGCACAGAGAGAGAGACAGAGAGAAGGGAAGACGGAAAGGCAGGGAGGTTAACCAGACTGAGTCCAGTTTGCTACCCTACACGTGGGGAAGGGAATGGGGAGTGAAAGAGGGAGAGAGAGAGAACTTAGGTGTAGGATGTCTATAGTCGGGCACTCAAGTCTGTTGCCCTCAGGTAGCGACAAAGCGCTCGAACCGCTTTCTGGGCCAATGAGCTGTGAGGCCAGGCTCCCAAGATCTTCGCTTCCGTAAATGGCCTGTCATCCAGTCTATTCAAGGCACACTGGAGAGTCGCACGTTGATTATCGAAGCGAGAACAGTGGCACAGAAGGTGACTGATATTCTCTTCACACTTGCACTTAGCGCACATTGGTGAATCCGCCATTCCAATACGATAGCTGTAGGAGTTGGTGAATGCTACTCCTACCCACAGCCGACACAGCAGTGTTGCGTCACGTCGTGGAAGGTTCGCTGGTAATGTAAGTTTCAGTGATGGGTCGAGGCTGTGTAAACGACACTTAGAGTTCTGTGGTGTATGCACAGAAAAAAGGAAGAAGCGATAATGGAAAAACACTACGTCCTTCCAGAATGTACGAACCGGCCAAATGTAAAGTTGGCCCCGTTTGTTTAATAGCGTGTACGAGGGTGATGAGAATATATATATATATATATATATATATATATATATATATATATATATATATATATATGAAAGGCTTGGCATAATGCTGCAAGTATATAGCATAAGATCAAAGAAGGGCAGTAAAGAAAAAAAAAACAATAAAAAACGGCACATACATCCACTCGCACACAAGCTCGGAAACATAGGCAACAGGGATCACAATGAAATGAACAATGTGGAAAGTGGAGCTTTATGGCACCGTCAATAAGCGAAAGGTTATCCATCTCTGTCCCTTTGCTGCAGCGCGCAGCAAAGCACACAAAACACACAACACACACACACGCACTGAATCGCTTAGAAACGCAGGTAATGACTTCTCCACATGAAACAATAATATCCTATTTTTGTATAGTGCTGTATAACCAGTAATATGACTAGTTATGTGCATAGAGTTTCATACTAAACACACACGCACGCACGCACGCACACGCACACACGCACACACACATGCACACGCACACACACAAATGATGTGGTTATAAATGGTGTAATAAAACGATATATCGCTGCATAAAATACCGCTGCCATATAATGTAACCTCATATATCTCTAAGGCACACAGACATCTTAATAGTGCATGATATTGAAGATCGTGTTTGCACTTATTAATTTAATTTCGGCTTCCCTCATTCCTCATTTGCAAGCAACGATTATGATGATGATCATCATATTTATGTCCAGTGAGGACGAAGGCCTCTCACAGCAATCTCCTATTACGCCTGCCTTGCGCCAGCTTACTCTATCTTATGCCTGTATATTTCCTCATTTAAGCATACCACCTAGTTGTCTGCCGTTTTCGACTAAAAGTGGAAAGTTGGGCTTGTTGATTATTCGTGACTATAGGTACAGTGCGAAGTAGACAGGATATACAGGAGTAGACACACCACAGCTCTCACTCTTAACAAATTTATACAGCAGATGTACACAGGGTGTTTCAGCGAACGCTTTCAAAAATTCCTGAAGGTTACCTGTGGCAGATAGCGCAATTCTTGTTCATGAGGTGGTCTACTCGAAGCGGCGGACGCTACTTGCACAAATAATTGAAATCTGTAATCTTCTAATTATAACACAAGAAAAAAAAGTTCCTACGCTAGAACTGCATGGTCGTCAGAGCCCATGCCAGCCTAATCGAGATGTCAAATGGCAAACAGCTCTTATTTCATGAATTCCGCCCTGCATTTATGTATGTATAAACAATTTTGCGAACAATTCTCTGTACATAGGTTCTAGTTTGATGGCCCATTGGAATCAGATGGTACGCGTACCCGCGAACTCTGTACTCTGTTGTCGATTGACATGTGTTCTGCCGTACGCATATGTAGAGCGTACAATAACGCGGACTCGGTTGTCGTCATCCAGTTCGACGGCTGACATCTGTGCCGTCACTTTACCGCCCCATTCGGTGCCGATATACAGTGTACACTTCTGTGCGGGTACAGTTCGCCAAATAGGCAGTTTCCGCCATTGCTGTTCACCGTCGCTTGCTTACTCCCGTCACTCCCACGTAGCAATATTCGGTGCCCGCATTCGCAGCATTCGATTGGCGTTTGATTGTCCATAAGCGTGTCCTGTTTGGCTGGCGTTCGGGCGCCCAACATCAGCGATATTTGTTGGTGTGATAAAGATACGATCCTTGCGATAACGGCCAATCGCAAACGGAACTTACGAAAGGTAAGTTTTTTGAAGATGGGGTTTCTGTGTTCCCAACTCACAAAGGATTTCATTCGTAAGTACTTTTTGCCATTGGCCAGCCTTCGCTACGACACCGCGATTGGCTGGGATTTGTTATTACGAGCAGGTCGATATATACCATAACAAATTTTCCCCAAATACGGGCCCTGACACTCGTATTCAGAAAGCTTTTCGCACGTTGGAGTTATTCGTTATAACAGTTACAAAGGAATTGGGACAGCGAACACGCTATTGACAAACTTGACAGACTAACGACAGAGTCCTCACGGACGAAAAACCTTGCGAGTTCAGCTTCTGTCCTCGGGAATCATATTACCAGTTAGAATTACATTGTCATCACATATAAATGCCTTCTATCTCCTATTGAAGATAAGACAGAGAAGATATTATTTTACAACGTGCACCTTAGTACAGTGTTGAAGGCCACCCTGGCAGGAAAGCATACAGCTTCACAAGGCCAAGGGCCATGTCAAGTTGGCCATGCTTCATATTCTAGAAATATCTTATTCTTATTTTAACGTCTTTTTTTCCCATGGTTCTGATATTTATTGAAACCTTTGAGCGAATTCACGAAGTTGTTCGTTCGTAAGTGCTCTTTGCTATTGGTTGGTCGCCTTCGATAATAATATGTCCGGCACCAGGACTGGCTGGAATTTTCTCCTAAGAACAATTCTAGCTTAACAGCTATTTTTTTTGTGTGTGTGTGTGAATACCAGCCCTAGTCCTGCATTCACATAAAGCTCTTACGCTAGAACTGTTCGCCAAGGAAAATTCCAGCCAATCCTGGTGCTGGACATATTATCGAAGGCGACCAACCAATAGCAAAGAGCACTCACGAACGAAGAGCTTCGTCAATTTGCCCCCCCCCCCCCCTTCTTTTTTTTTTCATACAACGTCAAGGAAGGCCATGCCTCATCACATAATTTTCCTTCACCGGCACAACCACTTTTGTTTTTCGCCTTTTACATACGTAAATTGCCTCCTCCAAAACCGACTAGTAGCCACTTCGTCATTGATTAGTACTAAACGAGCTGTGGTGGTCACTTGACATTTACTTGTCAACTTGGTTCAGTTGGCATGGGCACCTACGCCTAAAAGTACAAGCACAAAAACTCAAAGCGCACACATGACGCGTCTAGGCCCCGAACTTTTCACATTTCCATCACGTATCGACGCCAGCTGTACAACTAAAGAAAGCAAAACATGGCGCCGAAGAGCTTCACAATTTGACTCCCGGAAATGCGCAATGACTTGTGCGTAGCTGCTGTCGCGTGATTCTCGCTAGTCTTCGCTGCGTCGTCCGCCGCGCATGCCCGGATGCATAAACCAAACCCTTCCTTTCTATTTGGGAACACCAGCGACCGACGGTCGGGATATGTTGTAGCGCTCACCAATTACTACCTGCCAGTATCTTACAGGAGCGCGAGTTACTCACGCACCAGTGCAAGAGAAACACAGAGGCAGAGAGAGAGAGAGAGAGAGAGAGAGAGAGAGAGAGTTGGCAATATTCCGCGGGAGAGAAGGAAAAGCTCGGCCACAAATCAGGCGCGGCTCGTACACGAGGGCGGCGCGGGAGGTTTGATGAAGAACGCGGGGCAGCACTTAGTGCATCGTATTTCTTCCGCGCGCCCGTTCTCTCCTTTCTTCGTCTGTATGCACCGTCGGGCGAAGGCTCTCTGCATGCTTCGCGCACGGTAAACCATAAGCCTTTAACTGCCCGGGGGAGTAACGTATACTACTCGAGAAGCACTGCTATAAACGCAGCTTCTCTCCTCTGCCTCCACTTTCCGAGAGCCGGCAGAGCCAAAAGCCGCGCAGGGAGTCGCATGTGCCGTACACACACACACGGGGGGGGGGGGGGGGGGGCAGTCGTAGGTGTGTCTCTTTCGGGCTTCGCGAAGCGAGCCGGCTTGCGTGCGGTTGCGCGCGCTGCGCGCCGAAGCATAATAATTTGGCCATCTCAATTCGCGTGCCACCGTGCATGCGCCGGGACTGAGGGAAGCGCACGCCCACCATCCGCTGGGCCAGAAAAAGCTGCCGCCACCAGATGGGGAAGAAGAAAGAGGAGAGGCGGCGGCAGCCCGCATGGCAGCGTTTGCTGGGCACTGCTGCGCGCGAGCGCGTTGCTCATTGCGAGCAATTTGGGTCTCAGCGAGCCAGTCATCTGGCGCCGACGCGGTTACGCCTTGTCATTTGACTGGAGAGCGTGCTTCCCTGGGGCTTTTGACGTTTTCTCGGCTTTTTTGTTCGATTGTTGGGCATACCTGCCTTGCGCGAGGAAGCACGCATGGTTTGCTGCATAAGTTGCGCGTGGACGCACGAAAAAAAAAAAAGAGCGAGAAGCAAGAAAGTAGTAACAAAACAAAAGCAAAGAACGCCCCCATAGCGGCGCAACTGAATATATGCGCGCCAAAAGCGATGAGCCTCGCGTGGAAGACACGTAAAAGTCACGCAGAACTTGCGGAGAAGCCTCCGACCCGTTTCGTCCCTTCTTGCCTGCCGGCGACCAATGAGCAGGGAGGATCGGTGCGTGAGGAAAACGTACGGACTCGTCATCCTATAGCCTCACGCGCGTAATGACTCGCAATTGGCCAATCAGTGTGGGCGAACGATATTAGAATCGTACACGTATACGCACGACTTATGCCGAATGAGTTTGGTCGATCTTGCAGCGCGGTCATCGGGCGCACCGTGGGGGATATCAATGAGGCAGGCAGTATATACGCACGAGCATTGTTACTATTTCCTCTCTTTTTTTTTTCTGTCTGTCTCAATGACTCGCACGCCCTGTACTTTGTTCCGTTTCGAATGTCAGTGGTCCGGCTTGCGGGCTTTCGCGCTCGATTCCGCATGCCTATTGACCAATCGCAGGCTGCTCCCTGAGCACCTGTTTTGGTCGTTCGTTTCGTCCCGCTGAACAGGTGCGCCTTCCTGGGCGCGGCTGTAGTGGTTGAGCATGCAAGTGTACCGCGCGCGCCAGGTGCGGCCACACCTTCTGTCACGTGGCCCCTCATTTCGTTCCCATTTCTCGCTTCGCATTTCTTGTCCTTGAGCGGCTTATATATGGCCTTTTCGTTCACCTTTTATTTCTTTTTGTTGCTTCCGAAATAAAAGGCGTTATATGTTGTTGTAATGCAGCCCTTGCGTTAAAGACACCCAAAACGTCAGCCATTACAATTTCAAATTGACATGTGAGGAACGTTTGTGTCGTGTTATGTTAAAAAAAAAAGAAACTGGGGCCGCATTCAACAAAAACAAAACGAGAAGGTACTTACACTAGAACTGTTTATGAACAGTCATCCAAGCGTGATGTCGGATATGTATTTTATTAGGAAGGGCGATTGGCCAATAACAAAGCACTTAAAACCGAAAGCCTTTGAATTTAGGACCTGGCTAATGCCCCGGTGTTATGCCAGCTATATACGAGGTACAGAAAAAGTAACCGTAATTTAGTCATTGAATACAATTATAAAAATAATAAACAAATCTAGACACAGTGATAAACCTCGGTTCTTGAAATATTGTTTGGTCCTTCCTTGCAGAGAGATCTGTGAGGGCTGTCACTGTCCCAGCCTCCTCGAGTGAAACGTCGCGTAACTTTAGCGTTTCCAAGAAGGCCGCCAACTTGGAAGAGTGCACTATAGGTACGTACATGCATCAGTCGGTTGTGCGGTAACCAGGTATCCTAGACTTTCGAGTGGTTCGCAATAACAGGCGTAGCGCCAGCGAACAGAAGCGAAGGTGGTCGACCCATCGCAAGTAGTTCTTACGAACGAACAGCTTTCCAAATTCGGACGCACGGCTTGTGTTCGCAAAAAAAAAAGAAAGAAAAAAAAAGGACTTTATCTAGAAGTCTCCTAAAACCTGATCCCAGCCCATCGTGATGTCTGACGTATTGTTATCGAACGCAGACGGTTAGTGGCACTTAAGAACGAAATGCTTTGTGTATTCGGACCCTGAATAGTAGTCTGCGGTAGTCGCAGACAACGAAATATGACATCAGAAATGGCTGTCATTATGGAACATTCTGATAGCTGTTTGCATTTCTGCTGATTGTTCGAGGTCTCATTGAATAATCGGGGTGCGGGTATTCACAAAGCTTTCGTGAAATCTCCCGTGAAACAACTGCACAGCTTTAGATTCCCTGGGGAAGTGGTGGGCAGCGCTTTACGGACACTGTAACTTTTCTATGCCATATTGGGTAATGTATTGGATCCTATGCCATACGGGATAATGCAACGATTCTATGCCATATTCGCGCTTCGTCAGCAGTCCGAGCTGCACACCGCCTATACGTTATCACTGGGATCGGCCTCTTGTGAACCACGGTTCATCAGAAAGGAATAGAATCGAGCGAGAGGAATCTTTACGTCACTCCGGCCCTGCGTGGTTCTCTGAAGTGTGTAAAATGGTGTCTTGGCAAAGAACAGTATTCCTTATAGCGTCCTGATGATTATCGAGTCTGCAGTTAACGCTCTAAGGTAGCCAAAAAACATAGTTGTTTCATAATGTAGAAAGGAGCACAAATGGGACAAGGGGACAGAGAAAAGGCGACGATGCGAGCACTTTCTTGCAACTAGTTCTTTTTAATTTATTTATTGAAAGAAATACAGAATTTTACAGAATAAAAAATACAAAAAGAAAGAAGGTCCCAGTCTAGCTTAACAATCGTTAAGCAATTTAGGAGACACGACACATTTTCTTCGAGAACGGAAACGGAGAGTGAAACTGTTGCCAGGCTGACACATGTTGCGCATATTCTTCTTGATTTGGAATGCGTCGGTAATTTGGTGCGATGTCCGATTAAAATGCCTGGCCAAGAGCCGCACGCGCTGCAGTGTGCTGACAAACTGGAGGGAGCCAATGCTGTTAATGGACACTTGTGTCCCCTTATATATTAGGCGCGTTTTAATAGGACGAGCACTTTGGTGTACACATAAGTCTTGCCACATGCCAAGGGGATCTGGTGCACGATCGTTGTGACACAAATTAGCGACGTGCTTCCCCCTATATTTCTCGCTCGACCCTTCGTTGGCTCTCTGCCCGCGTTTTTGCACTTCTGCACATATCTCTGAAGTTTTTTCAAGTGTTGCCGCTTTCTTTTATTATTCTTATTATTATGGCACCTTGCCAACTCGCCCAGTTGGCGACTATTCTGATCGCTGTTTCACTGAGCCGCGTCTTAAAATGAAGCGCCGAAACTTCGACGTTTGTAGTATTTCCAGGAACGTTATCATTGTTGATGAAAACACGCAAGTCCCGAACGAGCCCACTATAGGCCCATGGGTCTCCGAAGGCGACAGCATCGACAAAGCGCGCACGCTAAACGCAGCGCTGGCATCACGGACCAACCGTTGCGGATCGAGTCGCAATGAAGAAAAAGAAGAAATGAAAAAAAAAAAAAAGAAACCGCTCGTGTACTTAGATTAAACAAGTTTCGGCATATGTTTTCGTAGTTGTGGAAATTCTACCACACACTCCTCGCATGTGAAGGGGTGCTACTTATCAAGCACGAAGGGGGCTGCAAAAACATTTTTGAGATAGTGACCATTTTGGCGATTCCCTGGGCGCTGCCATGTTTCATCACGTGGTGACGCGTCTGTTGCCTGCTTCAACTGCCTCCATTGCCTCCGCGTTTACGATGGGTGTGTATCACGCCGGTTCGGCTTAGCAAACCTCTGTTTCGGGAGATATCTTAGACCGTGACTATAGGTCGGCGACACGAAGCTTTGGCCACAGCTTCAGAGAACATGCAAATGCGCTTTCGGAGCCGATCAAGCTGTGTCCAAACGGCGCGAACAGCGTATATGGTGTTCTTTATTTTAAAGCGAGGCTAAATATGGTATTGCAAGCTATCCATACCGTTTCCGCTCATGAATTGAATCAGGATTAGTGCTTTTCGCTCTTCGTCCTTTATTTGGAAAATATTTTGAAGCAGCGGCTTGTCACATTTCTGACTCAGTAAGTTTCCTTTGTGCGGTCACTATCTGATTATTTCTGCCTAATCGCTTGCGGGTGTACTCAGTTCTGATAGATTTGGTCTTGCTGCGCGAAAAGCTTGAAACGTAGTCGTTATGTACATTGCAATACCTTGTAGCAAATATGTATTATCGCTAGTAACTCGCTTACTCTTGTGGACGGTAACGAAACATTCAGCTTCCACCATTCGTGCGCGATGAATGTAGTCCGCTGTTTATTATGCGTATATGGTACGCATATATTCAAGTGGGCGCCCATTCACTTATTGACACGTTTGCGATAGAGTGGGCGCAAGATTCCGTGTTAGTTGGGGTAGATGTGTGCAGATACTGTGCGCGAAATGTAGTATGATGGGAAGCGGCGCTACTCCTTTTGTCATTGTTTAACTACCGATACTCACACTTGCATGCCAACGTTCTGGGGCTGAAGCACTTTCTTTGAGGGTTAGCGATACAACGCTGGCAGATGAGCAAATTTCTGCATCCTCGAAGAAAGCCGTACATATCGAAGTGATATGTAACACGTGCGGACAGTTGCAGCAACGGTCCGCGAACTTGGACACACGGATTATTCCATTCCTTAATATGCCAGTCTCTATTTTTCGAACCAGCTACTGCACACGTATTCGATCCCCATGATTCAATCCGGCATGATTGGAGCACAGTGCGTTAGCGAAAATTCAGTTGCATTTCCGACAGCTGATCGCACAGAAGCAAGATGCAAGCGGTAACGGTTTCGTATTCGTGCGCGATCGCTGAGGCGACATGCTGCGCACCGGCGAAAGCGCCATCTCGTTTCTCTAGACAAAAACTGCTGCGCGAAAAAGGTCAACATTAGCTTGATAGTAAAGTTGGTCTCAACATTCCGGGTCTGGCGTCATCGACGTCATCATCACGTCCTGAAATAGAGCAAAATTTGCCCACGTCGCGTAGTAATAGGGCTATAGGCATGATAACGTTTCTAAAAAAAAAAAATAAATAGCACGGTAAACATAAAATTCGGCCGAACCCATCTCACAATGACTGTCTATGGAAATGCATTTAGCATTGATGCAGTATAGCGACACAAAGTATGGCCATCGTCCCAACGACTTATACATGAGAAGTGTACTGCAGTGGGACTCCCCTTTCGTGTTTTCTTTATAGAACAGTCGGCGCCTCGCCGCCGCGAAGCCTGCGCATGGCCCCCCCAATATGTATGGCATGCCGGTGCGTGCGAACGCTGAGAAACACACGTCGTGCGGCCAGCCGGGCTATCCTTTCGCGTTTCTTTTTAAACACGCCGCGCCATCTAGTGGCACTGCCGGTAGTTCGAGCGAGGCCTCCGACACGAGAAGCGTGGCGCACCGGTGCCTGCGAACGCTGAGAATCGTTGCCTCGCTTTCCGTGCACGCACGGTGGATTAAACCCCAAGCCGGCGAGAGGTTTATCGGAGAGCGAGCCACGGGCCGGTGCTTTGATGGCGCAGCTCGCTAAAGCCTCGGCACGAAATGCGTTCACTGAAAAGCGTCACATGCACAGTGCATTCGTAGCGAGGGCTGCTAACGCGCCAGGTTGCTGTCCTTGAGAAGCCTGTGTGGCGCGGGTTAGATTGCGCCTAGCATGGGACAACTTTAGAGGACGCTTCTTTTTTTTTTTGTGACATTGTAGAGCGACACGCACCTAACGGCGCATACCCAGGCACCCAGATTGGCGCCAAGCGGATTCGATGAAGACCAGCGCACGTATATGGGCACATGTCCAGTGCTCCAAGTCGGCGTCAAAGAGTTACATTGAAGAGCGGTGCGTACCCAATCACGCACCTACTGTGACCCATCTCGACGAGAAGAAGAGGTTCGTTGAAGACCGGCACATGTGTGCATGTTGCCACATACTCAGTGAAGTTGGTCCGACGGTTGGTTTCGAATCGACCATCGGACGTTTTTTTAATTCTGTAAAGTCATCCCTGGAGCCTCTGGGATCATATGGCAATTTGCCATTAATGAACTGCGGCTACACTGTCAGCTTGAGGCAGTTGCAGTTATTTCTAATACGCATACGTGCCTCGAGCACGGACTGGCGCCGAATATTCAATTACAACACCTGCTGGAAAGTAATTAATGCTGAAGGCGACTAGAAAATATAAATTACTTAGTAGATCAGCGCACATACAGTAAACTCTGCCGTCGTTCGCTCTGCTAGCAGTGCGTTGTGCAAAAAAAAAAAAAAAAGAAGACCCCATTGTCTCGAATGTCTTTAAACATTTATCTATTCTCAATCGAAGCACTTGATATCGAAAAGTAACGGAGCATTACTTCTGTAAAGGCCTTGCCGATTCCTTCGCTTAAGAGGAAGCTTTATCTCGGGAGCACCTATCTGAATACATGCGGACGGAGAACTTGGTTTTCTTTGTAAGCACTGCACCGACTTTGATGAGATTGTTGCATTAAAAATAACGACATCATGGTCTAGTGAGTCACTAGCATTCGCCGAGGAGGGCGAAGGCGAAAGTCTGCGAGCTCGAGCGACGTTAATTAAATTACTTGACATTCTCATTCGACTGCGTTGTTATTTCTCATTACTTGTTTTCTTTGGTATACAAGCCTCAAGCTGTAGCTCCAAGTCGGCCCATTTCTTCTTGACGATAAGCCGCTTCTTGGCACATACCATTAGCATGACTCCGTCGGTTAACAGGAAGCGGTAAGAGAGATTCCGCGTATCCGGGCCACGGTGGCGTCCTAGTCCCCGCGCGTGTGTGCGCGGAGACGTAACCGTGTGTGCTGAGCCGTGCCGCGGTCGCGCTGCGTGAGCCGTGCACACAGCACACACTCTCTCGACGAGTCACGCGCGTATACGTATGGCTTCTAAAAGTACTTGCTACACACGCACCGTGTTTGCTTTGTTTAGCCGTTCTTCAGTGTTTCCTTTCTCCGCTATCGCTCTTTCTTTTTTTTTTTTTCCCTTAGGCTCTCTTACACGTTCCTACCTCTTGACGACCAACGATCACATGCCTTTTTCCACGTACTCCTCCGTTGACGCAGCCATAGACTCCTCTACAGCGCAAGCGCGCGCCGTTTGCTCAGGCGCAAGTGAAACGCTCTCGCTTCGAGACGCTTCCGGCAAACGAGCGAGCGGACGAAGGCGTCCTTTCTCAACGTCGTCTGAAAGGATATGTGTGCGTTGCCGTTTGAAGGAGGAGGCGTCCCTGGGCAAACAGATGCGCACTGACGGCAGCACAGAAAGGCGCCGCGACGTTTGCGTTTCGCTACCTAGGCGAGGCGGCACGTCCGGCTTTCCAGCGCGTGTACGCACACACGCACACACGTACGTGCCTCGGACCGACCCTTGAGACCGCCTGCACTGTACGCGTATAGTCTGTATAGCTGTTCGATTAAGTGGGTAAACAATAATAATGCCATCTTATTATGTTTATAATCGTGGCGCCTTTTTCCTGCAAGGCTTACGATCTTGTAGATGTGGAATGTTCCGCTGATAGTGTGCGTCGTTGTTAATTCACCGTTTAGGCGAAACTGTTGGGCGCGTGTGGCAATTCTTGCTAAATTTATATTGGCAGACTAGCGGTACCTTCTGCTTCGACACTTGATACCTTATTTAGTTACAAACATTTTATGTTTATTTTCGTGTGTGTGTGTGTGTGTGTGTGTGTGTGTGTGTGTGTGTGTGTGTGTGTGTGTGTGTGTGTGTGTGTGTGTGTGTGTGTGTGTGTGTGTGTGTGTGTGTTCCTTGGTTTTTTACATGAAGGCCCACACCGAATTTCTCCTTCAGGCTAGAGCTATAACTTTATTTTAAATTCGGTAAGTTTCGTTAAATAGACTGCGATACTGCCAATTAGCTGAAGAGCCGCAAAAAGCACGTGAAGCTTCCGAGCAACAGCTTTCCGTTTTTGTTCCAGCCTTCGTTGTGTTTCTTTTTGACGAATGAACGCCAAATTGAGGTAATTTATTTGAGCGCGCGCAATAGCCTTCTCATCACAGCGTGAAACAAAAGAATGCGATTACCAGATTAATACGTGCAATGTGGCAGAGTGGCACAAGAGTGGCACAAGAAGCACCTTATTAGCCGTATTTTGTCAGGGTTCCTTTCCTCCGGTTTTATTTGTTTCTTATCATCCTTCGGGCCAAGTGGCCAATCTCAGTGATATATTAGGGGAGGGACTTCGTGAGAAAAAAAAAATGAGAAGTAGTGCAGAAATCTTCGAAGTTTAATAGCTTCGGCGGACCGCATAAATCAAACGGACACACTAGAAATACGTCCGAAGTATACTTCTGACGTCGACAACGGTATTTGATGATGGCGGAAGAAATGATCGTCGACATGCTTGGGTTCACGGCATGACAACATAATGACGGCGGTAGCGGTGACACGACGACGATGCCGTAACGACGATTAAATGGCGATGATGTAGATGGTGACGACGCGACGACGATACCATAGAAACGGCTGCGCACTTGCGCTGCCTTGTGCGCTCGTCTACCCCACGGATCGAGGCCATATACTCCTCCGAGCATTCCCTTTATTATCACGCAGATCTCATGCACTGCGACAGTCTGTCTAAGCGCAGTGGTGGCGACACCTGTAATCCGGCGAAACGAAACGGCGCGCCTCGACAACAGACGCGCAACATACTTCGGCTACGAACGCGCCCCGCAACCGACCGTCCAAGAGGTGGCGGTGATGATTCATTCATTCATTCATTCATTCATTCATTCATTCATTCATTCATTCATTCATTCATTCATTCATTCATTCATTGTCACGCCTTTTAAACGGGGTGGTGAAAAATAGTCTATAACGTCTATGTCTAACGCATCCAGTCCTAATCAATTTCTTCCCTGCTTTTTTCTTCTACCACTACTATAAACGTATCTTACTTATCTCGATTGCTGACCGGTTAATGCTTCCAACCACTTTAAATCCTAGCGCTTCTGGAGGGTGGACGTTTCCTGCGGGTCTCACTGGGTGAATAGCTTCGCATTTCGTTTGACTGTGCCGAGTTGTCTTCGAATTTTAGCTGCAGCACACATGTGCCTCATCCTGTTGCGAATATTTGCTCCGGAATGTCGTTGCCCTTAGGTAACCAGCCTCACGTAGCAAGGCACGGCCCTTTGAGTTATCCTAAAAAAAATTCCTTTCTAATTTGTTTCTTGCAATTCTTGCGCAGCGCTACAACGGCGCCATTTAGCTGTGCATGAGACGCATGCATGATCTAATAATGGCTTCTTTCCTCTGCACAATGTTTCCAAAGCAAGGAGTGTGGATAGTGTGGTTGCAAAGATATAAGCGGTAATGATATAACATGCTTTCGTTACGTGTGGTTTTAACAGGCGGCCCCCTCTGACCGATCTTAAAGACGTTTCACGTCAAAACCCGAGTGTTCCATCGTACCTGAAAGGTCGTATTTGGAGCTGGGAATCAAACCAGCGACCTCGAGCTCAGCAGTAGAATGCTGTAGCCATTAAACATTTGAACAGGTCATTGCAGTGTTGGCGGTGCTGAAGGATGTTCTAGTATAAACCAATATAGACCCTTTTCACGGCGATGCCGTGGGCACCCCCATGTTTGATGACGTGGTAACGGCGTCGCATTACTTGCCTCAGCTGCCTCCGTTGCTTCCGTGTTTCTAACTGATGTGCCCGACGCCTGTGCGACTCAGCAAACCTCTGTTACGGCAGATATTGTAGACGGTGACTGGGGGGAGGACACAAAGCTTTGGTCATAGCTTCAGAGGACATGT
Source organism: Dermacentor variabilis (assembly GCF_050947875.1). Classification (NCBI taxonomy): domain Eukaryota; kingdom Metazoa; phylum Arthropoda; class Arachnida; order Ixodida; family Ixodidae; genus Dermacentor; species Dermacentor variabilis. Next base: position 26,903,481 of record NC_134568.1, on the reverse strand, counting down.
AAATGCTTTCAGCGTTCATTACGCCTTGTCCAAACTGTGCGAGCAGCGTATGTGGTGCTTTTACTAGAAACAGTGCTAGTAATCTATTCCAAGTGCTCGAAACCTTTCATTTCTGAACTAAATCAGTCTTTTGCTCTTTGTTCTTTATTTGTCAATTACGTTAAAACAACCGTATCTCATGTTTCTGACTCGTAAACTTTCCTCGGGGTGGCCACTGTCTGATTGTTTATTTCCCGCCTAATTACTCGCGGACGTGCTGCGCTGTGTAGATTTGTTCTTGCCGCGCACAATGGGCTTGGAACATGGACTTTCTGTACTTTGTAATAGCTTGTAACAAAGTCGTATCACTGCTAGTCACTCGCTTACTTTGTGGACCGTGACGAAACGTTCAGCACTGAACAATCGCGTGTAACCCATGCTGTAACCCATGCTGTAACCCATGCTGTAACCCATGCTGTAACCCATGCTCGCGTGTAACCCATAGCCTGTAACCCATGCTTGTGTGCATTGATTCCAGAGTACGCCCATTCACCTAATCTTGATACGTGGGCGATGGAGCGGGTGTAAGTTTGAGCATGAGCTGGAGTGAAGGTGCGTAGATAACGCGCGAAAAACTTGCTCTATGCTAGGAAGCGGTGCTACGCCCTTGGTCACTGTGTAACGGGCGGTATCTCTTGCTGACGTTCCGCGGTTGAAGGTCTTTCTTTGGAGGTTAGTGGTACAACGCTGGCGGATGAGCAAATTTTTAATACATCCTAGGGGAAAGCCATGCATCACGAAGGGCTGGCAACACAGACAGTCCTTGTGCAGCAGTTGTCCGTGAACTTGGCCCCATAGATTCATTCCATCCATTAGTATACGCCAGTCACTATTCTTGCAGCCAACTACTCCACATGTCTTACCTCTAGCGTTGCACATTTTGCAGCATGAATGGAGCACAATGCGTCAGCGATTACCCTGTTACATTTCCGATAGCAGATCGCTCAGTAGCAGACCAGAAGGAGAATGGTTTTGCATTCGTGCGCTTTCGCTTGAAGCAACATGCGGCGCGCCGCCGACAGCGAAATGTCGGTCCTCTATAGAGCAAACTACCCCGTGAATAGTGTCTATATATGGCATCGCTGTGAGGGACAATGTGGCATAGCATGGCAACTATTGTGAATCCTTCCTACTTACACCGGTAGGGTTGCGACTAGTTCGACTACACAATGCTTTCCTCCACCGTCAAAGGAATCTATATACAACTGCATGAATAAAGTTTTTGCTGAAATTAACCGCTCGCTGATTGTGTTTCGACATGTTCCTCCATGACGGTACGCTTTACACTGTAAGCATGAATTACGTATGAAACATTCAGTGACAGCAGATTTTTGCAGCTATTGTGTGACAATGTTGGGTTGATTTTTCTTTTAAATGTGCTCGCCACTGGGTGTTCCTATTCAACAACGCATATACGATACTCCTTGAAGTGCCATTCTCCCAAAGCGTGCATTGGCCATACGTAACAGAGACGGTGAACGTTTTTTTTATTTCTGCATCGACACCACGCCGATACTGATTGGTCCTACCCGTAATAGAAGCGAACATTGCGCCGCCGCGGTCTCCCACGAGTTCTTGCGTGTCCGCGAACTGTGCAGGCTCAAGGAACTGATGGGTTGAAGCGAATCGGTTGGAAAAGCGCGACGCGGAGAGAGAAATATTTTACTCCTCCGAACGCCAGCATTGAGGTCACTAAGTAGCTTTTCGGAGCACCTTTGCGGAAGATAATTTCTGACAATTAACTGGATCATTATTTATTTATTTATTTATTTATTTGAATATCTTCAGGGCCCGTAGGGCGTTAACAAAATGGAGTGGGAACATTAAATACAAAAAAACGCAGGATACAATATCAAGTAACATGTTCAAGCGCATATTTATGATCGCTGGGATCCGTGATATATAGAATAGAGGTGGGTGAATGTTTCCACTCATTAGAAGCTTGAGGAATGAAAGAATGAAAGTGGTGGGTTAGTGTGACAATGAGGAACAAGAACTTTATGACGATGGTCGATACGAGATGTTATGAATGATATGAATGAAGTAGGCGGAAAGAATTATTGCTTAAGACGAAGGTTATTGTAATTGACCTCACAAGGCGAGACGTGCTATTTATTTTTGCGTGAAGAAAGCGATGGAAGCCGTAACTCTGTTTTAACAGATGAAACACCGTAAAAACTGGAGTAGTTAGAGTAGAAGAAACGTGAGCTACGATTCTGCACAGCTTCAAGGAGTAACTAGTAAGGCATCCAGTAAATGAGCTGATGCATATTCTAGTTTTGGAACGAATGAAATTAAGGAGGAGATTGAGAGAAGAATGGCCGATTGAAAAGTTCCGGCGCAGGTACACAAGAATGCGGTTAGCATTATTAACAACATTATTAATGCGTGGTTGCCAAGACAGGCTATAGGTAATGTGGACCCGTAAGTATTTGTGGATAGTGACTTCCGCGAGAACGAAACAATTAATGTTATACTTGCAAGCGTCGGTGGAAAGTTTACGAGAAATTCTCATTACTTTGCGTTTGGTGGCGCTGAGTTTCATTTTCCATGTGTTACACCAACCAGAAGTATAGTTAAGGACAGACTGTAGGAGTGATGTGTCAGTACCGGAAGAAACCACGTGACATACGACACTATTATGTGCAAAGCACCTAATCGAAGCTTTTGTACAATCAAGTAAATCGTTTACGTAAATTGAAAAAGAAGGGACCCAAGGACATGGTTTTGGGGCACTCCTGAACGGACAGGACAGAGAGTAGAATCGTAGCTATTAGCAGTTACAAATTGCTGTCGGTTGAAGGAAAAGCTTTTCATCCATGCAAGTATGTTAGGGTCAAGATTTAGTCTATGGAGCTTAAGGTAAAGTAGTTCATGGGAGACAAGTTCAAAAGCTTTAGAAAAATCTACGAATGCACAATCAATATAAAATTCAAAGTGTGGACCACTAAGAGTTCGTTAGTAAATGAAATTAACGGCGTTTCACAGCAGAATGGCTTCCGGAAACCGTGCTGACGTGATGTGAAAAAAAAAAAAAATTAGCTGCAAGAAAGTTAACCACATAAGAATAAATGACATGCTCAAAGATGTAACAAGAGACACTGGTTAATGATATTGGTCTATAATTTAGCGCAGAATTATTGTCACCAGATTTAAACAACGGAACTACTTTGCCCACCTTTCAACCAGAAGGCAATACACCTGAACTCACAGTCTGAGTGAAAAGGTTATTAAAAAAATGGACGAGTAAACAACCGTACTTTTCACAAATTTTTCGTTTAAACCATCGAAACCACATGATGACGAAACCTTTAAATTGTTATTGAGGCTAACGACACCATCGTAGTCAATTGCTACAGGAACCAGTGAAGAAAAGTTCGCGCCACAAAATTCGGGCAGGCACACAACTTGCTCATCTAAAAACGTTTTCGAAAATACTTCTTTGAGCACGTAAAAACATTGCGAACGAGAAATGGAAACGCCACTGCCATCTGTTATCGACAATACGCTTTCGTGTGCACCATTAACAACACTCCAGAGCTTTTTCGGTTCGTCTTTTAGCAAAGCAGGTAGAGTATTTGCAAAGGAAGTATGCTTGGCTTCCTTAAGTGCATTTAAGTGCAGCTGTCCAGTCACATCGACCATTTATGAGCTTTATTTTTCTAAAAAAAAAAGAACTTTTTTTTCTGACTTTGAAGGCACTTTAAGAACCCATTAAACCCGCAGTGGCGGATGACCCGCAGAGGTACGTACATATTTGCTTATTAGACAGTGCACTTTATTTTTTAAACATTGACCAGTTTTCTTCGACAGTGCGCTCGTAAAATCTTGGCACGCAACCTCACATAAGCCAATCATATGACATGGTTTGCACACATGCGACAACTTCCATCGCTTGCACATGATAACTTCGCTACTGTACTGTTACCCGATGCCCGTTGATGCCGAGTGGGCCAGGCCTGTTCACTCGGAAATGTAACCATCGAGACTGGAGAGTGTTCGTCGTGCAAGCCGATTTTAATTACCAACAGAAGGTTGATGTCTATGCGACGCGCAGCCATCTTATCTCAAAAGTAGAACTTTCTCTAGGCAGTCTACCGAATGTGAGAACTCTCAGAGCACTTCACGAAGGAGAACTTTTCCCCTGAGGTATACGGGAGGAACGTGGCGTTGGTCTCAAAAGAGGTCGCGGTGAACAATGTCGGGCTTTAAAAAGATATAAGGGGAAAACAGGAAGGCCGAAAAAAAGTATTTTTTTTTCTCAATAACATTGGTTCATTGATTCATACTTCATACAAAAAAAAAGCGTCCCTGCTGGAGTAAAAACAAATCGGATAGAAGCCATGGTGTTGCAGACGTAAATAGTATGCCGTCCCTTGGTGCCACATGGGTACGTACGGTCCTTTATCCCTCTTTTTTTCTTTAATTCCTCTGTTAAAATTTTGTTTCACCTAGCGTGACCCCCTTTCTCCCGTCGCCCGATTCTTGGTCCCTTCGCGGGTGTGTGCGTGAGTTGAGGAGCACCCTCACCACACTGGGAGATTATTCCGCGCGGCTGCCCTTGAACTTATCGCGTGGAAAGGTGAACAAGACCTGCGTGGTGCCTTCGAGGGCTTCTCGTCCCGGGTCATGGAAGAGGTGTTACCATCGGAGGTAAATTGTATCGCATCTATGGGTATCGCTAAGCAACCGGGCACTTCGATGCTTCTCGGTTCGTTGAATGGGCCCCCACTCCGGGCTCGCATCATACAGGAATATCGACCGTCTCTGTTCGAGAGGGACCAGGTTAGGGACGTCCTGTAGTCCGAAAAAGAATTAATAAGTTTTCCCTCCCGAGATGATCAACTCGAGTACTGCTCAGTGAGGTCTCGTGCGCACCTGCTACGCACGTGCCTATGAGGCAAGGCAGCGGCAGCCACGGTCAGGAAAGTAAGAGAAGATTCGCTAGGAAAATTTCGCTTTGAAACGATAGCCAAACTTGGCTGTTTCGAATTTCGCGTCCGAACCACAGCGGCGGAGCGTAGCTATTAAGCCAAGAATTTCAAATTATTTCGTCGTACCGCACATAGAAGTTTCAGAGGTATTCCACGGTTGAACGTTCGGTCCCGTTACAACTTCTTAATGAATAAACAATTAACTGTTCCCCGAGAAAATGCTGTCGATATACGTGAGGTCATAGGTAGCTGGTAGTAGCCCGATAGTGGCGTTGCGCCCCGTTTCCGGTGCTTGCGTTTCTTTTCCATGTTGTTCTGGCTCGCCAAGCCCCGCTCACGGTAAGATTGATCATCTACATTTTTGTGAAGTGTTGCTCATGAACGAAGCCTAAGGTAAGATACATTTTTAATTTTCCTCTAAGAGTGCGTAAACTTGAATGATTTGCTGCGGCTTCAAAATTCTTTTTGTGGATCTTTATGTGGCAGAGGTGCAGCGGCAGGTGTGGCAGAGGTGCAGCGGCAGGTGTAGAGGTAGAACACCCGCCTCGCATGCAAGAGGTCTGTGGTTCGAATCGCGGTGCCGCGCAATTTTCCACCGAATTAAAAAAAAAGCGCGTGTTGATAAAATTGCACAAACAGGCCTGGAGTGCGGCCTGATCCCGGTGACGAGAACCGGTAACGCATTCCCTCACCAGAGCAGGACTGGCCACCCTGGTGCAGTACTTGGCCACAACCTCCTATATGAATACAACAATCAAACCCCGGCCCTCAGTCCCCAGTAGCCGCGAATCAACTGACCACGGTGGCGGTCAGACCTGTGACGCAGCAGGGGGTGCTAAGAATCCCTGGGTCCGGGCAGGCCGCCATTGGAATCCGAACCTGGCAACGTTTAACGCTAGAACGTTATCTAGTGAGGCGAGTCTGGCAGTGCTATTAGAGGAATTAGAGGGCAGTAAATGGGAAATAATAGGGCTCAGTGAACTTAGGAGGACGAAAGAAGCATATGCAGTGCTAAAAAGTAGGCACGTCCTGTGCTACCGGGGCTTTGCGGAGAGACGAGAACTAGGAGTCGGATTCCTGACTAATAAGGCTATAGCTGGTTACATGCAGGAATTCTATAGCCTTAACGAGAGGGTGGCAGGTCTTTCTGTGAAACTTAAGACGTACAAATTGAAGGTCGTACAGGTCTACGCAATTGCAATGCATGCTCACTGACCTGGAAAGACAAAGCAGAAGGGTGAGTCTGAAAATTAATCTGCAGAAAACTAAAGTAATGTTTCACAATCTCGGAAGAGAACAGCAGTTTATGATAGGTAACGAGGCACTGGAATACATCTACTTAGGGCAGGTAGTGACCGTGGATCCGGATCATGTGACTGAAATAATCAGAAGAATATGAATGGGCTGCAGTGGGGTGCGTTTGGCAGGCATTCCCAGATCATGAACAGCAGGTTGCCATTATCCCTCAAGAGAAAAGCGTATCACCAGCTGTTTCTTACCAGTACTCACGTACAGTGCAGAAACTTGGAGGCTTACGAAAAGGATTCTACTTAAATTGAGGACGACGCAACGAGCTATGGAAAGAAGAATGATGGGTGTAACGTTAAGGGATAAAAAAAGAGAAGATTGGGTGAGGGAACAAACGCTAGTTAATGACATCTTAGTTGAAATCAGGAAAAAGAAAGGGGGGGGGGGCATGGGCAGGACATGTAATGAGGAGGGAAGATAACCGATGGTCATTAAGAGTTACGGACCGGATTCCAAGGGAAGGGAAGCGTAGCAGGGGACCGCAGAAAGTTAGGTGGGTGGATGAGATTAAGAAGTTTGCAGGGAGAACATGGTCACAATTAGCACATGACCGGGGTAGTTGGAGAAGTATGGGAGAGGCCTTTGCCCTGCAGTGGGCGTAGCCAGGATGATGATGATGATGATGATGATGATGATGATGATGATGATGATGTGGCACTTGTCGTGCGGGGCGTCAGAGAGATAGAATAGTTTGTGCTATTTAGCTTTTCGAAGTACTGTGTACAAGTGAACAGTGCATTGATTATTTATTTTAAACCTAAGGGCATGTATCGGAAGATAAACTTTACAGGGGAGTTTTTTACTTGAAGTCCCTCGCGATGGCGTTGTTGTATTGTTTCATTTAAACAAGTTGGCGCTTGCATAACCTGGTTCCTATTTCTTGGTCTCGTCTTTCCGCATTAAACTTCATTCACGTCGAAATAATTAGGCTTGTCCACCAGCGTACATCCAACAAGCCACGTTTTCGCTACGGTTTTGTTTCGACTGATGGTACATGGTAACACGATTGGTACAGAGTTTAAATTCAGACCACTGACAACACCCCTAATAAATAGACTGGATGGCAATTTTCATCCCATCCATGCGAAGTCAATTCGTCACATATTTAGGAGTGCATAATCAGCTCCAGCGTTGACCATTTTCCCTTTTTTTTCCGTTTTGTGAACAATGTTCTCGTGCGGGCACCGAAACGTGAATTTCGTCGTATTTGTAAATTACAAAATTTATAACTGCTGTACTAAGAGTTTAGTTGTAGTATGGAAGGCACGAGAAATTTGTATTGCACTCGTAATTACACGGTCGCCGTTTGGATTGACGTGCGTTCCGAGTATCGATGGTGCATGCCTCGGCAGGCGCGTGGATGGGGTCTCCAGAGAAGCGGAGTGCGTTTGGCGCAAAAAATAAAAACAAGGAGAAAGGACAAAGCGAAGTGGACGCACCATCAACGCTACTCTCAATCGTCTCGGTGGTGAAGCCAAGGCAGCGTTCTGCCTTTCCCTACTGGCCCGAGCGTTGCGCCCACGCTTGATATAAGGGCCGCTAGCGTTTCTGCTGAGCTGCCTCTGTGTCTGCGCTGGTCTTAGCGAAACGGGCAGTAAACGTCAAGGTAACACTATCTAACACTTCACTGGGTGCTGACTAACACCGACAGTTTGTCCGTCGGTCTCATCTTGTGCACCATCGGGATCCGACGCCTTGTTAGATACGGGACCTTTTCCTGAGCCTCCTTCGAGTTCACCAGACCACATCGAATCGCGCCACAGCTAATTAAGGCGCGCAGAAGCACATCTACCCCTTTCCCGAGGCGCGGCACGTGCAAACGAGTTGGCGTCCCCCACCTCGTGCGCTACAGGTGGAGCTATTCACTGCTTGACTCTTCCCGAAAGTGTAGCGGGAGCCTGGCACGGTTCCAGGTAACGCAGGTCCCGAGCAAAGCTGCTTTGCAGCACTGAAACGTCGCCCCCTTCCGCTTATTGTGACGGTGCTTGCAAGCCAGCAAGGCAATACCGCAGAGAGAGGTAAGCCCTCGGACAATTGGAGCCCAAGGAGCGACCCTCTGCGCCGGGTGTGACACAATCGCACGGGCGCCTACCATTGGCCGAAAATGACGACACCTGAGCGGGCTCGCCGATTGGCCGAAAATGGCGTCACCGGAGCGGGCTCGCCGATTGGCCGAACGTGACGTGACTTCGAGACACCGAAGGGCTTAAAAGCCAGAGACCGGGAGCAGCAAGAGAGGATTCCTTCATTCATCTCTTTCGAGCTTCTTGCCACGGGCCGCAGCGTCCGAGTTGCTGCCGGCCCGTAATGACTTTATGACTGTTAATTTCTTTGTACTCTGACTGTAAATAATGTAAATAAACCTCCAGTTTTCATCCCGACGTCCTCCTCAACCTCGGCCAACTCCCGCACCCAACGGCAAGGTCCAAAATCTGGGGGACAGCAATTGGGATTGTTCTCCAAATCCAACAGCCTGCAATGCCACTGGCGACGTCATCTCGCCAGCATCTTGGGACGCCTGGTGGCTGCCAGGGCGCTGTTCCTCTTGCCTAGCAGGAGTTGCCTTACATGCTGCGCCGTATCAACATGTCTCAACCGCGTATATATACTTAAGAAGACTGTCCGAGTAGTTGAAGCGCGACGCCAAAGCTTGCTGTCGCCGTTTATCTCTCGCACACACGCGCATGAAGCAAAGAGACAGTGAAGAAAGAGAAGACATACGGAAAGTTAACTGTTATAGCAAATTGAACTCTTCAGGGTCTTTCACGTAAATGGAGCCAAACATTCAACATATGCAAATACCACGTTGCTGGACCGCACCAAGGAAATGTAATTTGCCGACGCTTGGAGATACTCAGATTACTTCTTGAATTCCGCCTAAGTAGATAATTATAGTAGGGTACAACTTAAAAAAACAGCAGTTGGCAACCAAAGCACACAGACCGCGCGGGGTTGTCTTATTCCGCCAGCCAATCACAGAAGCAAACATCGTCGCTATGCGACCTTTTCAAAATGGCGTCGTACTTGATACCTCCGGAGCGTCTGCTGTTCTAGAAGAGTCTAATCATCGGCGGAAGCGATGAGGTGTGCAACAGGCATGGACAAAGTGCATGGAGTCTGATCATTTCACTGTTCAAAAGTCCGCGGTACAGTTCGTTTCACTGCTGAATCCGTTTTACTCATGAAACTGAAAGCCAATGAAGTGAAACTTGGCAATAAATAGTTGCAGCGAAGCAAGCGTTGTATTTCAGTTCAATAAAGAATTATGCTTTCACCGTTCAGCTATAATATACGAGTGAAAACGCACAAAATTACGCACTTATAATTTTATTTTCGTGGTTACCGCCTTTTTTAGGTAACAGGAAAAGTTTGAAGTACGAATAATGTGTAGCCTCGGGGAGAAACAGTGGCCGGCGGTTAATTATGAGGGCGTGGGCGGGGCTTCAATGCATACTTTAGTTGAATATGACTATAGTCTTAATTAATTAATCAACATCTCAATTATTATTGTTAGATAAAAAGTGCCAATGAGAAAATTGTGGAGCAGCATGAAAAACTTCCGATACAGCTTTCTGTTGCTCAATACGGGCTACATAAAAGTGTTTTCCGAGCGTGAAAGAAGCCCGCGAATACGAGAAAAGTGCCTCGAGCGGCCAGTCGCGCGGCAAGTCGTCGCGGGATTTGCATATATTTCTAGTTTGGCTCAAGTTAAGTGAAACACCTTGCACAATTATTAAGAAAAATGGAAGTTGACGAAACGACAACTTGCAGCCGCTGATAAGCCGCACCCACATATTCCGCGTTATGCGCCTGCGTCGCTTTGTCGATACGCTACCGCAGCAGCCGCGATTCCGTGAAATCACTTGGGTATTAGTGCATGTGCGCAAAATTACCCTTGGCAGTGTTAAGGCTATTCTGGCTCGCTTTTCAGTCACAGCGATTTCTGTCACTCCGCAACTGCCGCGACCATTGCAGCTCCCCACGACTGGGTTCCGTCAAAGTGGTCGCGTCGTCGCGATGTCGTAGTCATCGGCGCCATTTCGGGCGGGCGAACAGCAAACGCCGTCGAAATAGAGGCTTTTCTGCCGGCGTCTATGTCACGACGTCTTGTGCGGCGCCTCCGAAGTTGAAGATTAATCAATTTAAAAGTGCGATCGACGCAGTTAAAGACCACAAAGAGTGGTACTTATTCTATATTTAAATAGTAGATAATAATATCAAACGTATGAACCGTTTCCATGTTGTTTTATCGTAACAACAGGGACGTGGATACATTCAGTGCAGGTGGAAACCTTGGGCGTCGCTCCGATGGAAATCGCGCCGTCGTCGACGCATGTGAAAGCTCGCAATGAAAATCGCTCAGCGACGTGCGCGGCAGCAACGATATTTTTCGCCCCAGTCGCTGCATGTGAAACAGCCTTTAGACAATACCACTTACGGCCATTGTTGTTGTTCTTATTGTATGGTATTGGCGGCGAGGAGTTACGGAGTCGCCATCTATCGGAAGCGCCTCGCTGGCGTAGTATGAGGGATCACGCGGCGCGCTCCTCATAGGTTTTGCTGTCAGCGCTCACTGAAAACAGCACGCGCGCGAGCTCTCCCGGACATTGCTGTAGGTACTTTCGAAACGAGAGACGTTTTTTACTGTCTAAATAATAATCTTGGGCAAACTGAAAGCACACAATCGTTTACAGACGCTATCGCTTTACCGAATGCGTACAGTGAACGCCACTGTGCGCGGTCGCCGCGATGAAGTCTCCCGAACCGGCTTCTTGCGTGAAAGGTAGGTAAACGCTGAGAGCAAACTATGTGAAATATGTTCTTATAGTGTTTGTATAACTAAATGGAGCGTAATAGAACGACTCAATGCAGCGATCGCGCAGATTCGCAGCGACCGACTGCGCGTCTGCACGCTTGTCCGCGCACTGTTTCGCTTTCTCCGCACGCGCGTTTTCGCACCATGCCATGAGCTTTAGGCTGCAGAATATGAGCATTTGACAGTATACAAGCAACCATTGTTGCGTGGGCGCTATCAGAGCTCTTCAAAAATAATTTCATTTTAGAGACTTCGACGCCTACAGGGACTGTGATGTGCCGTCGCGACGATTCAATCTTTTTTTCTTCCTTCTAAATTCTTTGACCTTTCAATATTATTTCTCGAGTTGCGTCGCACTGTATGTTTATCGGTGTTCTCAGCGTGTAATTTCCCGCTGCTCCTTTTTTGTAATCCAGTGCATTAATTCATAACACAAACATGACCATCTGCCATGCTTTTTTTAAATGTGCTTCTTACCGCTGCCTTTCCACTACACTGAACTTGCCAGTATCTATAGCATCGACAAGTTCATAGACCAAACCGTCATGACATTAGTCGGGCAGCGGACTCGGGCGAGCGTCTCAGTGCGCGTTTTCAGAACATCGCAGACCGGGCGCCGTAGCAGAAATCTTCCTCGCATCTTTGCTTGCTGCATACCCGACTTGTAGCCGATGACTGTTTGCCGCTTTTATGTTTCGCGAGCCAAGCTTCACGCAGCTTCTTGTCCTGCGGTTACGTGTGAATAAGGCTGACACCGGCCTCCGTTACGCGCGTCCGGCCCTGTGGCACCGAGCAGTAGCCTTCCATGTTGCGCGCCTTCAAAGACAGCCACTACCTATTGTAGTGCTTTCAAGCGTTGTAAAGGAGACACTCGAAGCGGGAAAATTTCGCCTCTAAATGAGGACCGCAGCGTACGAGGGAATTTAAACTCGTTTTCAGCTCGCTTCGGCGCTCCCGAAGCAGCCGACGCGGTCGATATGTAGACGTGATCCCTCCTAGCACGTCACGCCGACGGTGGCGCCAGCTTTTCCAGTGGTGGAGCTCGAGGCCAATTTCGAGACAGTGTTGCGAGAGTTCCTTTCGACACTTATAAGAAAAGCATAAGAACGAATTTTCAGTTGAACGCCATTTAGCTATCGCCTCTAACAGAATTTCGTTGCTTCGTAAGCTTTCCTTCCTGTAGATAAAATTTTGTCATTGCAGATTTTCCGTATTGCTTGGACCGACGCGTCAGAGAGCTTCCGACGCGAACGCCGGTTCGTAATGTACGGATCATTTCGCTTGTGTTGACGATTTTCCTGAACACGACGTTGTTGCTTGGAAGCTCTGCTGGAAACAGTGAGCTTACCCACTTCTCTCACTTTTATTCTTTCTTCTGATGCAATGGTTTGGAAATATCCGTTAAAATATATTTGTGTACCGACTATCCGCTCTCACTGCAGTCATTGAGAAAAGTAGACGCTTGCTACTATGGAACTTGTGTGAAAATTCTTTATCACAGTTTTCGTTTTATATACCCAAGTATTCATGAATGGCACGTACCTACTTCACCAATCCCTCGCTATCGGTAAATGCCATAACTACAGAAGAAGAAGAGGAAGGAGCGTTGCCCAGCCGGCTACACCGTTCAGACTTGGGGTGTGGGAACGGAGCTGACTACAACGCGGCGGACCCGGGCCCATTTTTTTCATCTCAGAAGGCGAAAGGGTACCTCGGCACACAATACGGCAAGATCGAAGATCTGTCCCATGAAGAGCGAAGCACTGCCAATTCATGGATACACTCGCTCAGGGAAGCCACAACTTGGCCCAGGCAACCTTGTGGACTCCACCCCAATACGAGTACACCCGAACACAAATACCTCGGGGCGCCTCAAGTTTCGTTTGAGCCACTCGATGGAGACAAGCGCATTCCCGCGGTCCGGTAGGCAGAGGACAGCATCTTGGACAACTTCCAGCTCGTCCAGCAGTCCAGGGACTCCTTCGGTGCCGATTACCTTGTCCCGGTGATTGAATCCTCGGAGGCAGCAGGCTTCACACGAGTAGCCGTAGCCACGTCTCGTTCGCTCGGCGCCCATGTCAGCAAGGAGATAGCCGATGGTTCGACCACCGCCGGGATGCATGTCACGAAGTCCGTGATGCATCGAAGGCTGATCTTCAACCCAGTCCCAAGAGCGACGCCGATGACAGGCTGTGTGCGTGCCAGATATTCTTCGGACCACCTCGACGCGTCTGCAAGCGAATCCGTGGAGCTGAAAGAGGACCCTTACTGGCTGTTCAAAAGCGAAACTCGTAGCCGCATGCTTAACAGCATGGATGTCCTCTGCTGGCAAGACCAGAGGGAGCACGCCAAGACAACTCACCGAGCAGAATAAGGAGAACCTGTGGATCTAGGAGTATCCAAAAGCATGCTGGGAAGCACCAGTTTAGGAAACATTTAATCAGCTGCACCTAATGCGCCAGCTAACCCTAAATGATTTCAGCGACCCCTCCCCCTTCCTCCCTCCGCCCCTCTTCTTAGTTCGCAATAAATATAATATCGAAAATCACGAACTGCATGAATCCCTTTGAAGGCTGACTTCAGCCACGTGCCAATGTTAAATAGATAAGATTCATTTGCATTTGTGCATTTGGCCCAATTGGGTGCTTGCTTGTAAGAACGTTTCAATGTTTAATAGAGTCTGACCACTTCAGCGTATAAGTTCCTTGAATAAAACTATTTGTAGCGACATTCTTTTATCTGGTCGCCGGAGCTGGCAAGCCAGCCAGGTGAGTAGGTGCGGGGCTTATCGCCACCTCATCGTTGGCGGAGAGGAGTCCCGTGGTTGCGCTCGCGCCGTTTCCGCGGAAACAAGCGCGCGAGCGTCCACCCGTTGCCGGCCGCGCCTTTTGTTTTCTTCATTTCTTGCGATTATTAAGGCGAAAGCCTTAAGTGGCTCATACCCCCGATAACCTAGAAAAAAATAATGCGTCGTCCGGTCCAATGGTACAAAAGCTACCATCATCAGCAGTGGCTCACACACCCCTAACCAAGCAAAAAATGCAAACGGTCATCCCTCTCGTAATGCAGACGCTACATGCACTCAGCAAATGCAAGCGCATAGTGCCTACATTCAGTGCCTACATTAACCGGAATCACGCGTAGAACGCACGGGAACGCGGCGTCTAGTCCAGTGCTATAAAAAAAAAAACACGTCACCTTCTCAATGGCTCATACCCTCGTAAGCAGTGGATCATACCCCCGTAAGCAAGGAAAATATCATCATCATCGTCATCGTCGTCGTCGTCGTCAATATATTCTTATGTACACTGCAGGACAAAGGCCCCTCCCTGCGATCTCCAATTACCCCTGTCCTGCGCCGACTGATTCCAACTTACGCCTGCAAAAAAATACAATGGCTCATACTCCCGTATGGCTGAGGCTACAAGCGCTCAGTGAAGGAAAGCGAACAGTGCTTACATTCATTGAAATCACCCATGCAACGCACAGAACAGCATACGTTTCAATTCCCTGCTGAGAGGATGCAACTCAAAGTCCACGAGAAATGTCGCTGGCGCGAGTCTGACCCCGCTATACGAGTGCTCGAAGCCGCAGCCCAGCGTCGAAAACGAGCCGAAGAAGCCGAACTGCGAAAGCAGCAGCGGGACTATGCGAAACGGCGCATTACCAAGTGTTCAGCAGGCTTTCGCCTTCATGTGTTACAGGAGCGTAACATGCTGTCGAACTTTTTTGTTATGCCTTGTGCCGGCGCCATTACTGTTGCTCTTCATGACGGTGCGCAGTCCTACGGTCGCGGCGATCGCGGCGCTCAAAAAGAGTAAACTGAGAGGGCGAGCAGCGAGAAAAGGCACATACTGCGAAAAGGAGACGCCAGGAGAGGAGGAATGTCGCTACCTTTAGTTTAATCAGGGGGTTTACTTTAGCGTGGTACTAAGAGTGGGTTAGTTCACGTTTCAGCGAGTGCAGCAACATAGTAGCTCATATGTGCGCGGGCGACAGTTGCAGATAAGCGGAGAATCGCATTAATTTTTTTTTGTCATATAGGGTAGTGAGAACCAGCAGTCAAATTTCTCCCGCAGTGCGCTACCTTGACAAATTTCGTTCGTAAGCGCTGTTTGCCATTGACTCGCCGCCTTCGCTAACAATATGTATGTCCAGTGTATGTCCAGCGTCAGGTTTAGCTGGAATTTGTTGTTATCCAGAATTACAGCGTAAGAACTTTTTGTGAATACGGGCCCTGCGTCCGTATTCACAAAATAAGCAATGTTCGGGCGGCCACCGTTCACAATAGGGATCGGCGGGATTAAGCGACGATGGCCAATTGTGTAAGGCCCTTACTTAGAGGGCCCCTCACCAGGCCCCACAGGAAATTTTGGTTATACGCTGGAAGTTGTTACATTTCCACTAGGGAGCATTTTTGCCGCAAAATTTTTCAAATTGGGTCCCATTGATAGCCGAGATAGAAATATTTCAGTGCCGCGAACCCATGATTTCAGGAGGCGAGCTCCACTGCCAAACGAGACACTCTTTCCACTTGCCCCGTCTAGCCCCCGCAAGCGAAATTCCTTCCCTGCGTTCTCCCATACCGTACCTCGAGGATCGCATGACGCATACGTCACGCGACCCCCCTTCATTTTCTTTTTCTCCTCGCTTGTTTGCCCTCGGGGACCTGGAAGACCAACGACAACTTGTCTCCAGGGCCAAGAGGGCAATCGAAGCCACAGGGTTCCTGGACTAAGGAGCCTTCCCACCTTGGGGGGGACACCGGGCCTCACTCGGCACACTATTTCGAATAATAAACGTCTCTCTCTCTATCGCACGCTTTCTTGCGGCGCGGCGCACTTCCGTTGACGGCGTCGCGCGCGAGCTGTTGTGATTGTCCCGTTTCGCGCAGCGCACTTTGGTGCGCAGTGCACGAGAACACCTGACTAGCGGTATAAGTCAGTGCTACACGAATACTGAGGCAGACAAAAGCGGATCACAGAGCATTATCTCGCGCGGTAACACGGCAGAAAATGACATAGTTTCGGTGTCCGCACGAGCGGGTGCACGACGTGGGAACAAGCAGACGAAACGGAAGTACATCTCTCTTGCTGTGGTGCGAAGAGAAACAAAACACTCAGACATTCGCTTTGTGTGTTTTATTATTTCTCCAAGCTTTAATTCATCTATTCAAGAAACATATGACACAAATAATAGATGTTGCCTTGAATAATTCTCGAAGTCGCGTGTCACCACGAGCGACGTCACAGTGCAAACACGTGTATGTAGACGCACTAGCACGTGTACGTCATCCTCCAGCTTGGAGCGCGGCGCCCGCGAGGAGAGGGGACACAGCGTTCTGTTTAAAAGCTCCTTCCGCGGCGTGTAGCGATGTAATACTTTGCAGACACGATCGTTATCGCGCAATGTATGCTCTGCGCTTGTTACCCCAAAATGGCCAGACTTGTTGAGGGGCCCTTTAAGAGGTTTTATGAACGCGGGACCAGGACCAACATTCCAAAAAGACCCAAATCCTCAAAGTATTTCGTTCGCAAGTGCTTTTTGCGATTGGCCGGTCGCTTTCGCTAATGATCTGTTCATCAGCACGATTGGATGACATGCTTGCGCTGGGCAAATACAGTGTACACATATAACATGGTGCTAATGCTGGCTTTGCTGTGTAAGTGGGCTAAGTTAACGCTAAAAGTATAAGTGGCGTCGTTGCTGTCAAATTTCTGGCAGCCGCGACAAGCGCTCACGAAAGAGGCCAAGAGAAACAAAGTCGCAACGGAGCGCAGGCTGACGCACTCTTCACTCAGTAACAGCGATCGCTCAGGAGTAAACATTCACAATTAAACCGTCTCCAAAGCTGATGTATTCATTGTATACGGAAAGGGAGCCCTGCAAAACGCGGGCACAAGAAAAATGAGAATGACAAGAGGGCAAGAGAAACGCCGAGTATATATGCAAAAACATGATTATTTGCCAAAAAAACAATTTTAAGAATATTCTTGCGGGAAGCAAAGAATACAGGCGAAAAAGCCTGACGAGGTCCTGGCCCCAACAACTGACAGGTCGCACAGTAGTGCGAAAGAAGGACGACACAAAACTTATCTGCACATACTCAAGTTTTTCTTGGGCCAGTTAACCTAAGGGAAGAGATACTTATACGCGTACACACAATATTCATGCTCGCAACTGTGAAGCGATTGTGTGCGTGTGTGTGTGCGTGTGTGTGCGTGTGTGTGCGTGCGTGTGCGTGCGTGCGTGTGTGTGTGTGTGTGTGTGTGTGTGTGTGTGTGTGTGTGTGTGTGTGTGTGTGTGTGTGTGTGTGTGTGTGTGTGTGTGTGTGTGTGTGTGTGTGTGTGTGTGTGTGTGTGTGTGTTATAGTAGAATGAGTGGGGCTATACTAATCCAGGTACAACCAAATTAGGAGGGCCCACTAAGCTTCAACAAGACACTCCCTCACCAGAACACGAATTGGCCTCCCTGGTGCAGTATTCGGCCACCCCCTTCCACATGGCACACTCAATTACCCAATGGCCCTTAGTCCCCAGCAGCTGCGGAGCACCTGACCAAGGCGACGTTCAGGCCTGTAACCCAGCAGAGGGTGCTAAGAATCTCTGGGTCCGGACATGCCGCCAGTGGAAACTGACCCTTGCAACGTTTAACACCCGAACCCTCTCGAGTGAGGCCCGCTTACCAGGACTCTTTGAGGAACTATCAGACATTGTTTGGGATATCATCGGCCTTAGTGAGATTAGAAGAACTGGTGAGGCTTATACATTGCTGAATAACGGACATGTCCTCTGCTATAGAGGTCTCCTAGATAAGAAGCAATACGTGGTAGGATTCCTAATCCATAAGAACATAGCGGGCAACATTGACGAATTCTACAGCATTAATGAGAGGGTAGCTGTAGTCGTAATCAAACTTAATAAGAGGTATAGATTAAAGGTAGTACAAGCCTAAGCTCCAACATCCTGTCACGATGATGTGGAAGTAGATCAGTTTTATGAAGATGTTCAATTAGCGATGAGAAAAGTGCAAACTCAGTATACTGTAGTAATGGGCGACTTCAATGCAAAAGTGGGGGGAAAGCAGGCTGGTGAACAAGCAATTGGCAACTACGGCGTCGATTATAGGAAAGCTAGAACTCGCAGAAAGGATTAAGCTTCGAATAATGAACACATTTTTCAGGAAGCGTAGCAACAGAAAGTGGACCTGGAAAAGCCCTAATGGTGAAACAAGAAATGAAATTGACTTCATACTTTTTGCTGATCCCAGTACAGTGCAGGATGTAGAAGTGATGGGTAGGGTAAATGGCAGTGATTATAGGTTAGTGAGGACTAGGATTCACCTCAATTTGAAGAGAGAAAGACCAAAATTGGTCAAGAAGAAACAGGTCAACCTGGAGGCAGTAAGAGTAAAAGGAGACAAATTCAGGCTGGTACTCGCAAACAAATATTCAGCCTTAGAACAGAGAGATGATGATGATGACATAGAGGTAATGAATGAAACCGTAACGAGGCTGGCTTCAGAGGCAGCGATTGAAGTGGGAGGCAAGGCACCAAGGCAACCAGTAGGCAAGCTCTCCCAAGTAACAAGGGACCTAATAAAGAAACGACAAAGAATGAAAGTGTCCAACTCGAGATAATATAGAATTCGCGGAATTGTCAAAACTGATCAACAAGGCGAAAATAAGAGATATACGAAACTATAACGTGAGAAAGACTGAAGAAGCCGTAAGAAATGGAAGCAGCCTGAAATCAGTGAGAAAGAAACTTGGCATAGGGCAAACCAAGGTGTATGCACTAAAAGATAAGCAGGGTAATATCATCAGCAATCTCGAAGATATAGTAAAAGCAGTGGAAGAATTCTATACTGACCTGTACAGTGCCCAGATGAGTCAGGATACCTCAATTCGAAACAGTAATTAACAGGATACAGAAACTCCTCCTGCAACTAGCGATGAGGTCAGAAAGGCCTAGCTTGCAAGACATGAAACGAGGCAGGGCGACAGGAAAAGATTATATAACAGTCGATTTAATCAAAGATGGAGGAGACATAATGCTTGGAAAACTGGCGGCTCTTTATACGAAGTGTCTACTGACTGCAAGGGTCCCAGAAAACTGGAAGAATGCAAACATTATACTAATCCACAAAAAGGAAGACGTTAAAGAATTGAAAAATTATAGGCCCATTAGCTTACTCCTAGTATTATATAAAATATTTACCAAAATAATCTCCAATAGAATAAGGGCAACACTGGACTTTACTCAACCAAGGGAACAGGCTGGCTTCAGGAAGGAATACTCTACAATGGATCACATCCATGTCATCAATCAGGTAATCGAGAAATACGCAGAGTACAGTCAGCCTCTCTATACGGCTTTCATAGATTACGAAAAGTCATTTGATTCATTAGGGGTACCAGCTGTCATAGAGGCATTCCGTAATCAAGGAATACAGAACGCTTACGTAAATACCTTGGAAAATATCTACAGAGGTTCTACAGCCACCTTAATTCTATACAAGAAAAGCAGGAAGATACCAATAAAGAAAGGGGTCAGACAGGGAGACGGAATCTCTCCAATGCTATTCACTGCGTGCTTGGAAGAAGTATTCAAGCTATTATACTGGGAAGGCTTAGGAGTAAAGATCGACGGCAAATATCTCAGCAACCTTCGGTTTGCTTATGACATTGTTCTATTCAGCAACAATCCAGACGAGTTACAACAAATGATTGAGGACCTTAACAGAGAGAGTGTAAGAGTGAGATTGAAGATTAATTTGCAGAAGACAAAGATAATGATAAATAGCCGGGAAAAGGAACAAGAGTCAGGATCGCCAGTCGGCCTCTAGAGTTTGAGAAGGAATACGTTTACCTAGGTCAATTAATCACAGGGAACCCTGATCATGACAAGGAAATTCACAGAAGAATAAAAATGGGTTGGATCGCATACGACAGACATTGCCAGCTCCTGACTGGAAGCTTACCATTATCATTGAAAAGGAAGGTGTACAATCAGTGCATTCTACCAGTGCTGACATTCGGGGCAGAGACTCGGAGACTGACAAAGAAGATTGAGAACAAGTTAAGGACCGCGCAAAGAGCGATAGAACGAAGATTGCGAGGCATAACGTTAAGAGACAAAAAGAGAGTGGTTTGGGATCAGAGAGCAAACGGGTATAGACGATATTCTAATTGACATAAAGAGAAAAAAATGGAGCTGGGCAGGCGGAGGTTAGATAACCGTTCGACCATTAGGGTTACAGAATGGGTACCAAGAGAAGGGAAACGCAATGGAGGACGACAGAAGGCTAGGTGGAGCGATGAAATTAGGAAATTCGCGGGTGCTAGTTGGAATCGGTTGGCGCAGGACAGGAGTAATTGGAGATCGCAGGGAGAGGCCTTCGTTCTGCAGTGAACATAAAACAGGCTGAT
This sequence comes from Dermacentor variabilis, assembly GCF_050947875.1. NCBI lineage: Eukaryota > Metazoa > Arthropoda > Arachnida > Ixodida > Ixodidae > Dermacentor > Dermacentor variabilis. The sequence goes on along the minus strand of NC_134568.1, from coordinate 26,882,954 downwards.
GATGATTATGAATGATGATAATGATGTATGTATGTATGTATGTATGTATGTATGTATGTATGTATGTATGTATGTATGTATGTATGTATGTATGTATGTATGTATGTATGTATGTATGTATGTATGTATGTATGTATGTATGTATGTATGTATGTATGTATGTATCGAGTGTGCAACTATTAACTCTCGTGGAACGAGGAAGAAGGTTGTCAGTCTCCGGAAAAATGCGCGGGCACCGCTTAGTCGGAATTGTCTTCGTCATTGGTGTCACGTAGTTTTAACGCTGTTCAGCCACTCGATACAAAGCGAAAGCATGCCTTAATCAACTTAGACAAGCGATAACAATGGCGTTTTCTGGAACACCCTCTGTGAGTGGTAAACCTGTGGTCACTGTCGAAAGTACAAATGTAACAACACACATGACTACACATGCGGTTGCAGGTCCTCATGACCCCGCGTCTGTTTGCGCGCTGAAGCTCATGAGTGCACATTCAAAAAAGCTTTGCTCTTGAGAGTGTAGGCTTGTTCCATGGGCAAACGCACTACCGTTAGGGCTTTAAACATGTTATAGCGCCCTACAATCATTTCTAACTAGACGCGCGATAAGGCAAGGCGTGAAAATGGAAATTGTCATACACCAGAATGTGGCACGAATCTGCAAAGGAAGCCCATACGGCTTTCCCAGAAAGGTTTGGTTGAAAACTGTCATAATCCTGACAACTCTGGGCGCACCAAAATACCTGACAAAAGAATTTGACAGCGAGAAACTTTGAAAGTTTATTTAATGCACTTTTCGTGTCGTTTTTCACAGATATCATCTTTATGGGCCAGAAAAAAATATCAAACAAGATACCTTTATCGGTCCCCATCAATGATTCCATCTTGCCCCTTAAGCATGCGAGTATCAGCCATGGGACAACCAAACACCCTTTATACATCCATCAAGGTGCAACATTCTTTTGTGTGCACGTATAACAATTTTCAACCTCGAAAGGCGCTAATGGGCCCGGCGATAACCTTTAACTGATCACCTTGTGAAACGCGGCTGATCACCCGCGAATTATTAATTCCCGGAAGGTTAGTGGCAGTTTGCTTATTTGTTTATTGCAGAGCTGAATTATTGGTGACTAGGCCAATAAATAGGCGCGATTACTGCATCTGGTATGTTTTAGTTCGTGTTGCCGACGTTACGAACATACTCGACAGCACTTAGGCATCCGCAGAAGAGAAAGGGCGAAGTCACGACGTTCTCAGCGTGCTCGCATATATACGCTGCGAACTACGCGGTTACGCGGGACCAAGGGTTCTCTAAACACTACGATTATGTGATCATGTGGGCAAAGAATCATAGAATTGTAGAATGACTGTCATTTGGCCCCGAGATGAGAGGTTTCTTGAGAGGAGATGAACGCCACTGAAGATACCTTATATTTTTCTTCTTCACTCTCTCACCCTCTTATTCATCATTGCCTTTTCTTTTTTTGTCGCGGAAACGGCACGGCGATCTTCCTGCGTGGCAAGCTACTGCCGTTTACCATACAGGAGGACAAACACACGCCATGCCCTCAAGCACACAAAACCGGCGTCGCGCCGCTAAGCGACATGGCCCGGAACGCCTGCGCGGAATCTCCGACCCCGCGGAGAAACAAATGAATACTTATCGAGGGAACGCGCTCGCTTCGCTGTTTCCGTCACCGCTCGCTTAGCCGCGCAACCGTCGAAACAGAGGCGATTCGCCTCGCTCTCCCATCCGAAGCACACACTTTGGCGCGTCTGCCAAGCGGTCTTCCGGAAGACATCGATCATCGGCTGCCGCTGCCGCCACCGCCCCTGTTACCGCTACGTTCACTCGGTCTCTTTTTCTAGGGTCCGGTGCCGCTTTTGCCCCCGTAATAATAATGATAATAATGATGTGGAAGAAGCTCAGCATTGTGAGAAAATCTGCCGGGAGACCGAGGCCACAGCTATGATGTCTCTATAAGTGACGCCACGTAGTGTGTGTGTATATATATGTATGTATATATGCGCTCATCATTCCGGTGGCACGCCGCTGCTATTTCAATGAGCTCGGTGGCGAGGGCTTCCCGCTATCGCTGGGACGTTGCTCTGCGTTCTGGTCTCCGGTGTGACTAACCGTCGCGCGACGTTCGTCGGCTCTGTTTCCTGTGGGAAAGAAAGAATAAGGGCGCAACGCTGCCGAGTATAGATGGCGAATCTAAACCAAAGTTTGCGGTTCGTCGGCCCAGCAAGCGCGTGTCTCGCGAGCGTGTCTTACGCCGCGCATTGTCTCGCTAAGGGACCTTATAGTGTTTGATTAGTGCTGTCTTGCGTATTTGTGGCCATCCCCTTGAAATTTGTTTCATCGTTTTGTCACTATGGCGCAATTTGTACCAGAGAAATGAACAACCCTCAAGGCACACAATTTTTCCTTTTCTCTCCTTCGGTTATAATAAAGAACCTGTCTGGGGGTGTTGATCAGCAAACCGGACAACCTGAGTCTGCGAGGGCGTTGAGTACAGGTGTGTCTAAAGGTGCGCGCACTGTTAACCCTCTATGAAACCTTAAGGAAAACGAAGGAATAAATAAATTTTATTCAAGAAGAGCGGGCTCTGCGGCCTATATGCCGGCGTGTGAGAAGGTGGTAGGAGAAGCAACTGTTCTCGCTCCTATGAATCCGAATTCGTAGTTCCTCGGTTTTAAAGGCTGTGTGCTAGCAATTGGTCGCGCCGCGTGCGTTGTATACTGCAGAGCAAATTTTGGGCGTTTGCTTGTTTTTCCAACAACAGAAGCCACACATCGTGTTGCCGAGTGCTGTGCTACCTTTAAACGACCGCCAGCTTCAGTATAATGACCATGATTATTCTGCGCAATTTTTCGGCACCACTCAAGGGTTTGAAGAAAGGGAAGGTTCAATTGAAGGGTAAGCGGGGATGTTTGCCGGAGGAGCGTGTCTCTGGCTTGCTATTTGCACACGGGGTGAAATTCATTATAGTTCTTGGGGAGCGGACATCGGTGCTGACGAGGTGCCCCGATGGGTGTACAAATCAGAAGCGTCCTTCAGAACTATACTTACTCTGATTGGGAATTCAGTGTTTCGACCGGCAGTGGGAAACGAATATGGGGTGATCACACGCTGCACAGACAGCCTAAAGATTCGAAAAAACTTATCCGCCCCTAACAGGAACTTATTCATGTTCTTTTTTTCTTTTTTTGAAGGGGAGGGGTGCACGAGAGAGAAAGAGACAGGTTGGTTTTGTTACCTTACACACGTGGAAAGAGACAAAGGGATGAAAAAAAAAAAAATAACCCGCCGTGGTGGTTTAGTGGCTGTGCCGTTGCGCTCCTAAGCACGAGGTCGCGGGATCGAACCCCGGCCGCGGCGGCCGCATTTCCATGGGGGCGAAATGCGAAAACGCCCGTTTGCTTAGATTTAGGCGCGTGGTAAAGAACCCCAGGTGATCCAAATTTCCGCAGTCCCCCACTACGGCGTGCCTCATAATCAGATTGTGGTTTCAGTGCGTAAAACCCCATAATTTACTAGGCAGTGGGAGTGCACGTAGAGGTCTACATCGCGGCCTTTCGACACCAATGAACTGCAGTAACGCTTGCATTGCTTTCTGTGAATTCACTTATTGTGGCCATGCGGTCCGCAAACATTTGCCTCTGAAAACGGCCTCGAGAAGAACCGTCTTAACCAGCACCTGCTAGATAAAAGAACAGCCATTCAACGGTAGGCTATGGCGGCTCTTAGCACGTCAATCTGTTCTCCACAGCACGGCTCTTAATGGGCGCTTGGACATCGCCGGTGAGCTGGGTACGTGTGGATTTCGTAGTCCTTAGGAAGCATTACCTTTACACCCGTATATGCGAAGGGTGTCGTTGCGAACACAGAGGGAAATGAGCGGTCGACGATTTTTTCACATCCAACAAGAGTTGCACGTACTATGTGGAAAGTGGCGTACTATGAACACATAGTATGAAGAGTTGCACATACCACGAGGAAAAAAAAAAAAACGTTAGGAAATGTCGCCCCTACAGTCACAGGCGAGTCACACCAACGTCGAGTCGCAGCGGTGGTAGCTGCGCCTTTTTAAACACTCGCTTAATGACGTCGTCGTTCTTGCTAACGTCTCAGCACCTTGTTCGCTCTTGCCATCCCGTACGTAAAACAACCAACCGCGACTTTCAAGGTTTAATTCATCGTTAACGACATAGCATAGCACCCCAGGATATTGTTAGACTGAGCTTTACAACTTCCAAGATCGTTGTGCTCAGTGCCTGGACGGCAGTGATGAGTGTGGAAGATAATTAGAATTTCGGCATCACGAGAAAGAGAGAAAAAAAGGAAATGAAAAAGAAAGTAAAAAAGAAAGGGTGCCACAAGTTTGCGCTGCAGAAACTTGTAATCGCACTATCAGATAGCCCATACGAAGAAACAAAAATGGAGGTTAATCTTGTCTCAGCATTGTTCTCAGTACTCTGAGCTTTTTGCATTTCTTGTTGTCAGGTGGTCGCAGCTGTCATAGACGGGCAGGCGCATCGTAATGTTGAGCACGCTTGTGCTAACGATTCTGACGTAAGTGTCCGTTCGCAGATGCACGCCAATGCAGGTATGCGCACTCCTTGTGTAAGTTCCACTACCTAACGAAACTAAAGATTCTTAAAATGTTTCAGTTATTTGGATTTAATTCCATCATCACATTAAATACGGGGATATCGGATTGGCTATCTATGTATATGAAACACGAGCACAGCATTTTCGTATTGTACTGCAAGTGCACGATGCAAATGCCATTTCTGTTCACCTATAGGCGCAAGTGATTCAGTTGCGATATACCTAAGTGTAATAAATCACTATCATTCACTATATCAATGAGCTTTTTTCATGCCTCTGATGTTTCCTTTGAGGAAATAAATGTTACATAGCCTATGGTATTGTTCACTTTGCACAAATATGGGTGGAGCTTTAGTTTAAAGTATCTTCAAGCTTCGGTGCTAATCTCATCGCTTCGAATTTTATTGAAATCACGGCACTGCGGTGCAGACGAGCGATTCATCGCAGGATTCATTGCACGACCACGAACAATGTGCTTCTGTGGGTGAACACTGTGTAGCCGTAGAATCAAGCTCATTTAGTAGTCCGGTAGTAATTACAGCTTTCTCCTTGAGGTACACAATCTGTTCGCGGTATAATATGTATGTATAATGTATCAATGATTGTTGTCGCCCTAAACCGCTTTCAAAGTATACGACTGATTATGCAGTTGTAATTTGCCGGCCGCTTAGCGCAGAAATCATTGTCTACTACAGCTCCTCGATCGAGCTTTCGCGGCCTGACTATACAGAAAGGAATCCCTTCCATGTATGCAGTACAGAATGCGGACACAGGTGTATGCATGAGCCTAATGTGTGAAGTAGACGCATATATAGTTGACCTAAACGTTAACAGTGGGCTGCATTAAATATCACCCGGCCTAATTGAAGTGCACTTCTAAACGACGGACCAGTGACCTTTAATGTACTCTTTTTTTTAATTATTATTTAAAAAACTGCTAAATGTTCATCGCGCTTCCCGAGCATCGACAAGAGTTCTCGCGCACGCCGTGAGAGCGGACGTTCCTTCGCTCTGGATTTGATAAGCAACGCACGCACGCACGCTCGGTTTCACCGATGCTGTTTTCTGTGCATCAGTCAAACTGTTTTCTGTGTGCAAGCAATGTAGGGAGGGGGAGCAGCGAAGTTGGCGGTTTATACGTTCGAGAGCCGCGCGCTGTGCTGCCCGCCGCGGCAGTGTTCTCTCATTTAAGCCCCTCGTCCGGCCACCCATTACTGAGGAGCGGTGCGCAGTGTACACGCTGGGATGCGGGGGATGTGGTCTATGAACAGCGCGAAGGGGAAAAAAAAAACGTTTGGGAAAACGGGGAGCAAGGTTGGTGGCGGGGGCAGGTTGCGCTATTCCCAAAGCTCGCCGGGCCTCGGTTTGTGGGAACGGACCAGAAGGCAAGCGCCGCGCGCGCTCACGAGTAGCGTTTGCCGGCTGCAAAATAGATGAACCTTGTATACTGCCTACTGCTCACACGCTGTGAGGACCGCGGTTCGGAGAACACGCTCATAGATACGAACGCGGCTCCGCTTCGGCACGCTGGCTGGGGCAGCGAGCTTGCGCGGTGGTAGCGTATACGTTTGAACCAGCGCGCGCGAGTGTCCTGCGTTTTGCAGCTGAAACATTAAAGGGACTTTCGGGCGTTGTCAAACGGGTGAGAAACTACTCCGCGCGGAGTGCCGGCGTTCTAATCTGCTCGGCATGAGCGAAAGAGTGAGGCTCGGAACTGTTGTTTGGTGCGGGATTGATCGGAACGTTGCACGCATTTATTTAGGAGTCCGGCGAAGGGGACAGACGGCATGTGCGTCGGGTCAGGGCACCGTCTATGCAGCGGCGTTTCGCTCCCGAGTCGGAGGCCTGTCTTGTATTTTCGCATTGATTGAACATTCTCTTTCCTGTGCCTGTTGTATCACCGTATAGTTTAGACAGCAGTGGTCTACGATCGCGAATGGTAGAGCTATCGGACTGTGACGTCATAACGAGCCAGCCGAGTCGTGTGGCGGCACGTTCTGTATAGCGGGAACAAAGGGTGTTATTCGAGTGTTAGGAGTCCACTAATTTCTGGAACAGTACGAGTCACTGTGTCGAAGACGAAGCCGCGGAACTCAATGGAACTGTACATATAAAGGCCTGCGCGAATCAGAAGCCCCCACGCAAGCAGTGATAGAGAAGTTTCAACTATGCCACCGGTCACGTTCTTTAATAAGGAAGAAGATCCATCGTTCTATTTCATCATTATTGTGTCATTTTTACCCACGGGGGGGAGGGGGGCGCTTTTGAATAGCATTGGAGAAGTCCAAGGGCTCTAAAGCGTCAGTGGAATATTGTATCCAGCTGCCACGCTTATCGTCTCTGTTTAGAGAGCCATTAGGAGTATCTGCTTAGGACCATTCACTAGCCAGCAAGTGCACTAATGGGGTCATGATTGGTCGCACACGGCCAACTACGTCTGATCACGAGCATGTCGCTTTTTCAAGTTTAAACACAGTGATGCTGAAGGTCGTAGTACGCCGCTTAGTGTCTGAGTGGGGATGATATCCCATTATACCTATACGTGTAGATTGCATTACGAATACCCTTTGCACCTTGGTCAAGGATGACGAAATTTCGCATGCCCTGGCTTTAACTTCGGCCAAGACTACGCCAGTCATGAGTGCCGTATGACAGCTATTGTTAATGTCTTAGTGTAGCATTAAGTTAGAAGAAATTTTTGTCACAAACATCAGAACTGTTGGGCCACGTGTAGTAAAGAGGGCTGCTCAGGATGTTGAAACCTGTTGCAAATATTTTAAGAATGTCGAATGCTTTTTAGTACAAGTAGTCGGGTGAATTTTTTACGCACGTGTTCTTCATCCTTTAGGGCATAAATCAAGTCTTGCAATACATTTATTGGAACCACGAAATTTTAAAGGACAGTAACGCGCGACCGATGTACATAATTCGATCGTCACGAATCAGGTGACTACCTTCCGAAAAGCTACGGCTGGCTTCCTAAACAAGGACGATCGTGCCACCTTAGAACGATACAACACTCATCATTTACCGTTCGTGGACTTCCGGAACGATATTCAAGAGCGCCCACCATGGTACGGCCGCATACATAATTCTTCGAAGTGAACCGCAAAATACGAGTGGCGTGCGGCCATGACGAGTGGCGAACATAGAAGTCCTCGCATGATTGTATGCACGAAAGTTCCCTAATTCTTATAGTGTCCTATCATGAAACGAACCACACCTTTGGGCTTAATTATTTTGATCCTTAGCCCAGGGATCCTTATCAGTGGATCGTATCTTGACCTTATATATCTTATAGTCTAGGCGTTATTCTCCTGGGTATCATTGGTCTGGCCTAGCATGTCGTTAGCTGCCTCGCCAAGACTGAGGTGTTGTAATAGATGGATTGATTTTGAAACTATCTTGGCTTGTTCAAACTTCGCGCCTGAATACCGCTACGCGAGCATCATGGAATCCTCCTTTGACTGGAATGTTCCGTGGCGGTCAATAATGACTCAGAAAGAAGAAAAAAGAAAATAGGCGACGCTCATGCTCTCGCAATTCTCGCGCGGGGTGGTGAAGAAGAAGCAGAAGAAGAATTGTGCGGCGTTCGCGACACGCTCATCCCCATCCGCTCCTTCTAAAGCAGAAGACTTCCACGCATTCGAGTGAGAACGCTGCTAACGACCCCGCGAGCCTGAACCCCTGAATTCGTCTCAGGAGGGCGACGGAGCATCTGGGAACCCGGTACGGTAAGGTAGAAGACCCATTCCCCAGAAACGAGCTACTGCCAGTTCACGGACATGCTCGTTCGGGGCATCCTCCACTTGGCCGAGATGACCTCAAGTGCTCGGCGCGGACGAGAATCCGTCCAGAACTTCGGCGTGCTTCAAGCTTCATTCGAGGACGACGGGCAAGCGATGCGACTACTCGAGATAAGTCTCCAGGACGACGTCGAGTTCATCCAGCGGTCCAAGGACTTGTTCGATGCTGACTATATCGGCCCGGTGATGGAAATATCTGAAGCTGGAGGCTATCTGTACACACGAGCTGACATCGTTGCGTCTCGTTCACTTGCCTTCGGCGTCGCCGGCAAGCCGAGGGTCTCCTTTGACTCAACCGCCAAAGGGCATTCCAGCAAGTCCACCGGGCGCGTACGACGCCGACGTCCGCGGGCAGTTACCGCAACAGTGCTAGCCAGCGGGGGCGTGGGTGCCGGCGATCCTCCGAACCGCTTCGAAGTGTTCGCAAGCCAACCTGCGGAGCCGAAGGGAGTCCTCTGCTGACCGTGCTGCAGCCGAGCTTCTCAGTATAGTGCAAGCATAGAACGATCCAGCTCATCTGCTTGCAGCGCCACTGAATGAAAGCGTGGCCAGACCGAGGTGGCCAACCAGATTTTGAAGCTAGCTGCTGCGTTCCGCTGCGTACTGCTGACCAGTGACTTCCGCGTCGGAGAAACTTTCCAAGTGTTTACCGAGAAAACGTACCTGGACAGTGGATGGGCAGTGTGTGGTGGAAGATAGGCGAGCCGCCTTATTAAATATTAAATATGAATGCCTCATCTTGCTTACTTGTTTTTTAATCGGAGAGACTGACTTTGCAGTGCATGTAAGCCAGTTTGCAAAGTCAGTTTCTTGTAAAGTGCCTTTTCTTTAGGCAAATAAGCCAGCCTTCGTGGTTTATTTGACTATAAAATACTTAATTGTTTTTCGTCGTGAACATTACTTAGCTTCCTGCACCTTTTCCCAAGTATCACAGGGGTTCACGTCATCGACTCTGCCACATTTTATTTTTTTCGGTAAGTTAACGCTTTCACGCTCTGTACTCTTGAAAACGTCTTTTATGCATATCTTTCTCTGTCTCGTTCGGTTTAGTGCAGCGCAGTTCTGCCAGTGCGTAAATAAGATGATCCTAATGTGGGCATCCATGTCTCCTAAAGTCCTAATATACCCGGGCTTAGAAAATGCTTAAGTTGACCCAACGGCATAACTGCGTTGTCGTGACTTTCTCCACGGAAAACGTGGAGATTCTCTCAGTGGTCTCATAGATTGTCCTGTCGAGTTCTTCGGAGTATACTGTGTACAAATAAACACTGTAAAGAAACAACGCGGTCTCGTGCTTATCAGCAGTACGACACGGAACCACCGAGTCATCGCGGCATGTGTATGCTCGAGTCGTCCCAATTGATGTCATGTGTTGTTGCATGCAGCTCCTCTCGACACCTTCTCCATAACCAATAACCAGCCCACCCGTATCCGTGGGCGACGCGGTCAATGCTTGAGCGCGTGTAATTTTCCGAAACGTGGTTTTCAATGCTAGCGTCGTCCTTCCTATAGTGTATATAGCTGACAACGCAGCAGACAGCGAAGACCTTATGTTAGGTGTAGGAGCTGTTGCCGGACTCCAGTGTTCCCTGGCGCGCGCCATAAACCCCGTCAAATTTTTTTCTCCTCAACCTCTCCCTCTCCCCCAACACACACACGAGCACACTTTTTTTTATATAACATTACCATGTGATTGTGTCTCGAGGCATCTCGGTGGGCCCTATGGGAACTGGAACTGGCTTCGCCATTTTTTGTATTCCGACACAGCTTCATTATTTAATGCTTAGTTTTTCTATATTTTTTCTACCTCCTTTTGTCTCTCTCTCTTTCTCTCAATGACCTTCTACAAAAAAGTGCTTCTTAGGCCCTCTACCGACCAAACAGTATACAGCCTCAGGCGTGCGTCCACGAACCTGCGGCAATCGTCCAGAGGTCACCGCGCACACGGGGCCTCCATCTGCAGGGAGTCTCCTCGTACACGCGTTGTCTCTCGACGAAAGCAGCCATGTCCCTGACACCCTTAGACCCCTCCACCCCCCCACCCCCCCGCCGGTACCTGCCTACGGGCGCACCTTGCGTTTGGTTTCATTTTCTCGCAACCCGACGGCGGCGCGACGCCTTGCTTATCTGAATGTTGGTATCGCGTTTCGCGTTAAAGCGCGCCCGTATAGAACCGCAGACGTGCCCCGCGTTTCTGGTACGCAGAAAGAAAAAAAATTATAATAAAAAATAATGTGCGAGCGCGGGACAATCGACTCGCACTGTCCTTGCGTGTCTCGCAAGTATACATATACCGCCGGCGTTGCCCGCAGTGTGTGTGTGTGTGTGTGTGTGTGTGTGTGTGTGTGCGTGCGTGTGCGTGTGCGTGCGCGTGCGCGTGCGTGCGTGTGTGTGTGTGTGTGTGTGTGTGTGTGTGTGTGTGTGTGTGTGTGTGTGTGTGTGTGTGTGTGTGTGTGTGTGTGTGTGTGTGTGTGTGTGTGTGTGTGTGTGTGTGTGGCGCTTGTTTTCTCAGCGTGCGTATTATAGCCACGCTTATACACGAGCAGGTTATAGGGCGTATCTTTTCCATTGTCTCTTGACGAGCCAAGCCGCTGCGATGGATGTCTCGAGCGGGAATTCTGACGCAGGCAAGGGGCGAGAAGCTTCGAAAGTTGACGAAGCGAAATTCGAATTAAATTTAGGGTCGGGCTCTTGCCAGTCCCTGTTGACTTATACGGCGGCCACTGTCTGCGTCATGCCGTTTGACTGGCCCATGCAAAGTACGCGCGGGATGCCGTGTTACCAAACGTAAGCTAATTGGCCAGCACGTATATTAGACCTTTCTTTCTTTCTTTCTTTCTTTTTTCGTCCTTGCCAATGGTTATCGGCGCTCCATGTATATATTATGTATCTGATGAGGCTTTGCGCCATATAACTCGCTATATTCAACCGGTTCAGCGTTCTTATGTTTAAATTACAAGTGCATAGACGTTGTTATAAGCGCGCACCAAGAGTTTCGTCAATCGGATTCGAGGGCCCCCTTCCCATGCTTGTACTTGCAAACTACATGCTGTTGTTGCTCCAACGACGCTCTTGCGTCTCGGTATTTATCATCCTTGCTGTCGCTTGTCTTCGCGTCTAGCAGTCTACAAGTCAAGTATTGTGACGAGCTTGGTTTGTGCTACGCTGAGCTTGCATGTAAAGGATTTGTGCTCCGGAAGCTCAGCCGTCGTCTTGACCTGCGATGCCAGACGTACGGGAACTACTTTTGCTATTACGATGTTTTGTTAGTAGTGGTACAGAAAAGTAGATCTGCACGTTGACTGGAACTTGCGTCAAGGACAGCATGAAAACCAATTCGTGATGTCAAATAAGCTATTCGCGGCTACCGAACCATGATTCCTGTGAGTATACGGTATAGACACACTGAGCCTACATCTTATGGTTACCATCAAAAGTACTTCCCGCCGCGTCAGCCCAGTGGCTATGGCGTTGCGCTGATGAATGCGAGGTCGCGGGTTCGGTCCTGGCCGCGGCGACCACCGCATATCTATGGAGGCGAAATGCAAAAACACTCGTGTATTTACATTTAGGGGTGTGCGTCAAAAAAAAAAAAGAAACAGAAAAAGTAAACCTCAGAACGCAAAAATTATACCGGAGTGCCCCACCAAGGCGTGCCTCATAATCAGATCTTTGTTCTGGCACGTAAAACTGCAGAATTAACTTTTTTTAATCAGCCGTACCTTTCATATTCGTATAGCTTGGTGAGCATATGTTCTAAGAACAAGCTTGCTTGCTTCTCAGTGACGCAACCTTTTCAAAAAACAGCTGCGTTGCGACGTGCGCAACGCCGTCTCCTTTCCCTACACTACTGCAAGTTCTGCGACCCGAAATATATGCAGAGACACGACACGACGACGGAAGCGTAACGGAAACGACGGACGGACACAGCGAACTCCGTTTCGAGCTTTTTTAAAACTCAGTTTGCAGTAGCATGTACGTGCGTGCCCTTGGGCGCCAGCAACGCAGTGTGTACCAAATAATATCTTCTAAACAGGGACCCGTGACGGAAGAACAAGATAAAATATAACTTGCGCGCTTTCCCCCAGCGCGGTGTCAATCTGTGATAAATAAAAGCCCCGAACCAACCTCGTCTATAATTCAGCCTGCGGACCACTCGATGATATCGAGGATATAAATAATGCGAAAAGCAAGTGCGAGGCGAGCTCTGAGAAGGACTGAAGCGTTCCCGCACCATACACGGGGAGGAAAGGATGGCGATGCTTGTATTCCGTATCGCGTGCGGCCCCTCGCGTTCTCGTTGCGGCCCCGACGACCTGACGGACAGGACCCGCCCTTGTTTCCTTATCCCCCGTATCTACCTTATTTCTCTGTTTTGATTGCTCGTTCTTTTTATTTTTATTTATTATTATTATTTTTTTTAGGGGGGCACGGTTTCTCGAGGGCATGCGCGTACGCGCCGCTACGCAGCTGTCAATCACGCGGAGAGGCGCAAGCCACACGGCCGGCGCTCTTCCCATCATTATCATTATTGCGCTTCCCGCCGCGCACAGCCCTGCGTGCCCGTGGCGCGCAGTTTCGCTCGCCAACGATGGGCGTGATTTCTATATCAGCCGGCGCGTGATTAGAGGTCGCCACAGACGAGCATTATCGTAATTAGTTTCGCGAGCACTGACTCACTTGGGGCCTGTGACCGTGTTTACCATATAATAAGCCCGTCGTACAGGACCGGCGCAGTATTTCGAGTGTGTGTGTGTGTGTGTGCGCGTGTATGTATGTATGTATGTATGTATGTATGTATGTATGTATGTATGTATGTATGTATGTATGTATGTATGTATGTATGTATGTATGTATGTATGTATGTATGTATGTATGTATGTATAAAGGCCTGTCCCCGGCAAGAACTTACGCGGAGCCGATTGGGAGAAGCGAGTAGACGAGTCACGGAGCGGGAGAGATGATGAAGAGTGCAAGGAGAAAAAACAAAAATAACAGAGAACAGCGCTCATTACTGACGCCCCCCGCTCCAATAAAGAAAAGGCTGAAACAAACGCCACTCCGCTGGGAAGACACACGATGGAGTGACGTGCTTGACAAGCTTCCCGCCACCAGGTAGACGCGTATCATTTGTCACGCTCCTATAACATCGTATCGTCTTGGCGTCAGAGATGGCCACTTTGACTGCATTCCCGGAGCTCATTGTGGGTCGAAGGCGTTGTCGGTTCGGTATGTACCTACATACCTGCCTGTGGCGCTGGCTTTTGCAGAATAATAGAGTTTCTTGGCAGCAATAAGCACTTCTTTAAGTTGTATTAAGTGTAGCAAGAAATTTCGATATTTGATGTTCGTTCCTCTTGTAATGTATTGAATACTGCTGACAAACGACTAATAACTTACGCGGGGCCGATTAGGAGAAGCGAGTAGACGAGTCACGGAGCGGGAGAGATGATGAAGAGTGCAGGGGGAAAAACAATAGCGAAAGGACACCAAACAAAAACGAAGAAACCGCGTCATATCCACCAGACAAGAATGACATATAGCGATTCCGTAGAGTGATTGTCGTTCGCCAGATAGGATCACCACAGACACGTTCACAAAACTAGAACGACTCCTTGGATAGTGTCTGTTGTGTCCGTGGTGGTTCTGCCGAAAACCAAAAGGACAGACCAGACTAGTACGATGTCGAAGAAGCTGACACACATGACCGCAATATTTGCCCAGGTGCGTGTCAGTTTCCTTTATTTTGTCATTTGTGCAATAGTTTAGCGGAATAAACAGAACGGCGTCATACGAACTAGCCCCAGCTGAAGCCTTATTGAACCACGCGAAAGATATTTCGAGCAAACACGGATCTTTCGAGCCACTTCAGATCTGTGCTTGCACGTGTGTGCGTGCATGTGTGTGGATGCATGTGTATGTGGACGTCGTGTGCGTGTATGCATATATGTGTGCGTGCGTGCTTGCGTGCCTGCGCCCGTATGTGTGTGCCTGCGCGCGTGCGTATGCACGACTGTGTGTACGAACTTTTTGCATGCTTGTGCGCGCGCGTGTATGTGCATGTGCGTGTATGTCTGTGGATGCGTGCGTGCGTGTGTGCTGCGTATGCGTGCATGCAGGTTGGCGTGTGTGCTCGTGTACTTGCGTGTGCGCCTGCTTGTGTGTGACGGTGCCCGTGTGTTTGCTGGTGCGCGTGCGTGTGTGTGTGGGTGTACGTATGACTGTGCCCGTGTGTTTGCTGTGTGCGCGTGCGCGTGCGTGTGTGCATGCCTTTATGTACATTTATGTTGCAAGCGTGTATATGTGCTTCTGTGCGTGCATGTACGTTATAGGAGTTGAGGAGGACGTCGGGATGAATAACTTGGAGGTTTATTTACATTATTTACAGTGAGACGACCAAGAAATTAACAGTCATAGAAGTCATTACGGGCCGGCAGCAACTCGGACACTGCGGCCCGTGGCAAGAAGCTCGAAAGAGATGAATGAAGGAATGCTCTCTTGCTGCTTCCGGTCTCTGGCTTTTGAGCCCTTCGGTGTCTCGAAGCCACGTCACGTTCGGCCAATCGGCGAGCCCACTCAGGTGACGCCATTTTCAGCCAATCGGCGAGCCCGCTCAGGTGTCGTCATTTTCGGCCAATGGTAGGCGCCCGTGCGATTGTGTCACACCCGGCGGAGAGGGTCGCTCCTTGGGCCCCAATTGTCCGAGGACTTACTTCTCTCTGCGGTATTGCCTTCCCGGCTTGCAATGCGCCGTCACAATAGGCGGATGGGGTCGATGCTGCCAGGGTTTCACGGTGCATTACAGTCGTCTTGCTTCGGGACCCACTTTACCTGGAACAGTGCCAGGCTCTCGCTTCACTTTCGGGAAGAGTCAAGCAGTGAATAGCTCCACCTGCGGCACACGAGGTGGGAGACGCCAACTCGTTTGCACATGCCGCGCCTCGGGAATGTGGTATACGTGCTTCTGCGCTCCTTAATTAGCTGTGGCGCGATTCGATGTGGTCTGGTGAACTCGAAGGAGGCTCAGGAAAAGGTCCCGTATCTAACAACATGTATGTTGTGCGCGCATATGTGTTTGTTTGTTCTTGTGTACATGCGTGTGTGTACATGCGTATGTATGTGCCTGCGTGCGTGTGCGTAGCGTGTGCATGCGAGTGTGTAGCTGCGCCCGGGTGTGTGTGCGCGTGTGTGCATGCGCACACACATGCCTGTGTGTATGCGCATACAGGTATGTGCTCGCGTGTGTGTGAGTGTTTGCCGGTGCGTGCGTCTGTGCGCACGTGTGTTCGCGTGCGTGCATGTACGCGTATATTCGTGTGCGTATGTGTGCATACGCGTGTGCGTGTGTGTTCGTGCGTGCCTGCATGTGCATTTGCGCGTCTGTGTGTGCATGCGTGTGTGCGTGCTTGCGTGTTGTGTGCGTGCGTGTTCCCGTGTGTGTGCGCGCGCTTTGGTGTGTGTTTATGTGGGCGTGCGCGAGTGCGTGTGTACGGGCGTGTGCGTGTGTATGTATGTAGTACGTGCGTGTGTGTACATGCACGTGTGCGTGTGTTTGTGTATGCGCGCATGTACGTGTATATCTGCGTGTCTATGTGTGCATACGTGTGTGTGTGTGTGTGTTCGTGCGTGGTTGTGTGCGTGTCTGTGTGTGCATGCGTATGTGTGCGTGCTCGCGTGTGCATGTGCGCATGCACGCGTTCGTGTGTGTTTGTGTGGGCATGTGCGTGTATGCGAGTGCGTGTGTGTGTACATGCGCGTGTGCGTGCATACGTGTGTGTATGTGTTTGCGCTTGCTCAGGTGTGCGTGTGGACTTGCCTGTGTGTATGTGCATGCGTGTGCACATGTACGTGAATATGTGCGCGTGTATGTACTCATACGCGTGTACGTGTGAGTTCGTGGGTGCCTGTGTGAGCGCGTGCATGTTTTTGTGTACATGCATGTTTGGGTGCGTCTGCGTGTGTGCTCGCGCGTGTGTGTCTGTATGGGTTTGTGTGTGTGCATGTACGTGTATATGTGCGTGCGTGTGCGTGTATGTTTGCTCGTGCGTGCCTGTGTGCGCGTGTGCGTGTCTGTGTGCACATCCGTGCGTGTGGTGTGTGTATGCATGCTCTTGTGTGTGCGTGTGTGCATGCATGTTCTTGAGCGTGCGTGTGCGCATGCATGTTCTTGTGTGTGCGTCGCACCGCCGCCCTGGTCTGCCGCGAGCGGGGGAGTGCTCGCGGGAACGTAGTTCGAGGCTCCTTCCTACGCGCCGTCCAAGACGAAAGACAATGGGCACCCGGGCGCGCTGCAGGGGTCAGCTCGGGGAATAAAAGGCAGCTTTCCTGACACAAGCCCCGAGTTCTACGAAGTCCGTCTGACGTCGGCTCCGGACCGTGAACCTGGCGCAAGGAAGTGTGTGTGTGAGTGGGTGTGTGTAAACCGTCTCGCAGAGAGGCGACTTGTTTACGATGACTGGACGGCCGTTTCCGTCACCTGGGTAACGGGGGAGGACCGTGTGTTTATAAACCGCTGTTGTCCGGCTGCTCCGTGCAATCTTTATCAAGCAATCATGTTAGACTGATGTACTTTCTCAAGCAGTCATGTTAGAGTGACGTACTTTCTCTCGCAGTCATGCTAGACTGATGAACTGCATCCCCCTGATGTAGATACTGTAAATAAACCCATATTCCTCGTTCTCGATGAGAAGCAGTCCTTTCCTTCATCAACGTCCTCAGCGTGGATAAGTTGGACGACGGCATGGGGCAGCTACCTTCTAATTCATGCCCGACTCCAACCTTGACAACGGATCACGAGCGATGGGATCGAGCCCCCAATCATAACAACTGGCTGACAGCAGTGAGATGCACTTTGCGACGTGGTGCTGTGTCTGCGGTGAATGCTTGATTTTTGCTTTGACTCTCTAGGCTTCATTTTGTGGTTGTTCTGTTTAGAACAGTAGGGAAGCTAGATTGTTGATTGTTAGCTAGGTTGTGTTTTCCTAGCTAGATTTAGCGAGCAGGACCAAAACAGTAAATCAGCAATCATGGAGTTAAAGAAACTGCTGAGAGACGAATTGTTGATTGTTGGTGAGGAACTGGGCCTAGATGTACGCAAGGAAATGCTAAAATCGGAATTATTGGAGCTAATTTCCGAACAGGCCAGTGAGGAAGAAATTGAAATGGGGTTGGAACTTCTGAAAAAAAGAGAGAAACGGGACAGAGAAGAACAGGACAGACAAGGACGGGAAAGAGAGAGAGAGAGAGAGGAACGCGATAAAGATCGCGAGTTAAGAAAAATGCACCTTGTACTTGAAAGCAAACCTTTGGAGTTGTCGCAAGGAAGTGAAGGGGCTCTGGGACGACCAAGTGAGGCAGAATCATACCGCATGGACAGGCTATTAAAGCCATTTGAGGTCGGGACCGACATAGGCTTGTTCCTAAGCAATATTGAAAGGACTTGCGAGAAGATGAACTTCGGTCCGAGTACATGGCCACAGCGGTTGCTGTCTCTGTTGCCGTGTGAGGCGGCGGAAGTAATCGCCAGACTCAGTGCACAGGATGCATATGATTATGCGAAAGTTAAGGCTAGTCTCCTGAAGAAATACCGCCTTTCAGCCGAAGCTTTTCGGCAAAGGTTTAGGAGCACAGGCAAGAAAGATAGCGAGGTGTATCCGGAGTTTGCATACGGCTTAAAGGCCAACCTAGTCGAGTGGCTGAAAAGCGCGGAAGTGTATGACAGCAGAGACATGATCATGGAATGCATGTGTCTAGAGTAGTTTTACAAAAGCATCCCCAAAGCGGTGAAACTGTGGGTGCAAGACAGAGGGAATGTAAACACTGTGGAAAGGGCGGCTGAATTAGCCGAAGAGTACGCAACGCGTAGAAAGTTGAACGCCGAGGACGGAAATTGGGACGGTCGCAATGGACCGCGGAAACCATTTTCGGTCAAAAAGGGTCCGCAGACTAGACGATCGGAGCCTGTAGACATGGAGGAAAAGCCCGCAGAAAAGAGCGAGGAGAAACCTAACGGCGAAACTGTACAAAAAGAGCAGAAAAGAAAATTCGAATCTTTTAGACCGATCCACTGCTTTAAGTGCCACAAACTGGGGCATGTCGCTGTGAACTGCGGAAAGCCTAGCGTAGTTCTTTCCTACGTAGATGAAAAAGACGAGAATATGTAACTTTTAAGCCCATATCTTCATGACCTGCAAGTTAATGGCAAACCATGCAGGGTGCTGCGAGACAGTGCCGCCACGATGGACATTGTCCATCCATCTTACGTTACGGTAGATGACTTTACTGGAGAAGTAGCATGGATCAAACAGGTTGTAGACGAACACAGCGTGTGTCTGCCCATGGCCAAAGTCCAAATCAGTGGACCATTCGGGGAGCTAGTGACCGAGGCTGCAGTTTCCAAATTTTT
The DNA here is from genome assembly GCF_050947875.1 of Dermacentor variabilis. Classification (NCBI taxonomy): domain Eukaryota; kingdom Metazoa; phylum Arthropoda; class Arachnida; order Ixodida; family Ixodidae; genus Dermacentor; species Dermacentor variabilis. Next base: position 26,864,128 of record NC_134568.1, on the reverse strand, counting down.
GTCACTGCGGTACCCTTACATTTTTTCGAATCGTTCGAATCAGTTACTGCGTAACAAAGGGCTTAAACTGGGAGAGGGCGTAGTACAGGCAATGACGCGAGGCCAAGCTCGTAAAATCGCGTCGCTTTCGGCTGAAAATGCACAAGCTGCTCCAGCGGAAGCAGCAAACGAGACAACTTCAATAACCGAATCTGAGCTAGGCTCGAAGGATGAAAAAACAGTTGAGGAAAGCCTTCCAGCTGACCAGCTCAATGAGAGCGTATCGCCAGGGTGTCAAAGTTCACCCCTACAGGAAGAGCCCGCTGATGCACTCGCAAGCGAGACAGGGTCATTACTATCACCGGCCTCAAAGAACTTTGATGAGCTCTTACGTGTGGATAGAGACTCACTGGCAGCCGAGCAAAAGAATGATGAGAGCTTAGCTAAATTACATCACACAGCTAAAGAAGGCATTGCTAGGCGCAATGTGACGATACATGAGGAGGAGGATTGTTGTATCGGCACTAAAGAGATCGAAAGGGTAGGATTTTAGATCAGTTAGTCGTACCCACTAAGTACAGGGAGGACCTTTTGAGTCTCTGTCATGGAAATGGGTGGTCCGGCCACCTAGGCATGAACAAATCAAAGGAAATATTGCTTATGGAATACTACTGGCCTGGCTGTTTCAAAGATGCAGAAAACTTTGTAAGATCATGCGACGGCTGCCAGCGCTCGGGTAAACCAGGAGAGACATGGAAAGCTCCACTAAAGGTAGAGCCCTTAATAACAGAACCTTTCAGACGACTTGTGATAGACACGGTATGGTCTCTCCCTAAAACAAAATCGGGTTACAGGTACTTATTTACCATGCTGTGTCCAGCTACAGTTTCCAGAAGCAATCCCTCTGAAAGAGCTCAGATCCACCGAAGTAGTAGACGCCCTTTTGACAGTGTTTGCGCGAGCTGGGTTTCCAGCCGAAATTCAGGCGGATCAAAGGTCAGTATTCACCAGCGCACTGACTTCCACATTCTTGCAAAAGTGCGGGGTAAAGTTAATACACAGTTCCGCCTATCACCCTCAGTCAAACAGTGTAAAGAGGTGGCATTCAGTGCTTAAGAGAGTTTTGCGTGCGCTCTGTTACGAGCACAAGGAGGACTGGGAGAACTGTCCGCAGGCAACTTTGTTTGGTTTGCGAACGGTTCCACATGAATCGACAGGGTCCTCGCCAGCAGAAGTAGTGTATGGGAGGACGCTCCGTTCTCCACTGAGAATGTTAAGAGAGATGTGGGAAGAAACAGGAGAGAGTCCAACAGTGGTTGAATACGTGCTAAATTTGCTGGCACGGCTAAGCGCAACCCAAGAACTAGTCGAAAACAACATGGGAGTAGCTCAAAAGAAGGCCAAATTTTATTACGACAAGAATGTGAGGCTTCGTACGTTTAACCCCGGATACCAGGTAATGATCCTCAAACCTTCAAGAAAGAACAAGCTTGAAGTTCACTGGGACGGGCCCGTTAAAGTGTTGCACAAACTTTCAGATACTAACTATGCTCTGAAAATTCCCGGTCGCAGGAAAGAGGTGAGGATATATCACTGCAATTTGATGAAGCCGTACGTAGAGCGGAGCGGAGTCGTTAACTATACCATCAAAGAGCAGGATGGCACTTGTACCAAGTTTAAGGAGTATAGGGCGACCTCCAACTTTGAAATCGACCTAGAAGAAGTAGTAAAACATTCGCTAAGCTCGCACGCTCTAAGACCCGAGCAGCTAGATGAGTTAAATGGGTGTTAGGGGAATATATCGACAGATTCAGCGATCGGCAAGGTATAACCGAACTAATAACGCATGAAATACAGCTGACATTTACCGAACCCGTAAGGTCAAAGCCTTACAGGGTGTCTCCAAGACAGAGAGAGATTATGGAGGCAGAGATACAGCGCTTGCTAGAGTTGGCAGTTATTGAGCCCGCTGAGAGTGACTACACGTCACCGCTAATACTGGTAGAAGCCCCTAACAAGGACCCTCGTCCGTGTGTTGACTACAGGAAGTTAAATGCCATCACTAGATATCAGCTGTACCCGATACCCAACATTGAGGAAAGAATTGAAAGAGTTAGCGCTGCTAAATACATTTCAACTATAGATCTCGTGCGGGGGTACTGGCAAGTTCCCCTTTCAGAGTGTGCCAGCCATATGCCGCATTCATCTCACCTGTAGGCACTTTTCGCCCTCTCGCACTCAGCTTCGGGCTGAAGAACGCACCGTTTAGCTTCTCTAAGTTAATGGATATTGTCCTAAAAGACTTGCAGGAGTTTGCCTTGCCATATCTGGATGATGTAGCAATTTTTTCGGACAGCTGGGAACAACATGTATCGCACCTCAAACAGGTGTTCTCACGGTTGAGGGAAGCCGGCTTAACGATGAAAGCGGAAAAGTGTAGATTTGGTTGTTCGCAGGTCACTTATCTGGGCCATGTTGACGGCCAGGGCACGAGACGGCCAGCCGAGCTGAAAATAGCTACGATTGGAGAATTTTCTCAGCCGCGCACGAAAACAGACCTTCGTTCATTTTTGGGACTTGTGGGGTACTATCAACGGTACATTCCGAATTACTCGCAAATGGCAAGTCCATTAACGGACGGCCTCCGAAAGGGAGCACCGAGTAACGTACACTGGGATAAGGACAAAGAGAACTCTTTCCAAAGTTTGAAAACGCTATTGGTTTCTCGTCCTGTGCTTCGCGCGCCAGACTACATAAAGGAATTCATAGTTCAATGCGACGCAAGCGGCAGAGGTATGGACGTGGTACTTAGTCAGGTCGGCGAGGATAACGAGGACCATCCTATCCTCTATGCCAGCCGTAAACTAAATGTAAGAGAGGAAGCCTACAGCGCTTCAGAGAAGAAATGCGCTTGTTTAATTTGGGCCGCCCAGAAGTTGTCGTGTTACTTGTACGGAGCGAAGTTCATTTTCGAGATTGACCATTGTCCTCTGACGTGGCTCAATCAAATGTCACACAAAAATGGCCGCTTGCTCCGATGGAGTCTGACTCTCCAAGAGCACAACTTGTCCGTTAGATATAAGAAGGGAAAGTTGCATAGCAATGCAGATGGTTTGAGCAGACTAATTTGAATTCTGCGTTTGAGGGTCCCGCCTAAATTTTAGGGTTACTAGTGTTAATTTTGTTACGCCAAGAAGATTCCCTCTCATTTAGCAGGATTCCCTCCATGATTGCTCAATTTGTCAGCATGAAATTGCTTCAAGAATTGGCATAGCGAAATGCAGCATTTTTTGTTTTTGCATTTATGTTTTCTTTGAAGCCTAGCGGGTCTAAAGTGAGAGCCAAGGTACGTCATCTCGGCGCATAGCTGTGTTGTGGGGTTCGTTTTGCAGTTGCCTGTCCATGTTGGATGTTTTGGGGTGGTGACATCATTACACAAGTGGTCGCTGCGAGTCAAGACATCGCCCCCTGGTGGCCAGCCGTTCTCTTCCTGCCCAGCGGTTGTCAGTACTGGACAATCGAGATTTTCCGGGCCATGGAGGCGCTGTTAAGAACAGCCCAGCTGAGGTGCAAGTTTTGCCAGCCAGTAGAGACAGTGACGGCAAATTTTCTTGGAACGCCACCGTTACGCTCTAGCCTCGTCGTCGTTGTGACTGAATGCGTTCGATGGACCAACTATTGTTACTGAGGCGCCACCGCCGTCCTGGTCTGCCGCGAGCGGGGGAGTGCTCGCGGGAACGTAGTTCGAGGCTTCTTCCCACGCGCCGTCCAAGACGCAAGAGAATGGGCACCCGGCCGCGCTGCAGGGGTCATCATCATCATCATCATCATCATCATCATCATCATCATCATCATCATCATCATCATCATCATCATCAGCCTGGTTACGCCCACTGCAGGGCAAAGGCCTCTCCCATACTTCTCCAACAACCCCGGTCATGTACTAATTGTGGCCATGTCGTCCCTGCAAACTTCTTAATCTCATCCGCCCACCTAACTTTCTGCCGCCCTCTGTTCGGAGTCGGGGGCGGCAGGGGTCAGCTCGGGGAATAAAAGGCACCTTTCCTGTGCGTGCGTGCGTGTGTGTGTGTGTGTGTGTGTGTGTGTGTGTGTGTGTGTGTGTGTGTGTGTGTGTGTGTGTGTGTGTGTGTGTGTGTGTGTGTGTGTGTGTGTGTGTGTGTGTGTGTGTGTGTGTGTGTGTGTGTGTGTGTGTGTGTGAACCGCTGTTGTGCGGCTGCTCAGGGCACTCTTTATCAAGCAATCATGTTAGACTGATGCACTTTCTTTCGCAGTCATGCTAGACTGATGAACTGCGTTTAGATACTGTAAATAAACCCATATTCCTCGTTCTCGATGAGAAGCAGTCCTTCCCTTGATCAACGTCCTCAACGTGGATAAGTTGGACGACGGCATGGGCCAGCTACCTTCCAATTCATGCTCGACTCCAAGCTTGACAACTGATTACGAGCGATGGGATTGAGCCCCCAATCCTAACAGTGATCATTCGCAGAAGTTCCGTACATTTCGTTGAATTTCACAGCTCAACCGACACCCAGTGCAACGTGATTATTCACCGCTGAAGTTTTTTAGATTTATAAATTGAAAATTCGCGAGAATATGCAACTGTTGACGTATATCACTTGTGTTTTACCATAATCAGTGAATCCAATTAACAACGCGGCGGAAAAAAAGAAATGGAATGGTGGTGGAATCCTAGCGTGATCATGTATTGCTCGTCACAAATGCAATAAGGCTGTACAGACGTACTTAATTGAGAACTAGTTGGTTCATACTGAACAAGCAACGTACTGCGCAAAATACAAGGGCGGCAAGGAGAACATTTCTGAGCTATGTATTATATTTCTGCCCTTCTTGTATTTATTGTATTGTTTTCTTGCATACACTAATTTAGTTCGTACGGAAGCAGAATATGCCGCCCTTATTTGTAACCATCTATTCAGCTATAGTTAATTAACAAACTTTATTCCATCCAAAATAAAGCAGCCCGTTTTATAATGGGAAAATTGTTGTAACTGCAGTGTTCTTATCATTTCTTGGCTCAACTGAAGCCGACAAGCACACGTGACATTCTGGCTGCCTATCTTATGTTTTCCTCACCTTGGTTCCCTTCCTCTCCTTCATTTACCTGTCCTTATATTACGACGTGAATTGAAAATATTCGTCCATTCCTGCAGCTTGTCAGCTTGCATCTACCTCGCCTTCGTCCAGCGGAGTGTCCGACTAACGATGCAACAAAAACATTCACGCTCCCATGGTGTAACTGATACCAAAGTCTCACTGAAACTGCCTACACTCGAAAATCGAAAGCTTAACGCGCTACTCTCGCCACTTCCACAGGTTTTATCACAGTGAGTGTTCACTTTCGCAGTTCCACATCAAAATAGCCCATCTTACCTTCCCGCCGCTTGGATCACGCATTTAAAATACATCCCATGTTCGCGCGCACCAACTTGATTTGAAATTCACCAATGTTTATTGAGAAGAAGGAGTTAACCGAGGGGCCCGATTTTTATTAATCATATCATGAGAAGCCAACAAACAAAGACACCAGGGAAAACAGGGGAAATTACTTGTACTTACTAACTGAATTAAAGAAATGATAAATTAGTGCGAATGAAAGTGGATGAAAAAACAGCTTGCCAACTAGAACGTCGCACGCGTAATCCGAAGACGTGGGATCGTTCCCCACCTGCGGCAAGTTGTTTCTTCATCCATTTTCATTGAAATTAATTTATCATTTCTTTAATTCAGTTAGTAAATACAAGTAATTTCCCCTGTGTTTTCCTTGGTGTCTTCGTTTGTTGGCTTCCCATGATACGACCAGTGTTTATTGCAACTTACCACTGAAACAAATTGCTGAGTGACGTTGTAATTGTGCGTGATCCCGATTCACTTGTTGATGAACTGAAGCACCTGCACAACGTACAGCTGTAAATTTTTACTCTTCTCACACTTATGCTTACTATTGCATCGTGTTTTGTATTGAGTTCGCATTAAAGTTAATTTTATTTGTCATGTTCAATTCCCACGTGAACTTTTTTGCTTCTTTATTAATTAATTATTTATTATAAATAATATTAATAAAGCTTAGTTGGGGGACGTAACCTCTCTGTATAACCGTTCCCCCTATGTATGCCCGCACAGGCCTGCAGAGTTTACGAATGAAGGAATAAATTGTGCGTTACGTTACTTGTTAAGCCTGTCTACGGAAGATGTCATGCCGTAGCTTCGGCCACGGTGTTGGTGTGGTACTTAGTGTTTGGTTCTTTTCTGCAATATACTCCTTCTTTACCGGTGTAAGTAATTGACTATAAACCGAACCAGACGCTGTAAAAATCTTTGACGTCACGGATAGCTGTTGCGGGAACTACAATGTAAACAAATATAACGTGAAATGGGACTAAACCAGTCCTTCCGTATCGCATTTCCGTTTCTGGTTTTTTCATGCTGTACGTACCAGTCAGGTTAAAAACTTGATCCCCTGCTGACCGTGTTTTTGCATGTAAAACACGCGGCAATATTTTAACCGATGCTCCGACACGGCATGTTTTCCGATAGCGTGGACGCGTGCCTGTCGCCGAGTGTGGGCTTAACTGGAAGGGACGGAGCTTGGGAGGGCTTGTGGAGTATAATGGTGGTATTTAATCACGTGATCTTGAGCGAGGTTCTAGATCCCGTGGTTTTAAACTACCTATGGATGGTTTATATTACCGTGATCTAAAACTCCGTACGTCGTAATGTCGGCTAATGACATCATTTTACTACGTTTATTAGAGGTGTCAGTAAAACGATCTAATATGTAGCGCATTTTACTCCAGCATGTCAGAGTAATTTTTTAGTGCAAAGGAATTTTCAAAGCGTATGAGCGACAAAAACCCCAATCTCGGCTAGTTTTGCTAACAATGTACAAGACGGCGTCAACACTCGTCTTTTCTCATTCTCTCTTTTTCTCTCTCTCTGTCTCTCTTTGTCTTTCTTCTGGCCTAACAAAGCCTTCACTCACGATAAGATTGACATTTTTTTTTTTTTTTTTGCAGACAGCTTCAGACCAATAGTTTCAGTTCTGGTTTATTCCAACAACGGACATTCACGAACACAGTTTTCCGTAGTGGACTTGTGAATTGGCCGTTAGTTTTGCACTAGCATCAGTTTGTTTGGAGGTGCAACGAACATAAACGGCGCACAGAGATTGCAGAAGCAATTCTTTCGCTGCTACACGTTCCAGCCTGACTACTACCATATCACCCACACCACGCTTCCCTATACTAGCCATAGGTTGGGGCGTGGTATCTCTCAACCGTGTCTTCACCGCATTTGTCCTAATGTTGCCTATACAAAAAAGAAAAACAAATCCGAGAACACCTAAGCATTTCTTATGATTTGCGAATGCGAAAGCATTAATGCCCAATAGAACGCCGTTGAGCGGTCCTTCGAGTTATGAACTCCTTCCGGGCAAACGAGCGCGTTGAGACCCTTAGCCAACGCCTCCTATAGATAGCACAAGGCCGGTGAACTTGGATATGTAACATCATGATATACCTTGCCCGACTGCCATATAATCTAATTGGGATGCTCCTGAGTAAGCCGCGGTAATTTTCACGCCACCGCTTTCGCCATGCCGGGCTCGGCGATTAAAAGTTCGGTCTATGCACCATGATGTCATAAAGCAGAGTGCACAGGTTTGCTGTCTTGGAGGCACTGGTGTAGCCGAGTCGGTAAGACACTCGACCTCTGAGGTTGTAGATTCGAAACTCACCACCGCCAACGTTTTTCCTTTCGAATTTAATCTGTCTTTTAGTACATTAATTCCTTTGTAGCGATTACCAAAGCGCAGTTAGAACGCAGGCGAGAGCTTGCGCGGGCAAGGAACGCGCTGCTAACACGGGCCTCCGAGAGCGAGGGTGACGTGGCGTCGCGGCGATACCCTCTCCCGTCACGCAACGCCTGGAGCGCTATCGCCGCAGCAGGTGTACCCTTTCGCCCACTCTGCTCTGTCGGATGGATGCGCTCTCGTTACGTGGCGTCGCAGCCAATGGGAATTCAGCTTTCGTTTTTCGCTTGTGCTGAAGACAGACGCCAGCTCTTTAGCTCAATGGGCTATTTGACGCGTTCGCATCGCTACTCCTGTAAAATTAAACGGGTGGGATCGCCAATGTGGTTTGCGTGCCGTGTATGAGAGAACACAACACTTTTACTCTGCAACTGCAAGCTTTTTACGCAGCAAAGGATCATCTTAATGAGTGCACTAAATACACCTCAGATTTCACACCTACTGCTACAAAGTATACTTGCGTCATGAACTGTAGTACCGCCTGTGCATCCAGCGCTACGAAGGCGCTTTTAACTTTTCTGCGAGGCACTAGTTTCAATGAGATCCTTTAATCCTGTATGTTGTATTATGCGTATCTTAAGTGCCATATGCCCTGTGTGTATCATTTCATTTCATCGCAAGCACCTGGAGTAGCATTCTAGGCGGGCCGCTAGACGAACCACTCCAGTTTTCACTATCTCCTCTCTCTCTCTCTCTTGGGCGCATGTGCCTGTCAAAAGGCCGCGACGTTCACTAATCTTCCGAAAATTATTGGGAAAGGCAGGGTTTCGATCCTGCTCAATCTTTCGTCGCTTCTGTCGCGTCACTGAATATGGAAACCACCAATATAGGCATAGGAAAGCCCATTCCAAAGCGCGCACCGTAGGAAAACGAGACGAAGAAAGCGCGACGTGGTCACGGCACCGAAAGTCACGCATGTTCAACGAAAACCGGTGACGTCGTATTTCCTTACCGCGCCTCTTGTTTGTGCCATCCAGCACCGAGGGGGGAGAGAGAGAGAGTGAACTTTAATGAGCACCAGCAGTTCAGTCGGCTGGGCCTATAGGCCTCCCACGATGGGACGTCGAGGTCTTGCCTCTTCGTAGGCCTGCTGGGTCGCCCAGAGTTGGTCATCGAGTTGGTCATGCGCAGGGCGGCGTGCCATCTCGACGAGAGGGTCACGGAATTAAGGTCTGGGTATTGATGTTTGCGCTCCCATAGCATGTGGGGGAGTGTTGCTGATTCAGTTTTCCAGACTTTGCACGTCTGGCTCGGGTAGATGTCGGGGTATATAGTGTGATAGCGTGTGAGGGAGGGGTATGTATTCGTCTGTAACAGGCGAAGGGTGGTAGCCTGTGCCCTGTTTAACTTGCGGTGAGGGGTGGGGAAGGTTCTTCTTGCGAGGTAAAATGACTTCACAAGGTCGTTGTATCTTGCAAGGTGGTCGCGTCCTGCGGGTGCACCTGCACCGTCTCCGGCACGGTTGACTAGTCCTCGTGCTACGGAGTGTGTAACCTCGTTGAGGTTGGTGAGGTGCGGGTAGACAACGCCGGCGTGTGCTGGGATCCAGACGAGGGTGATTTGATTTTCAGGCGAATGCGGGGCTTGTCGTAAGATACGGAGTGATTGCTGAGAAATGCGACCTTTGATGTAGTTGTTGATTGCTGCGCGAGAATCGCTCAGTATGTGTGACAGGCTGGGTCACGTATCCAGCTTTTCTGGACACAAGGGTTTAGTTCGCGTGAGTGCCACCACGTGGCGTACTCACCTTAAACTTTTCAAACTTCCCGCGGTGACGCGTGATGACGTCAACCAAAAAAAAAAAAAAAAATAAAAGCTATCCCTGCGCATTAAACTTCGCCACAATGCTTGTACCGCCGGCGTTATCAGTGTTCTTGATAAAGCGTATTCGCTCGTCGCCTGGAAATTACTCGTCATCCTAAGAGCGTTTAGTCGCGACGAAAAATGGTTGATTCTGAGCTTTTGATGCGGTTTGTTTTTTTCTTCTTGTTTTTTTCTTATCCTTTTCTTTCTCGTTTTTTTCATTCTACGGAGTAAAGAAGCTAGCCTAACCGTCAGAAGCACTTCGGGGCAGCCTTTCGTCAGTCGGCACACATTGTTAACGTCCGAACATCGCACAGCGTCTACTAGAGACGCCGTCATGGACGGATTTTGATTTTCCCCTATCGAATTCGTTAAGACGCACACAACTATTTCACTAGCGACTTTTCAATGCGCACTCATGGGCTACCGCCGCAGCTGCAAATCTAGATGTGCTTAAGTATTAAGACATAGACATGGATATGTTGGTTTTTCACCTTGTCACAAAAGTCACGACACAAGAGTTGAGCAAACTGTCCCTGTGTCGTGGCACGGTGTGAAATCGGGCTAGTTGGTATTCCATGCTAAAGTGACTAGCGCAAGATTGGACACGGGACACTAAAGAGGCGACAAGGATAACCGCAAACTTCCAACTGGGCGCTTGTCCTTGTATCGTCTTTAGTGTCCCCTGCCTCTCGCGCTAGTCACTTCAGTCTGTGTCATGGTCCGTTAGCATGCTATGGCCGAAGCTGCTCGCAATATTACGTCGCATTTAATGGCCACCAGGCCAGGTACACCTTTGGGTACGACATATACAGTACTTGCAGTTAGTTTCCAAAGTCGTCTCCTATGGCGGTTATCCACGTGCGTGAAGCAAGAACGCTATTTAAAATTATTGTGCACTAATACATGCGGCATTTGTATGTTCTCCACATTCTTTACCATGTCGCCGTTCCGCCTTTATTATATAGCCGTAAGGAAAAGAAGACGAAGTGTCTTTCAGGCAGAACGGCGGCTCTTCCAGCTCTACTCATTTTGTGAATTTCTTAGAGTTTGTCAGTGAACTGCTATTTCCTGCTTAACTGCGACGGAGATGGAGCCTCACGCGCGTCCGCCGGACTCGGCAGTGCCCGCGGCGGCTGCCTCCAGGAAGCGCAACGGCATCGAGAGCGACACTGACAGCGACGATGTTCTTTCCGACTAGTTCTTGGGTTGTGCTTAGCCGATCCAGCAATTTCAGCACGTGTTCAACGACTGTTGGACTCTCCCCTCTTTCCTCCCACATCTCTCTCAACATTCTTAGTGGAAAACGGAGTGTCCTCCCATACACTAGTTCTGCTGGAGAGAACCCTGTCGCTTCATGTGGAACCGTTCGCAAAGCGAACATAGTTGCCGGCAGACAGTTCTCCCAGTCGTCCTTGTGCTCGTAACACAGCGCACACAAAACTCACTTAAGCACCGAATGGCACCTCTCTAGACTGTTTGACTGAGGGTGATAGACAGAACTGTGTATTAACTTTAACCCGCACTTTTGCAAGAATGTGGAAGTCAGTGCGCTCGTGTATACCGACCCTTGATCTGCCTGAATTTCGACTGGAAACCCAACTCGTGCAAACACTGTCAAAAGCGCGTCTGCTACTTCGGTGGAGCTGAGCTCTTTCAGAGGGATTGCTTCTGGAAACTTTGTAGCCGGACAGAGCATGGTAAACAAGTACCTGTAGCCCGATTTTGTTTTTGGAAGAGGCCCTATCGTGTCTACTACAAGTCATCTGAAAGGCTCTGTTATTAAGGGCACTGCCTTCAGTGGAGCTTTCCATGTCTCACCTGGTTTACCAGAGCGCTGGCAGGCGTCGCATGATCTTACAAAGTTTTCTACGTCTTTGAAACAGCCAGGTCAGTAGTATTCCATAAGCAATCTTTCCTTTGATTTGTTTATACCTAGGTGGCCGGACCACCCATTTCCATGACACAGACTCAAAAGGTCCTCCCTATACTTAGTAGGTACGACTAACTGATCTAAAATCCTACCCTTTCGATCTCTGTAGTGCCGATACAACAATCCTCCTCTCTCATGTATCGTCACGTTGCGCCTAGCAATGCCTTCTTTGGCTGTGTGATGTAATTTAGCTAAGCTCTCATCATTCTTTTGCTCGGCTGCCAATGACTCTCTATCCACACGTAAGAGCTTATCAAAGTTCTTTGAGGCCGGTGATAATAACGACCCTGTCTCGCTTGTGAGTGCGTCAGCTTGCTCTTCCTGCAGGCTTGAACTTGGACACGCTAGTGGTACGCTCTCAATGAGCTAGTCAGCTGGCAGGCTCTCCTCGAATGATTTTTCATCCCTCGAGCCTAGCTCGGATTCGGGTATGGAAGTTATCCCCTTTTATGCTTCCGCTGGAGCAGCTTGTGCATCTTCAGCCGAAAGCGACGCGATTTTACGGGCTTGGCCTGGCGTCAATGCCTGTACTATGCCCTCTCCCAGTTTAAGCCCTTTGTCACGCAGTAACTGATTCGAACGATTCGAAAAGATGTAAGGGTACTGCAGTGACAAAAATTTGGAAACTGCAGCCTCAGTCTCTAGCTCCCCGAATGGTCCACTGATTTTGACTTTGGCCATGGGCAGACATACGCTGTGTTCTTCTACAACCTGTTTGATCCATGCTACTTCTCCGGTGAAGTCATCTACCGTCACGTAAGACGGATGGACAATGTCCATCGTGGCGGCACTGTCTCTTAGCACTCGGCATGGTTTGCCATTAACTTGCAGATTGTGAAGATAGGGGCTTAAAAGTTCCATATTCTCGTCTTTTTCCTTTACGTAGGAAAAAACTACGCTAGGCTTCCCGCAGTTTACAGCTATATGTCCCAGTTTGTGGCATTTATAACAGCGGATCGGCTTAAAAGATTCGAATTTTCTTTTCTGCTCTTTTTGCACAGTTTCGCCGTTAGGTTTCTCCTCGCTCTTTTCTGCGGGATTTTCCTCCACGTCTACAGGCTCCGATCGTCTATTCTGCGAACCCTTCTTGAACGGAAATGGTTTCCGCGGTCCATGTCGACCATCCCAATTTCCGTCCTCGGCGTTCAACTTTCTACGGGTTGCGTACTCTTCGGCTAATTGAACCGCCCTTTCCACAGTGTTTACATTCCCTCTGTCTTGCACCCACAGTTTCACAGCTTGGAGGATGGTTTTTTAAAACTGCTCTAGACACATGCATTCTATGATCATGTCTCTGCTGTCGTACGCTTCCGCGTACGACAGCCACTCGACTGCTCGACTAGCTCACTCGACTAGGTTGGCCTTTAAGCTATATGCAAAGTCCGGATACCCCTCGCTATCTTTCTTGCCTGTTCTTCTAAACCTTTGGCGAAAAGCTTCGGCTGAAAGGCGGTATTTCTTCAGAAGACTAGCCTTAACTTTTGCATAATCATATGCATCCTGTGCACTCAGTCTGGCTATCACTTCCGCCGCCTCACACGGCAACATAGACAGCAACCGCCGTGGCCATGTACTCGGGCCGAAGTTCATCTTCTCGCAAGTCCTTTCAAAATTGCTTAGGAACAAGCCTATGTCGGTCCCGACCTCAAATGGCTTTAATAGCCTGTCCATGCGGTATGATTCTGCCTCACTTGATCGTCCCAGAGCCCCTTCATTTCCTTGAGACAACTCCAAACGTTTGCTTTCAACTTCAAGTTGCATTTTTCTTAACTCGCGATCGTTATCGCGTTCCTCCCTTTCTTTCCTTTCTCGTTCTTCTCTCTTTTTGAAAAGTTCAAACCCCATTTCAATTTCTTCCTCACTGGCCTGTTCGGAAGTTAGGTGCAATAATTCCGATTTTAGCATTTCCTTCCGTACATCTAGGCCCAGTTCCTACCCAACAATCAACAACTCGTCTCTCAACAGTGTCTTTAACTCCATGATTGCTGCTTTACTGCCTTGATCCTGCTCTCTAAATCTAGCTAGGAAAACACAACCTAGCTAACACTCAACAATCTAGCTTCCCTACTGTTCTAAACAGAACAACCACAAAATGAAGCCTAGAGAGTCAAAGCAAGAACCAAGCACTCACCGCAGTCACAGCACCACGTCGCAAAGTCCATCTCACCGCTGTCAGCCAGTTGTTATGATTGGGGGTTCAATCCCATCGCTCGTGTTCCGTTGTCAAGATTGGAGTCGGGCATGAATTAGAAGTTAGCTGACCCATGCCGTCGTCCAACTTATCCACGCTGAGGACGTTTATGAAGGGAAGGACTGCTTCTCATCGAGAACGAGGAATAAGGGTTTATTTACAGTATTTATATCATTCTAACATGACTGTTTGAGAAAGTACATCGTCTAACATGACTGCTTGAGAGAGAGTGTCTCGAGCAGCCGCATAACAGGGGTTTTTAAACCCTCGGTCCTCTCCCAATACAAAGTGACGCGAACGTTCGCTCAGTTATTTTAAACAGGCCGCCTCTCTCCGAGGCGGGTTACATACACACACGCATACACACAGGTGCGATGGTCCGGAGCCGACGTCAAAGGGGTTTCGTAGAACTCGGAGCCGCTCCGGGTAGCGCGTTGTCTTGCGTCTTGGTCGGTGCGTGGGAAAGAGCCTGCGTCGGCGTTCCCGCGTCAACTCCCCCGCCCGTAAGAGATCAGGTCCGCTTTGTCGTGTTGCACACTAAGCCTGCTTCGTCGAACTCCTTCAGTCACAACGCATGCTAGCTGAAGCGACGGAGAGTAGAGGATGCGCGTATTGATACCGACACAAAGTCGACTTAGCCACGCCGTGGCTAGAGGTTGGCGGCGGCATTCCAAGATGAGGTTGCCACCACTGGCGTAACTGGCTGGCAAACTTGCACTGCAGCTGGCCGTTCTTAACCAGAGCGACCGGGGAGACACAGCACGGGACATTTATTCAAATGGTTTTTTTTACGGCCGCACCTACGGATTCATACCACTTGGTTGTAGGGAACACATTAACAGTAGCTATTAATCCTCACACTGCACATATTCTCCTAGTTGGTGCATTTCTTATTTGGATGAATCTTTAGAAATAATTAACGTTCGGGTAGCGACTCAGCTTAGCAGAGCCTTTGTGCTGCACGAATGTTGCATAGGAATGGCACTGGCCACCGGGTGTCATTGTGGCCCAGGTGGACCTGATTCGCTCGGAGTATGTGCCATTAAGGACAGGTGAAAGTCGAAGAAAACGGACCTTCCAGAAGAGCGCAATAAGAATAGCCATTTTGTTCTCCCAGGTTCCACGCTACAAAGCACGAAAGTTCTTTTTCTTTTTTTGCATGACACAAAGCTATGGGCAAGCTTCTAGTTATGATGTCCAATGAATAAAATCTTCATAAATGCGACGACTTAACAAATGAACAGGACACTGCTACGTTTTAGGAAGGAAAAATAGAAAACATAATATTTCAAAGGAACCACTGGAAAACCAGAACCGAAAGCAAATCATGAGTTTGTGTTTCTGCCATCTGGTGGGAGACTATAAAACTAAGCCCTATGCGGCTTTTTTAAAAAAAAACTGCGCCGCTGAATTACCAGAACCGAAAGCAAATGTTGGGTTTTGTGTTTCTGCCATCTAGTGAAAGACTACAAAACTAGGTCCTATGCGGCTTAAAAAAAAGTGCAAAGGGAGAATCGAACCGCAGCCACCGCGAAGCGGGACTAAAGGTGCGCGCAATTCTACCACTCTGCCTCGGCTCCCGAGGCTTCGCCCAGTGGTACGCTCATACTTTTATAGATACCACGTGAATTTTAACGACAGTGTTACAAAAAACGCTTTTGGAAACAGTGTTACGCCATGTGTGGAGAGCCGAGATAGTCATCAATCGAAAGCTCAGTCTCCGGACTACAAACGCTGCACGGGCTATTACGATAGACGCAGTAGTTTCATCACAGGCACCGTTCTCGCCTCGAAAATCGAGTACAAATTTTTGTCGTTTCCATAGGCTTCCATTGCTAAATTTTTAACCGCTGTGGGAACAAATTTCTTACGTGCCATAGAATGATCACCCCATTTGGCGCGTGTGGATTGTCTTCCAGAACACGTCCGTCACCTGCCTTTTTCGATAATCGACCTGCAGCTTTTGTTATTCGCGAAAAACCCGCGCGTTCCATTGAAAACGCGCTAGCTTCGTGCCGGGGCCGCTTGGGGCGCTAGTTGGTACGTGTCCACTAAAGCTGGATATGAGAGTGGCCAGGGCGTTGGCCACTTCCTCGGCCGTCTCGGCATTTTTGGTAACGATGCTGGCAGCATGTCGGAGCAAGCCGCCTGCCGTGGTAACCGCCGCAAAGCGCCGTCTATTTTGGTACTCAGCTGCGTCGACGAAGGTGACGCCCGCGGTGTTGGCATAAGCTTTGATGAGGGAGGTAGCTCGTGCCTTCCTGCGTTCTTTGTTGTAGTCTGGGTGCATGTTTTTCGGAATGGGGCCGGCGTGTATCCATTGCTGAATGTCGCGTGGTATTGGGTGTTTGTCTCCATGTTGACGGTGGTAGGTGATATTAAGCTTGTTTAGAATGCTGCGGCCCGTTTCCGTTAGGGTAAGCCGCTCTAGTTGGGATCGACGTTGAGCTTCGATTAACTCGTCTAGCGTGTTGTGGATACCTAATTGTAGTAGAAGTTCCGTGATGGTGTGGTTGGGTAGTCCTAAGGCCTGCTTATAGGCTCCTCTGATGATGATGTCCAGTTTAGTCTTTTCAGCTTTGTACCAATTGAGAAAGGGCGGAACGTAAGTAATATGTGACAGACGATAAAAGATTGGACAAGGCGGATGAGGCTTTCTTCCTTCATACCCCCTCGCCGGTTGGTAACTCGTTTCAGCAGTCTGGATGTACTAGCGGTCTGTCGAAGAATCTTGAAGATAGCCGTGGAGTTAGCTCCGTTGACTTATATAGTCATACCAAGAACGCGGATGCTAGGGACCACGGGTATAGGTCTGCCATTCCTCAGGTTGAGCTCTATTTCCTCGTATTGGCGTTTATTCGTGGAGCCCCGCGGGGGGTGTCCACGGAGTGTGGGGTGGTATAGGAGAAGCTCCGACTTTTCAGGGGAACAGCGGAGTCCCGTGCCTTCAAGATAATTTTCTACGACGTCAATGGCGTCTTGTAGGGCAGTTTCGATTTGGCCGTCACTGCCCTTTGCAGCCCAGATTGTAAGGTGGTTAGCGTATATGGTGTGTTCAATGCCGTCGAGTTGTTGTAGTTCTTGTGCTAATCCGAGCATAACCAGATTAAACAGTATTGGGGAAATGACAGAGCCTTGCGGTGTGCCCGTGCTGCCTAGGGAGAGTTCTTCCGATCGAATGTCTCCGACCGACAGGAAGGCCTTCCGATTGGATAGAAAGTCTCTTACGTAAATGTAAGTGCGTTCTCCAAGGTTGAGCACGGAGATGCGTTTGAGGATGGTGGAGTGCCTTATGTTATCGAAGGCGCGCTCGAGGTCGAGGCCCAAGATAGCCTTCGTGTGACGGGATTGGCCATCTAGGATTTGATGCTGAGGTTGGAGCATAGCGTCTTGGGTGGAAAGACGCTGTCTAAAACCAATTATCGAGTGGGGGTAAGCACATGTGTCTTCGAGGTGAGTGTTTACACGGGTTAGGAGTGCGTGCTCCATGACCTTGCCTACACATGAAGTTAGCGATATGGGCCGGAGATTGGCGAGGCTAGATGGTTTACCGGATTTGGGGATGAGAATTACTTTGGCCGTTTTCCATGTCGGGGGAATGGATCCCTGGCGCCAGCGGTTGTTCATGTATTCGGTGAGTTGTTGCACCGAGGGGTCATCTAGATTTCTTAGTGTTTTATTCGTAACACCATCTGGGCCTGGCGCCGAACGGCTGTTCAGCTTATGCAGGGCAGCATGAATCTCTGCCACGCTTAAATCTTCATCGAGGGCAGGGTTGGAGGTCCCTGTGTATGGCCCGTGAGGTTGAGTGGGCCCAGATGGGATGTACTTTTGACATAAGCTATTCTTAACGTGGTCCAGGCCATGCCTCTTGCCATCTGTGAATTAAAGCTTGGTGAGGCAACCTTGTTGATATGAGCGGGTGGTGGTGCTATCAATCAAATGTTTGAGGATTTTCCACGACCGGGGGTGGTGGAGTTGCCCGTCTAGAGAGTGACAGAGCTCGGTCCATTGCTGTTGACTTAGAACGCGGCAGTGTGCTTCAATTTCCTTGTTGAGAAGTGCGACCTTCCGTCTGAGTCTTCTATTGAGCCGTTGTGCCTTCCATCTAGAGAGGATGGATGATTTGGGCTCGATAAGGTGGGCGAGTCTACTGTCCATGCGCTCAGTCGGGGCATCTGTTGTGATAATGCGGGTGGCCGATTTAGTATCAGACAGTAGATCGCATGACCATGATTCTATGTCGGTAATGGGAGTGTCCGTCGTTGCTGTTACACGGCGTTTACGGAGCGCATCCCAGTCCGTCCAAGTAAAGTCCCTTGTTCTTCTCATAACGGCTGTTAGGTGTGGGAGAGTAATTTCTATGATAGAGTGATCACTCCCGAGGTCGTGTTGGGTGTTGCGCCAATGGGCGTTGTCTGCGTTTTTGGTGAAAGTGAGGTCTGGTGTCGTGTTTCGTTCAGTAGAAGTGCCGAGGCGAGTGGGGAAGGCTGGGTCAGTAATGGGTGTAAGCCCGAAATCATGGGAGTCTTGCCATAAGTTACGACCTGCAGCAGAGCTGTGTCTGTAACCCCATCCTGTGTGCGGGAGATTGAAGTCACCTCCGATGATAAGGAGGATGCTGCCTGCGATGTTAAGGGCCTTTTTGAAGAGGGTTAGAAATCGGCTATGGCGTTGAGATGGTGTATTGTAGATATTGAGGATAAATATTCCTTCCTTTCGTTTTCTGTGTGGGATGAGCTAAATGAAGAGATGTTCGATGCGCCGATCGTTGAGATCGTGTTCGAGGGGAGGAAGAAATCTTTTTCACTGGAACGGCCGCAAAGGAATATCCTGACATGCAAAATTCCTACGCACATGAATATTTCTTTGAAATTGGTTTCGGTTCAACACCCCCTCGCCATTATAAAAAACTGCGAATCACACGTTCGCAATCGCCGCGCAAGGACATAAAGGAGCGAAGGAACGGAACACGTGGCGAGAAGGTGGCCGCTGAAACCCTTTATCTACGGGACCGCAGGAACACCGCGGCACACGCCCGGGCTGTGCGGCGGTTCGCTTAGTTACCACTAACCAGACCGCACGATGGCTCCAACAGAAAAAGGGAAAAAGCAATCAACGTAGGCGCTCGAGCCGAGCTCGGCATATCGCGGCATGCAGGCCGCGCAGAGAACCACGGACGCTGCTCTCGTCGCGCACACGCAGGCCCGCTGAGCGGCGCACGACGCGGAGTTCGTTTCCGAAGCCAAAACTCAATTTTCTTCTCCGTTCCGCTCCCTGGACCGAAGCTCACTCGCTCCGACGGCGGGAAAACGGTCCGAAGATATATGACGGGCGCTGTCTACGCGCGGCCCAGCGTTGAGCGCACGACCGAGCGTCCGCGTGCGTGTTTTGTTGTACCGCGGCGCTGCGCGTATGTGTATGTACTGTACACACACGCGGTCTTCGTCACGTGCGTCTGTGCCGCGTCTGTTGCCGGCGCTGCGGGCTCGCATGCATCGGGAGAGCGGCGGCTGAAAGGCCCGTCTCAATTAGCCTTCTTTGCTCCGCGCTTAAGAGAAGTTGAGCGGCGGCTAGGGGAGGCCGAGAGAAGATTCACCGCCGCATGAAAGTCTATTACGTGCGTACATGGCAAACAGGGCAGCGTTGCTGTGTAAGGCGGCAGGGGAAGAAGGGGCAAGGGGGCGGGAAATGAGGGGGAAGGAGGGTTGATGCATCTGCCTGCATCAGCCGTTTCTGCACCACCATTCCCCCCCCTCCTCCCTCCTTTCCACCGCTTTCGATTTATAAGCAGTCCACAACACGCGCGTATACGTGGTAATAATGAATGGCGTGACCGCGGTACCGCGTCTCCTCGTTTTAAACGCGACGACGGACCGGCGCTCTTTTCGCCGCGTTTTAGGTCGTGATTGCGTCCTTTCCTCTCTAATGAATAGAGAGTGCGTCGGAGAGAGTGAGAGCGAGACAGAGACGGAGAGAGCGGCGGTCTGCCAGCGGCGCGGAGCCACGAAGCGCGCGGAACGCGGCACCTCGCGAGAGAGAGGGGAAAGGTTTAATTGCAAACACGAGGCGTAGCCGTCGAGCTTTTTTCTTGCATCGCGCTGGTGCAGCCCCTGGTCGTGCCTCCGTGGCAAGTGCACCACGCATTTGGGCGCACGAAAACGCGCACGCTCGCCGTGTGTGCAGCGGGAGGTGAGAGAAGGAAATCAATAACAGAATGGCGGATTATTTATGGCAATTTGGAAAGAGCGCGAGCTTCGTCCGCGGGTGCGTGCGAGTCCCACCACTATAAACACGAATGCTGCGCCGCAATTGGCATTTGCTATCCAAAGAGAGAGAGAGAGAGAGAGAGAGAGAGAGAGAGAGAGAGAAAGAAAGAAAGGAAGAAAGATCTGTTCCGGGACTGGGCCGACGACTCATCAAGAAATAAAGGGTACTTTTTAATGCTTTTTCTTTTCCTTTCCAAAGTGTGTTACCAATAGTCTGCACGATTCCAGCATACGAAGATTAACCCTAAGTGACGCTATTAGGGCAGCGATTGGCCGTGTTTATGAACACCTCTTGTGTGCTTGTTTAATGATGACTCGGCCGCTCAGAATAATCGGCCCATTTTTAACGTTTATAGCTCGCGCCTTGTGGTCTCCTTGCTCCTCCCCTAAGTAAGAGAAAAGAAAAGGGAAAACGAAGCAGTACAGAGCGGTGAAGCCGGATAAAAAAAAAAAAAATGTGCCTGCATCCCACAGCTGATTTCAGCCATTCATTCCGCGGTGTTACTGATACGAAGTTGACGCTATAGCTATATTTTATTTATTATCTCCTGCTTGTTTTTTTCGCGATCGTTGCTATTGAAAGAAAAGCAATTTCTGACATTGATTCGCTTTGGTGTTACAAAATGTGCTCACCTGACTACAAAATGACACTCACTTCCCGATTCCATCCTTTCTTTTCAACGTGTCTTCTGCGCTAAGCGTCAAAAAACAATTGTGTGGGTCCAGTGAAGCATTTATTTTTATTTCTTGGAAAACCGTAGATTGCAGAGAGGATTATTTCACTCAGACACGAATAGAAAGAGCACGCTTCCCTCTACGGAGCCGCAAGTCAAACCACCGGCTCTCCTTCGGCGAGTAGTAAAGCGAAAAAGAAAGAAAATAAGGAGCGGAGGGGGAGGAGGTCGAGAAAAAGTAACTGAACAATTTTTCTACACTACGAAACAGTGGCAAGATAAATATTTTGCCCGATAAAAATATTTCGCACACTTGCAGTAAACTTTTGCAACTGCTCACGAACAATCCCCTCTTTACCCCCTGCTAAAGCAAGTCGGGCTTTATAGTATAGAACGAACCGTGTTTTTGCGCGATAGTTCCTATTTGCTAAAGAACTAACAAAAAGAAAACAAGAATGAACGATTCCATCAGCAGAGACTCAATGTTATCTTCAATGTCGCCGTTCATGTTCCTTGCGCTGAAGTGTTCTTTCTTTCTTTCTTTCTTTCTTTCTTTCTTTGCGACAAGCACATTCTTTAGCGGACTTTGCATGTAGCTCGCCTGTCCGATGCGATGTTTCGGACCGTCCAAAGTCCGATACAAGAAGCAGTCGGATGATCCAAGGAAGGGACGTTTTGGTGTACACTAGCCCTGCACAAATTTACGGCGTGTGATGTCAGCTTAGCAGAAAAAAAAAAGAAAAAGGTAGTAACAGCTATAAATGTGCGTCAATTAGCAATTATACGCTATGTTTAATGTCTGAATATATATAAGAGAATATTTTGATGCAGGAGATGCTTTCAAATTCCCCAATTTCAGGATAAAACTACATAAAAGAAACAAATAAGCTGAAAGATTTGCATTGTAGCAACCCAAGTTCACGGAAATCGAGCGTTTCGCTTGCTTCTCTTAATACGCCCGACTCCTGTTTCTGCCGCTATGACCGTATGTGGCACTGGCGAACACTGCCAGGGTTAGATCTAGTACGCATACTCTAATAACCAATAAAGTGGGCGGACGCATGACCGCCACGGTAGCTTAATTGGTAAAGCCCCGCGCACGCGTAATATGGAAAATGCGGGTTGTCTCAGACACAGCTTCGTCCTTGGATGACAGGGCTAAAGGCGGATAGTCTATGCCCGACCGTGGCCCTGCCGCCCGTAAACAGCTCTTCTGGGAATGACACATATTTATTTATTTATTTTTATTTAACAATGTCCTTACAGGCCTCGTATGAGGCATTGGGTAAGGGGGGCGTTACAATAAGATTAACAGAATATATAGAACATATAAAAAACATAATAGACATACATTATTAATTGGCAGTGAAAAAACATACGCCTATCTTATACAAGTATTAAAAGCATTGTACAACATAACAAGGTCTGGAGTGTACATATTAGAAAAACACAAACGATACAGTTTCTTTAATAAACAATGAAAAATAATGTTGCCACTATAGTACAAATACTAAACAATACTAAAGAATACAAGAATAATAAGCGAAATGAGCTCATAAGCAAGAGAGCACATAACTGAAAAAAAAAAGAAAAAAAAGTATCGTGCACTTTATTGAAGTTACGCGGTGGAATATGAAATGATGAGCTGGCGGAATTTATCGGGATTAGGTTCGGAGACGATGAAATCAGGAAGAGCGTTCCACAATCGAATGGCACGAGGAAGCGCCGACCAGTTGAATGCATGTGTGTTCCCGTAGATGCGTGTGAAGCTGAGGTGATTATGTAATCTGCGAGATGTGAAAGGTGCGACTTCAAGCCGTAACGAAGATTTCCTATCCGCATGAACGTACTTGTGAAATAATGATATGAGTGCAAAATCGCGTCGAGTACTTAGTGGCTGAAGTGAAATATCAAGTTTTATTTGTGAGATGCTTGAATTGTAGGTGTAGTTACGCGAGATAAACCTGGCGGCCCTATTTTGAATTGATTCTAATAAGCTGATTAGGTTGTTATGATGGGGTGACCAGATTGGGGAGGCAAATTCGAGCTGGGAGCGAACAAACGTCAGATAAGCTAGCTTACGGATGTTAGAGGGCGAATTACGTAGATTTCGGCGTAAGTACCCCAGTGATATTGAAGCATTAGCACATATAGTAGTAATGTGATGGGCCCAGGAAAGGCTTGGTACGAGATTAATGCCTAAGTATTTGTAGGAAGTAGCTACAGAAATTGGTTTATTATTTACGTTATATTGGAAGGAAGAGATTGAGTGTTTACGGGTCAAAGACATTACTTTGCATTTAGACGAATTAAGATTCATTAACCAAGTGTTACACCAATCGAATATGAGATGAAGGTCGTTTTGAAGATAGAGGTGGTCATCGGGGCTGGTTATAGCGCGGTAAATAGTGCAGTCATCTGCGAATATTCGCACTCGGGATGTTAAGTTATTAGGAAGATCGCTAATGTATATTAAGAATAGTAGCGGCCCAAGAACGCTACCTTGTGGCACGCCGGAAGTGACATAGGAAAGGGGCGAAAAAAGGTTGTTAACGATAGTAAATTGTCGGCGATTAGAAAGAAAGTTCCGGAGCCAAGTTAGTGTCAGTGAATCCAATCTTAGTGCATTTAACTTTGAAATTAGGCGGCAATGGGCTACGCGTAAAAGTCAAGGAATATACTATCAATCTGTACATTATGGTCCATGTCTAAATGCAGGTCAGTCGTGAATTCTAAAAGCTGTGTCTCACATGACAAACCCTTCCTGAACCCGTGCTGATTAGTGAAAAAAAAAGTTGTTTGATTCCAGATGGTTGTATATATGAGAAGCTATTATATGTTCGAGCATTTTACAACAAATACACGTGAGCGAAATTGGCCGGTAGTTATCTGGCGAGTATCTGTCACCATTTTTGAATATGGGAACTACTTTCGCAGTCTTCCAATCTGAAGGGAGCGCTCCTGAAGTTAGTGACTGTTTGAGAATGTGATATAGTATTTTGCTAGAAGTCATAACGGTGTTCTTTAGTATTTTGTAATTAATCTCATCGACGCCACAAGAATTAGATAACTTGACCGATGCTGCGTTGATGATCGTGCCATCCCAGCGTATCGAGACGGCCGCGTACCGGTCGCTGCGCCCGTTGTTTGGGATCGGACTTCTGGTACGATCGGATGGGAACTCGGCGCTGACGCCCGTGGTTGTACCTGGGTCGCAAGCCCCAAGGGTAGCGTTGGCCTGGCGGCCTGGGGTACAACTCGAAGCATCCGAAGGTCCCGGCAAAGCATGAGTCGACTGGTAACAACGAAACAACTTGTTTATTTTAACATCGCAAAGAGTTGGCGGTCAGGTTTGACCGAAGTAGAGAGACGGGAGAGCACTTCACTCAGCAGAAGAAATCGGAGCCCTTCTCTGGCGTCCGGGGGCAGCTGTTTTTATACTCTCGCAGTTGAGGGCAAGAAGGAACCCCTCAAAAGACGAGCACGTGAATGTACAATGGGCTAATGGTGACGCACACTGTCGTAGCGATGCCGTAGCACCATGTCGTGGCGCTGCGCAAGATCTCGTAGCAACTGGTCGTGGCGCTGCGCAAGATCTCGTAGCAACTGGTCGTGGCGCTGCGCAGCACACTGTCGTGGCGCTGCGCAAGATCTCGTAGCAACTGGTCGTGGCGCTGCCGGTCGGACACAATGACTGTAACGAGAAGATGGTCCCTGCTTTGGCTTCGCCTGTTTCGGGCACAATGACTGGAACGAGATCCCTGCTTTGGCATCGCCTGTTTCGGGCCCAATAACTGGAATGAGATCCCTGCTTTGGCATCGCCTGTTTCGGGCACAATGACTGGAATGCGAGGGGGATCCCTAGGCGGTCGCATCGCCGCAGACGCGCCTGGAAACACCTGGCGATGAGTGTTGCGGCGACGACGATCGGGCCAAAATGTCTGCCGCCCCGCCGCAGTTGGCGCCGGCAAAACCACGTGTCGCAGGCGAATCGTAACAGACCGCCCCGCCGGGGGAAGGAGATCCCGATGGACAGGGGACTGCATCCGCTGTCCGGAGGGATGTCGCTCGATGATGCTCATAACCGAAGTCGGGCGTCCCTTGACGTTTCTTGAGCGCAGCGCACAGAGAAGGCCTCGTTCTCTCGTTCAGGTTCGCACGGGACACTGCAAAGTGACTTCGGGAGAGTTCACATTTTTGTTCTCGTTCCCGGCAAGCGTTAGAACTACGCTGAAAACTCAACCGCTCAGTCAGCAAGCACGGCACAACCCTCACTAAGCCCTGCCAGGCTCTTTCCCCTTTTTATACCACTGCCTAGTTCCTTACAGTAGTCTAGCATCACTCAGAACGCGTCCACAAATTGAAAAATTGCACTAGAAAGCATATCATCACTTTGAAACACTAAACAAAAGCAATATGTTAAAAAAAATCCTGCCTCAGGAAGAAAAACATCAGTAACAAACAATTTTGAGGCTGATTCCTACGTTAGGGGCTTCGACTTAAGCCATCGGCGTTACCGTTGAGACTCCCCTTTTTGTAACGCACCTCAAAGGAATATTGTTGTAAAGCGAGGCTCCAGCGCAGGAGGCGGCCATTTTTGGGGAGAGATGGTCTGCAGCCATTGGAGAGGGCAGTGATCCGTCTCAATGATAAACCTCGAGCCGGCTAGATAGCATGACAATTTCTGAACGGCCCATACGAGACACGCACACTCTTTCTCGGTGGCGCTATACGCCTGCTCACGACTGGTCAGCTTACGACTAGCATACAGGACGGGGTGTTCTACTTCTCCATTTTCCCGTTGGCACAGTACAACGCCCATGCCTCGCTCACTAGCATCGCACTGAACAATGAACCCTTTTGTATAGTCTGGCGATCGTAGCACAGGCTGGCTTGTTAGGGCACTCTTTAGGGCGCTAAAAGCTCTTTCCTTGGTCTCGTCCCAGACGACTGTTTGAGGCTCTGTTTTTCTTAGAGCATCCGTCAGGGGAGCCGCGATATCAGAGTACCTAGGGATGTACCTCTGATAGTAGCCGGCGACACCTAAGAACGACCGAATATCGGTCTTTGTGCGCGGTTGCGGAAAGTCTCGCACAGCGGCCACTTTTATTTCAGAGGGGCGGCGACGACCCTGACCAATCACGTGACCGAGGTAGACAACCTCGGCCTGTGCTAACTGGCACTTAGGAGCCTTTACTGTCAAGCCTGCTTCGCGCAGGCGGGTTAGCACTGCCCGCAAGTGTGTCATATGCTCAGACCAGGATGCGGAGAATATCGCTACGTCGTCTAGATACGGTAAAGCGAATTCTTGCTGTCCCCGCAACACTTTATCCATGAGACTTGAAAAACAGTATGGCGCGTTCTTCAAACCAAAACTCAACACTTTAGGACGGAATGTTCCCATTGGTGAAATGAACGCCGCATACCTACTAGCCTCTTCTGTAAGTGGAACCTGCCAATAACCCCTGACAAGATCTAGGGTGGAAATAAACTGAGCGCTACTAACTTTCTCAAGGCGCTCCTCGATGTTAGGGATCGGATAAATTTGATCCTTAGTGATGGAATTAAGCCTGCGGTAGTCGACGCAAGGACGAGGTTCCTTGCCCGGTACCTCAACTAAAATCAAAGGGGAGGTATAATTACTCTCACCTGCCTCAATAACACCGAGCTGTAGCATTTTCTTTACCTCAGCCTCCATAATATCGCTCTGGCGGGGTGACACCCGATACGCCTTGGATCGTACTGGCTCTGTGGAGGTAAGTTCTATATCATGAGTAAGTACAGAAGTCCTACCAGGCCTCTCAGAGAACAGATTTTGAAACTCTTGTAATAGCTGGTGTAGTTCGGTTTTCTGCTCAGGCGACAGCGGTGCTTTACTGATAAGGTCACTAATGGCTTGACCGGTGTCTTCCCTGTTCGTCACTGAGCCTAGTCCTGGAAGCTCGACCGGAAGCTCTTCAGGAACGTTTACCATCATGCACACCACTGCTTCCCTTTGTCTATAAGGTTTGAGCAGATTACAGTGGTAAACTTGCTGTGCTTTCCGCTTTCCTGGCAGACTTACCACGTAGTTAACGTCCGACAGTTTCTGAACAATTCGTGCTGGGCCCTCCCACTGCACGTCTAGTTTGTTGTTTAGCGATGTGCGCAATATCATGACCTCATCGCCAACCTCAAAACGACGGGCCCTGGCTGTCCGATCATAATAAACCTTGGCCCTCTGCTGGGCCTTTGCCATTGCTTCACCTGACAACTCCTGTGCCCTTCTTAAGCGTTCGAGGAGCTTAAGCACGTACTCCACCACGACTGGGTCGTCGCCCCTACCTTCCCATGATTCTCGAAGCATGCGAAGCGGAGATCGAAGCGAGCGACCGTACACCAGTTCAGCTGGCGAAAACCCCGTAGCCGCATGCGGCGCGGTCCTTAAAGCAAACATCACCCCAGGCAGACACAGCTCCCAGTCAGTTTGATGTTCAAAACACAAGGCTCTCAACACGCGCTTCATGACGGAGTGGAGCTTCTCAACGGAATTCGACTGTGGGTGGTACACTGAGCTGTGTAGCAGCTTTACCCCACACCTTTCGAGAAAAGTTGTCGTCAAAGCGCTAGTAAACACTGTGCCCTGATCTGATTGAATTTCTGCAGGGAAACCAACTCGCGCAAATATGGACAGTAGTGCATTGACCATCTCAACTGAGCTGAGTTCTTTAAGCGGCACTGCTTCAGGGAACTTTGTCGCTGGGCAGATCACAGTCAAAATGTGTCTGTACCCCGTGGCTGTTACCGGCAGAGGTCCCACTGTATCAATAACGAGCCGTCTAAAAGGCTCCGTAATGATAGGTACCAATTTCAACGGCGCCCTCGATTTGTCCCCTGGTTTGCCCACCCGCTGACAAGTGTCACATGTCCTCACGAAATGGTCTGCGTCCCGAAAACACCCTGGCCAATAGTACTCTTGCAAGAGACGGTCCTTAGTTTTCTTAACTCCTAGGTGTCCGGACCACGAACCCCCATGTGACAAGCGCAACAGATCCTGACGATAGCATTGAGGCACGACCAGCTGATCGAACTCCACTCCTCGGCGGTCTAGATACTTCCGGTACAGGACTCCACCTCTTTCCACAAAACGCGCAGTTTTCCTGGCGATACCTTCTTTGACATTGCAGCGCACGTTTTCCAGGCTGCCATCCTTTTTTTGCTCGGCTATCAAAGCCGACCGGCTGACTTTTAGCAACCTATCAAGTCCGTCTGACGTAGGCGCGATGAGCAAATCAGTAGATAGCTCTTCTAACTTTCCCGCGTCGGGATTTTCCTCTCCAGTATCTGGCGCCTTCAACGCTACAGACTCAATTTTATTCTGTTCGGGCGTGCTCTGAATATCAGCTTGCTGCGCCTCTGACCCTTTTTCGTTGTTTGATAACGTCGGCCCCGCAACTACCGCCTTTGCAGCGAGCTCCCGAACCTTCGATCTGGTTAAGGCCTGAACACTAGCTTCACCAAACAAAAGCCCCTTCTCGCGCAGGAGGTGATCGGACCTGTTTGAAAATAGGTACGGGTACTGGGTTGGCAGCATAGATGACACTGCCGCCTCCGTCTCAAGCGCTCCGAAAGGTCCTTCAATAAGCACTTTTGCTACCGGCAGACACACGCTATGAGCTTCCACGGCTTGCTTGATCCATGCGCACTCGCCCGTGAACATATGGGGTTCTACGTAAGATGGGTGAACTACATCCATCGTAGCTGCGGAATCGCGAAGCACTCGGCACTCTTTCCCGTTTACGAGGAGGTCTCGCATGTAAGGCTCAAGAAGCTTCATGTTCTCGTCAGTGCTGCCTATTGAAAAAAACACAACTTTTGGTGTTGTTTCCGGACACTGCGCCGAAAAGTGACCCGGCTTCTGGCACGTATAACAAACGCCCGCTCGCCTCATCTCGAACCGCTTTCTGCGTTCGGCTTCGGCTGCCGCCGTCTCCTTAGGTTCGGTCGCACTGCTTCCACTCGCATCCGCACTACGCGCGTTCCCCTTTGCTCTCATGGGTGTGAACTTCGGCCTCTCGAACTTCGAGCCAAATTCACCCTTTTGACCATCCTTAGCTCCGCGAGCTCGACGCGTCACAAACTCCTCGGCTAGCTCAGCGGCTCTAGCCACCGTACAAACGTCTGGCCTATCCAAGACCCAGTATCGCACGTTCTCCGGTAACCGACTATAAAACTGTTCTAGCCCGAAACACTGCAGAACTTTATCGTGGTCACCAAACGCTTTCTCTTCTTTGAGCCACTCCTGCATGTTCGACATAAGCCTATACGCAAACTCTGTATATGACTCACTTCTGCCTTTCTCATTTTCCCGAAACTTCCGACGGAACGCCTCCGCAGACAGCCGGTACTTTTTTAGCAGACTCGATTTTACTTTGTCGAAATCCTCTGCTTCCTCTCTATCCAAGCGAGCGACTACGTCGGCCGCCTCGCCGGGTAACAAAGAGAGCAAGCGCTGTGGCCACGTTTCCCGAGAGAACCCCTGCTTCTCGCACGTTCGCTCAAAGTTAACCAGGAACAAACCAATGTCCTCTCCAAGCTTAAACGGCCGCATTAGGTCAGTCATTTTGAACAATACGCGTTCTCCTGCACCGTGTGCCTGACTTCCATTACGAGCGCGTTCCATCTCTACCTCGAGACGCTTCATTTCCAAAGCGTGTTCGCGCTCTTCTTTTTCTTTCTGCTCTTTAAGTTCGCGCTCATGTTCCTCTTTTTGCTCTTTAAGTTCGCGCTCCTGTCTTTTTGACCTCTCCTCAATAGTCTCAAGGCATTCCGACAGCTCGTCATCCTCAGCCTCTAACTCAAGAATAGCCGTTATCAGTTCCGGTTTTCTTAGTTTGTCTGAGACATCCAGACCCAACTCTCTTGCAAGCTCCAACAATTTCGGTTTGCGCAACGACTTCAAATCCATGGCTGCTCTGAATGCTGCTTTCTCTACTGCTTACTATTGTCTTGCCGCAACTAACCCGGCAGCAACGACAACCACAATTACCAGCTCTGTTTCTGACACTAACAAAAGCCTGGCAAAGCTCAGAAGAAGAAAGTCCCGCACTCACCAAACCTCGCAGGCAGGAATTCCGCGCAGTCGTTCCGCTGCAGGCAACCAGTCGTCACACAGGGCTCGTTGCACTGCTCCCGGATCGTCGTTGAGCTGCTCAGCATACTGTCAACTGCATCTCTTTGCTGCTGGCCTCCGTTGTCGCGATCTCGCCGCTGGCAGACCGTTGTTTGAAGTCGTAGGCGATCTCACCGCTGGCAACCAGATGTTTCGATCGCGACACTGGAGCGATCGGATGGGAACTCGGCGCTGACGCCCGTGGTTGTACCTGGGTCGCAAGCCCCAAGGGTAGCGTTGGCCTGGCGGCCTGGGGTACAACTCGAAGCATCCGAAGGTCCCGGCAAAGCATGAGTCGACTGGTAACAACGAAACAACTTGTTTATTTTAACATCGCAAAGAGTTGGCGGTCAGGTTTGACCGAAGTAGAGAGACGGGAGAGCACTTCACTCAGCAGAAGAAATCGGAGCCCTTCTCTGGCGTCCGGGGGCAGCTGTTTTTATACTCTCGCAGTTGAGGGCAAGAAGGAACCCCTCAAAAGACGAGCACGTGAATGTACAATGGGCTAATGGTGACGCACACTGTCGTAGCGATGCCGTAGCACCATGTCGTGGCGCTGCGCAAGATCTCGTAGCAACTGGTCGTGGCGCTGCGCAAGATCTCGTAGCAACTGGTCGTGGCGCTGCGCAGCACACTGTCGTGGCGCTGCGCAAGATCTCGTAGCAACTGGTCGTGGCGCTGCCGGTCGGACACAATGACTGTAACGAGAAGATGGTCCCTGCTTTGGCTTCGCCTGTTTCGGGCACAATGACTGGAACGAGATCCCTGCTTTGGCATCGCCTGTTTCGGGCCCAATAACTGGAATGAGATCCCTGCTTTGGCATCGCCTGTTTCGGGCACAATGACTGGAATGCGAGGGGGATCCCTAGGCGGTCGCATCGCCGCAGACGCGCCTGGAAACACCTGGCGATGAGTGTTGCGGCGACGACGATCGGGCCAAAATGTCTGCCGCCCCGCCGCAGTTGGCGCCGGCAAAACCACGTGTCGCAGGCGAATCGTAACACCGTACTGGGCCGCGTCTACAAATGCCGCCAGTCCCGGACAGCTGGCGGTTTCTGTAGAATTAATAATTTATCTAGCACTTTCTTCGGCGGACTTGCGTGTCGCTCCCCTGTACCAATTGCGTATGTTAAACCGACTATTAATAAGCAGTAATAAAGATGCATTTGAATGAGCGAGAAATACAGCTGTCTTTTCAGCTAGGGTTATTAGAGTTGTTGGACGATCCCACCGCTGGCTTACAGTTGTAGGAGTTGTCCGACGATCTCGCCGTTGCCGCCATTTGTAAAGGTTGAAGGTCGTAGAGAGGAACTAGGTGAACAGGGTTTATTTACAGTATTTACATTTTAAACAAGCGATGCATATACATAGTCTAGCGTGACTCCCAAATGGAGCACGCAAGACGAGCATACAGCACACAGCTTACGAGCACACAGCTCACGAGTACATTGACGAGCACCTTCTCGAGCACGGGCACACTCTAGCAGCCGACAACAGCTGCTCATAAACACTCCATTGGTCCCTAGATACCTAGGTGAAGGAAACGGCAGTCCACCGCCAATTCGTAGCGTCCAACGTCACCTTCGGTGACCCACCTTTTTGGAGGAGGAGGGCTCACACACACGTACGCACTTTGGCTTCCCCGAACTGACCCCTGCAGCGCGGCCGTCGTTTGCCCATTGTCTTGCGCCTATAAATTCCAGAGCTGCCTTTCCCCTGTAGTCGCCCCGAGTGTCAGCAGACTGTGACGAATCCTGGGGCCCAGGTACCGCAAAACACCCTTTTGTTAGGGAAACTCTTCTTGCTGCCGAGGGAGATCATGAAGACCAGGCAAATCAACCAACATTACGTTGGGTGCCAAACGTGGCCCGCCCTGCTGTCGTCACCGATTCTCCGATGTGGGCGCATGGTGGATTAACGCTGTCGTGTCTGCAGTTCTCTGAAGTAAGTTCATGGTTGGTTAGCGATGTCCTCGCTGGTTCTCTGAAGGGCGCCACCACCGCGGGTCGATCGGAGCACGTGCAGCGGGCTGAAATAGCTTTGCAGAGCAGTACCCCTTGCAGGCCGACCCTAACAGGGTGGAACCGAAAATATCAGCCTAAATAAAACGGTTAATGATGTGGATATATACTTGGATGTATTCTGCGCAGCTGATTCCTCGAAAACTACACCTATTAAAAAGAAATACCAGCTTTATCATGCAGCGAAACGGCGGAGGAAGCGGCTATAGCGTTAGCCATAGCACAAACCAACGCATACTATATAATCAGCGATTCCCAGACGGCAGTACGCAACTTCGCGAACGGTCGGATCTCAGCTGAGGCGCTAAACATACTCATGAAAGGGAAACCAACAAGGGAAGACAGGTGCGTCCAAATCCTATGGATACCAGCCCACACCACCGACTCAACGGGAGAGGACAACCCTAACGCGGCGGCACACAACGTAGCTCGAGGACTGACTTTCCGAGCTGCGATGAACGTAGACCCTCGACAGGGCCCCCCGAAGTATGGGAAGGGGAAGACAGATTGACCAGGTTCAGCGACATCACCAACCATTATAAGATGCAAATATGCACTTATCCTCCACCCCATCCACAACTCACTAGATCGCAAGCTGTCCAGGGGCGACAACTACAAACCAAATCCTACAAGAGCCCGATACTAATGCGCGCTATTTATCCAGAAATATACACAACAAATAGATGCAAAGTGTGTGGCACCAGAGCCACGCTACAACACATGCTATGGGAATGCCAGGAACTAATACAGGACAATGCGGGCGCAGCCACCATCGACAGCCTCCGCGCGCGATGGCAAGCCGCGCTGCTCAGCTCGAACCTGGAGGACTAACTCTGGGCACTCCAGCAGGCCAAGGAAGCCGCCGAGAGGTAAGAACTCTTGGCCGTAACCTCGGCAGGTGCCCCAGCCCACTAACTCGCCGGACGCGAATCGTTCTGATTCGAAATAAAGTTTTCTCAATCACTCACTTTATCATGCAGCTGTTAATAGATGAATGGATAAAAAGACTTTATTGACAGTCCTGAGATACGCGATTATCACGCAGCGGGCCGCTGCCACGCTGGGACAGGCAGGCCGAGCCGGGCCACCGCATCGTCGGCTCTCTGGATGGCCCAGATTTGGTTCCCGTTGTCGGGGCTTCGCAGTGGGGTATGCCATCTTGACTGGTCTGCTTGATATGTGCCTCATAAGGAGGAGCATCGCCAGATCATGTGTTCTAAGTTGGCTGAATCGCCGCACTGAGGGCAGGTAAGGCTAGTATAGATCGAGTTTAATAAAAGTGGGTTGGGGTATATCCCCGTCTACAAAACTCTGAGGGTGTCCATATTGTCCACAATATGGCATGTTCTACGAGTACTACCATCTCCTCCACAACAGCTACGTCCCTTCCGAGCTTTGGCTATCATCCAGACGCGCAGTGAGAAGGAAATCGCGGAAGATTTCTGCATACACCTCTCTGGATCTACAACATGGATAGCTTCAGTGCTCAGGTGTGCTCCTCCAACAATGGACGATTGTCTCGACCTCCCATTCACGCTGCGAGAGCTACGTGCAGCGATTTCCTCTTCAAGACACTCAAGTGCGCCTCGTCCTGATGGCATTACCTATTCTACCTTGCGCCACCTAGGCCCTCGAGCGACTGAAGAGCTCCTAGCTTTATACAATCTCTCTTGGTCCTCGGGAACTGTGCCTGCACACTGGAAGACAAGCAAAATCGTGGCATTATTGAAACCAGGCAAGACACCCCATGCTATGCTTTCCTACAGACCTGTGGCGCTTGCCAGTTGCATAGGTAAAACCATGGAACGCATGGTTTTGACGCGCCTGGAGTGGTTTTTGGAGAAACGTAATATATATCCAAACACAATGACAGGTTTCCGAAAGGGTAGGTCGTCAATCGACAGCGTCATTGACCTAGTAACAACTGTTGAACATCAGAAACGTCGCCGTCGATTAACGGCTGCTTTCTTTCTAGACATCAAGGGTGCTTTTGACAACGTTCTACATGATGCAATTTTAAATGCCCTAGGAGAATGTGGCGTCGGTGGACGTATGCATCAATGGATAGCCAGCTATCTTCAAGAGAGAACGATATTCATGACAACTACAGACGGTGAAACAAAGAACCACCCCGTCTATCGTGGAGGGCCTCAAGGAGGTGTATTGAGCCCAACCTTATTTAATATCGTTCTCATTGGACTGGTCAAAGAACATGCAGGCACAGTCTCGGTCTCTGTGTACGCAGACATCTGTATATGGACCACGAGCTTAACGCGCTTGCAAGTGCAAACGAAGCTGCAGCGCGCGGTGTCGATAACGTCGACATACCTAAACAGTCGCGGACTGCAGCTCTCACCGGAAAAAAGTGTGTCCATGGCATTTACACGGAAGTCAATGGCCTGCTACCCTGTTATGATTGATGGGAAGATTATACCTTCAGTAACCCACTACAAGTTTCTCAGAGTCATCATCGACCGTGACTTATCTTGGTCGAAGCTGCTCTCTGGATTAAGAAAAAAGCTAGACAGCTTTACTCAGATCATTCGACATATGTCTGGAAAATCATGGGGCCCATCCAAGTCATCTCTTCTGCAGCTCTACCAGGCACTTTTTGTTGGCTACTTCCGCTACAGTGCGCCTGTACGTTCTAGGATTTGTACAACTGCTGTACGCACACTAGAAAGTGTTCAGGCTCGCGCACTGAGAATTTGCCTTGGACTACCACGATGTGCGTCTACTTGGGGCACGATTGCAGAGGCACGTGCGTGCCCAGCTCGAGTTTATCTGCAACATGAGCCATTGCGAGTGCATCTAAGGCTACTGACCAGACACAGGAATCATCCACTTACGAACGTCACAAGCGTACGGTCTGTGTCTGCCTACTCAGAAGCCGTGTTGTCGCAGCAAGACTTATTGCCGTCGGACTTCCAACCGTATGACATACCCCAAGTTCCACTCTGGACGATGGCAAAGCCCACGGTGAGACTCTCAATCTCTGGAATAACGAAGAAGTCGAAGATGCCGCTTGCTGGGCTCAAGCATTTCGCGCTATCATACATGGCTTACATGTATGGATATTACGAACATGTTTTTACAGATGGTTCTGTGACACAGACCTCTTCCGCGGCGGCCTACACGGTGCCAGGAATGGGGATCGCACAACGATTCAAGATAGGACACAGGACGTCGTCTACAGCAGCTGAGTTGACCCGAGTTCGAGAAGCAGTTCGCTGCATACTGCAACAAAATCTCGAGAAGTGGACAGTGTTCTGTGACTCAAAACCAGCACTGCAACTCATCAGCAATTATATGAGTGACAGAACCGCATATAGTCCTCTGGTTCATGACATCATGTCTCTACTTGCTGAGGCGTCTCACTCCGGGCATACCATCGTGCTGCAGTGGATTCCCGGCCCTTGTGGAATAGCTGGGAACGAACAGGCTGACGCGGAAGCAAAAAAAGGCGCACACTGACGGAACTATTATAAAAATTCATTTTTCCCGGTATGACATTAACGCCTTGCTCCATACCTCCCTTAAAACTTCTACGACACGACATTGGGACAACCCGAACATCGTCAAGAGCGCCTTCATAGACTTGACGCTGGATTACAATTCCGGCTTCCACTTCGGTTGCGGAGAAGCCAGGAAACACTCATTCATCGATTACGGCTGGGCGTGGCATACACCCACCGATACCTTCACAAGATTGGATAAGCACGGGACCCTGAATGTAGAGTCTGTCACACTCTCGAGACAATAGCTCACGTGCCCTCAATATGCGGCCGAACGAAGAACGCTCAAATCTACAGTTGACAGCTTGGACTCCCGCCCCTTTTCAGAAGAAAAGCTTTTGGGCGCGTGGAGGAGTGTTCACTGTGCCCAACGTGCCATAAAATCACTTTTGAACTTTTTAAGTGAGACTGGTCTAGACGATCGCCTCTAGAAGCTGTGAGACATGCAGTCAGTACGAAATGTGTTTGCGCAAGAACTTTTTGGGACAATATTACTTTTTGTATGGACAAGATTACTCTTACGTGCATTGCGTCTACAGTGCGCATCCGCATATTGGACAACGCGTATATAGTATCTCATTGTACCATAACATAATCACCCGCCACCTACCTTT
Source organism: Dermacentor variabilis (assembly GCF_050947875.1). NCBI lineage: Eukaryota > Metazoa > Arthropoda > Arachnida > Ixodida > Ixodidae > Dermacentor > Dermacentor variabilis. The sequence continues at coordinate 26,828,126 of NC_134568.1, read as the reverse complement.
CCCTGTATTTCCCACTTCCCCTTTCCCCAGTGAGGAGTTGCAGGCTAGAGACACGCTCTCCAGGCCGACCTCTCCTCCTTTCTGTTCATTAAAATCTACTCCTCCTCCTCTGAGGGTGATTCTCTGTGCTTTGGTGAGTTCCTTGTGTGGGAGCGGATAGACCATCCTTCTAAGATAAAAGTGTTGCTTGACCTCGTTGTACGTGGTGAGAGAACCTCTATTGTAGGGTATCGTGGGCTGGGGGGATTCTCCATGGGCACGGAACGCGAGACCTTGTGCCTTGGAGAGGGCCAGCTCATTTAGATTGGTGCGCCCCTCTTCAAAGGACCCCATGTGTGCTGGAAACCACGTTAGCGTATGCGGGGCGATAACGTTGCCCTTGAGAATACTGTGGGCTTCCTTGGGGATGGAGCCTATGCTGAAGGCTCGGGCGGCAGCTCAGGAGTCGCTAAAAACGTTTGGACGTTGTCCGTCAAGTAACGCGATGGCTATGGCAACTTACTCGGCCAGCCCTGATGAGGCGCATTCGACCGACGCCGCGTTGATGATTCTTCCCGCGTGGTCAACTGAGACGGCCGTGTATCTTCAACTTTCTCCGTTGTGGGCGGCGTCGACACAACAGTTCCTTTTAGGGTTCTCTTTGACGTTGCGAAGAAGGGCCAAGGTTCTGGTTGCGCGGAATGGGGGAGACGGTAATTTGTTCTCGTTGATTCCTGGGGAGGTCGCGGAAGTTGCTCTCGATCTTTATTCGTGGAATGGCCATGTCAGTGAGTAATTGCCAACTGGCCGTCGCTCTCGAGAGTCTGGCGATCTGCGCCCTCTTTTGGGCCTCCGCGATCTCCTCTACCGAGTTCTACATATCCAGCTGGAGGAGCCGCTGTGTGTGCTTATAGAGCCGGAGCCCCAGCGAACTTTTGATGCCTTTCCGAATTAAGGCATTCAGTTTAACTCGTTCGGATCTTTGCCAGTTGTGCGTTGCTGCGACGTATGTAAAGTCGCAGAGTAGGGAAGCATGAATGAGCCTGACCAGGTTGTCTTCGCATAGGCCGTTACGTTTGTTGGCGACCCTTCTGATCAGGCCGATGGCGCTATCCGTCTTCTTGGTGAGCCGGAGAACCATCTGGTTGTTGGAGCTAGACGCCTGCACGGTCATGCTGAGGATGCAGATCGACTCAACCCTGGGAAGGGGGTCGCCGTTCTTTGTGTGTAGCGATATGCTGCTCTCTGCAAGGGGTTTCTAGCCCTTTGGCTTGGGACCCCGCTTGTTGGGCCTGTATAGAAGTAGCTCCGATTTGCTCGGTGAGCATCTGAGGCCCGTGTCGTTTAGGAAAGATTCTGTGCAATCGATGGTCTCCTGGAGGGCGGTTTCGACTTGCCCGTCGCTGCCCCCAGTGCATCAGATTGTTATATCGTCAGCATATATGGTGTGTGCGATGTTGCGAATCTTGGTCAGATTCTCAGACAGTCCGACCATCGTAATGTTGAATAATAGCGGATTTATGACGGACCCCTGCGTGGTGCCCCTGTGGCTCAGTTCGATTTGATCTGATTCGACCTCTCCGGCCTTGAGCAGGGCACGTCGCCCTTCGAGGAAGGACCTGACGAAGGAGGGGAAGCACGTAACCAGGCCGAGATTCGAGATGATCTCGAGACTGAACGAGTGTAGGGTCTTGTCGAATGCTTGTTCGAGATCAAGCCCGAGCGTGGCTCTCGGGTCCCGGGTGTTGTTGTCCAATATCTGAGTCTTGATGAGCTTCATGGCGTCCTGAGCGGAGAGGCCGGGTCGGAAACCCACCATGTTATAGGGGAATCGTTCGTTGTCCTCGATGAATTCTGATATTCTGTTGTATGTGGAGTGCTCTGCAACCTTCCCCACGCAGGACGTGAGAGATATGGACCGCAGGTTGTCCAAGCTCGGGGGTTTGCCAGGTTTGGGTATGAGCATGACTCGCGCAATCTTCCACTGCTCTGGGACCGTGCCTTCTCTCCATACTCGATTGATTTCGTCGATCAGGAATTCGATTGACTCGTCCTCGAGGTTCCCAAGGGCCTTGTTTGTGACCCCGTCGGGACCTGGCGCGGACCTGCCATTAAGGCAGTGCAGAGCTCTTCTGATCTCTTCCGACTCCGAATGGCTCGTCAACGGTGGAGTTTGGCCTTCCTCGATACGCCGGGTAATCGACGTTGTCGCTCGTCTTTGTCGCTCGTCTTTGTCGGAAGGTATTTCCTGATCAATCTGACTATGACCTCGTCTTCTGTTGAGGCTTTCGTGGCCTCGCGGAGCGTTCTTGCCAAGTTACTTCGTTGGTTGGACCAGGTGTTTTTCTCGTCGAGAATATGCCTGAGGAGGTTCCACTTGCCCCCGTTCTCATCTGGCCGTCGATCGAGTTACACAGATAGTCATATCTGGTTTCTTTCTAGGCCTAAAACAATTTAGTTTCTTTACGTTTAAATAAAATCGATTTAAACTTAGGTAAGTTAATATTTCGATAGCAATTATATGGACACTCCAGGCGCATTTCTGCCGTCGGGGTCGGCGCCGCCGTGAGGTCTGGAAAAGCTGGTGCTGCCGTCGTCGTGACGTGTTATGAGGGATCACGTGGACACAGCGGCCGCGTCGGCTGCTTCGGAAGCGCCAAAGCCAGAAAAATAGAGGAGGCATTAGCCGAAGCAAGCTGAAAACGAAAGTTTAAAGTCCCAGCTGCGCTTCGGTTCAGAAAAGTGGGGAGGTTTTCCCACTTCAGGTGTCTGCTTGACAACACTTGAAAGTACTGTTATAGGTAGTGGCTGCCTTTGAAGGCGTCCAACATGCTAAGCTGCTCCTCGGAGCCGCAGTGCCGGGACGTACGCAACGGAGCTCGGTGTTAGCCTTCACACGTACCCACAGGACAAGAAGCTGCGTGAAGTAAATTTGGATTGCGAAATTTAGAACTGGCCATCAGCCATCGGCTACAACTCGGGTGTGCAGCAAGCACTTCCGCGAGGAAGATTTCTTATACGGCGTCGGCGCTGCGATGTTCAGTGAGTGGCATAAAGCGCACACTGCCGCTGCCCGGCGCGCTGCCGGCTAATGTCATGAACCTCTGGTCTATGAACTTGTTGATGCTAGACACTGGCAAGCTTACTGGAATGGAAAGTGAATGGTAAGAAGCACATTAAAGAAAAAAGAAGGCATGACATATGCTCATGTTTGTGTTAATAGCACCAGAAAATAAGTGTATAATGGATTAAGAAAAAAGAAGCAGCGGGAAATTGCTCACTGAGGTGACCGATAAATGCAGTAAAGTGAGAAATAATGATATTGAAACTTGCTAGAATTTAGAAGAAACGTAAAAAAAAGATTGAATCATCTCGACGGCGCATCACTAGTCGCCGTCGGCGTCTAAGACACTACATATAACGAAATTATTTTTGAACGGCACTGATAGCATCCACGTAACAATGATTGCTTGTGTACTGTCAACTGCTCACATGCTGCATCCTTAATTTTTATGGCATGGTGCGAAAACGTGTTCGTAGCGAAAGCGAAACATTGTGCGAGGACATTGTGCGAGTCGGTCGCTGCGAACCCATGCGATCGCTGCATTGAGGCTTGCTCCGTTTCATTATACACACAGCCCAATATAAGTACATATTTTAGATAATTTGCTCCCAGCGATTATCTACCTTTCCCGGAGAAACCGGTTCGGGGGACTCCATCGTGGCGACTGCGCGCAGTGGCCGTTCACTAGCTCTACGTGTTCAGTAAAGAGAAAGCATCTGCAAACCATTCTGCATGTGCTTTCTGATTGTCCAAGATTATTATTTTGACAATAAAGAACTTCTGTCGTTTCGGGAGTATTCACAGAAATGTCCAGGAGAGTTCCCGCGTGGTGTTTTTATTGAGTGCCGACAGCCAAACCTATAAAGAGCGCGTCGCGTTATCTCTCACACTATACGCAAGCGAGGCGCTTCCGACAGATGGCGACTCCGTAAGCCCTCGCCACCGGTAAGACGCGGATCGCTTTTTTCGCCGCGACGATAGATTGCCTTTTTACAAGCACTGCTCCAGGAGGGCACATGTAACCGGCAAACGGAGGCCCCAGGAGAGCACCTGAAGTTATAATAAAGCAGGCGCCGCAGGAACTCCAGGGCACTCAAGGGCTAGTGGGGGGGACAAAAGCTGGAAGCAGGGCGGCCCGTGGATTGGGGCCGCAGAGGCCGAAGCGTCGTGCCACCCTAACGCCTTTTATGCTAACTTAACCTAACCTAACTTAACGTGGACGAGATGCAAAGCCTATAATCCTCACGGTGTGAAACCAGGCAACCGCGTTCAACCGTATTTGCTTAGGCACTGTGCGTTTATTTCACTCAAAAGGGAGCACTCAAAAATGCTCGTGAAAAGTCTCGTACACCAGCATACGAAAAACCTGCCAAGTGCGAAGATTATTCTCCGAGAGAGCAGGCCCGGCCTCTACTACTCCCCCTATCGCTCCCCCGTTAGTGATATTTTTTTGAAGGTAGAGTGCCGTGAGGGGCGACAAAGGTTTAATCCGGCATGACTGACTCAGCACCAACGCCGCAGGCGCGAGAAAGCCTGTCCGCCGTACCTTCAGACACGGCGATCACCATAAGGAGCGTCTGTGACCACCGCACCGGCAGCCATGCAGTGTCGACCGCGCCGGCTGCCAGCGTCGGATCGTAAAAAACCTCGACCCACTCCGCCATGCGCGCACGCCTAGGGGACGAACGCATACAACACTAGCAAAGAAAGCAAGTGCCTAGGAAAGTCCCCGGAGCAAACGACCCCAGATTTTCTCTTTCGCAGCATGTTGCGTTCTCCAGGGTAGCGTACCCCACCACTGCCGACCAGTTGTTGCGACACCTGTTTCTCGCAGCTCGATCGGCGTTACTATTGGATAGCGTGGCATTGTCGGCGGGCTGCAGGCATCCGGTAGACCATGGCAATCACGCAGGAATGAGACAATTTCTAGTGCGAAACTTGCATGGTTTAGTCTATGGTTGTTGAGAGACGAGAAGAAAGTGAATTGAAAAGTACATTGCGGGGCCCTTTAAATAGGCGCACCAAAATCGTAGGCGAGAGCTTCCTCACGTCAACGTCACGTGACATATACTGTGTCCCACGGTGCTTGGCGGCGGCAACCACTTTCCCAGGACAACGTTTTCCTGATCTTTCCCCCGCTGGTAGCAACCCGCGAATCCTCGGGATCGTAGGCAGCTCATCTCTTCTCTTTCTCGCGTCGTTGGTTCGCGGAAAGGGCGTCTGGTAGTGGATGGGTGGCTGATCCATTCTCCCAGTTGACGTCTTCACGAGCGGGCCTGCGCTGGCGGCAGCCCGGGGGTCCTGTCTGGTTCGCAGAAAGCGTTCTCCCCTAAAGTTTGACAGTTCGCGGAAAGGGTTTTCACGCTCACACACAAATGGGCCTGTGAACAGTGCGGGGCGTCCGCCAGACCGGCATCCACTCGAGACAATCACAGCAAATTAAGAATACATTCTTCGTTTCGCTTAGGCATGCACACACACGAAGGAGCCTGTAAGTACTGCGGTGCACCTGCCAGACCGGTAACCACTCGAGACAACCACAGGAAATTAGGAATCCACCCCTCAATTTTGATGGGGCATGGTGGTGGAGCATCCTTTTTGCCCGGGGTGTTACACGCCAACCGTGACAAGCCGCTCTTACTCGCGAGCCTGCGCTGAAACGTTGGGCGACTCCGGAAGTGCCTCGGAAAATGCCACTCCCTGCTGTGCTTACTAGCAATTGTAAAAATGCGTCCCGGTCGGGCCGCTGTATCTTGAAATTCGTCTGAGACGGGTACAGAGTCCGCGCTGAGCTCTGTTTTCGCGGTGTACCTCGAGATGCGCAAGCGGCTGCACGAAGGTCATTTCGGTCGCCACTGCTTCCACGTTTCCTCACTGCAGCGTTTCGACAGCGAGTTTCCGCGGTCATCGATTGAGATGTGTTCATGTTGATTTGTGCGCGCATGACACCATGCTCATGAATTTAGTTAGTACGTCTATGGTTATAAGTTCATACGGCCTATAAACTGTTATCCTTACTTTGTATAGCTATCCACTAATTTGCTATCACAATCGATGCTTCACCTTTCGGGTGAAACTGCGAATTTCTTTATTTTTTATATATATTCATTAACAGCTCTTTTCCTTTCACCTAAATTACTCACATTTCTATTCCACTTATCCTTAATATTTCTACAGTTCCTAATCACAAATAACAACTAATTTTGACAATGTTTAGTTCGGCTTCATTGTCTGTTCGCTTGCATGGTTCCAAGATGGAGCCCTTCAGTTGGCTTTATTATTCTGCTTCTTATTTTTCTTTCCCCGTGTCCCGCTTTCCGACGTGTAGGGTAGCCAACAGGGCACGACTTTGGTTAAACTCCCTGTCTTTCCTTCTTATATACGTATTTCTCTCTCTCGCTCTAACAAAAATGGACTCTAATAGGCATCCCGTGAAAGGGAAACTTGGCATCCACCAGAATTGCAACAAGAAGCTACAAAGGAAACCCGTACGGGTTCCCCTGAAAGGAATCCTCGCAGTTGAAGAAAAATTCCCCGGACCCTGACCAGTGTTGCCCTTCAGGGGCGATCCCACCGTTAGCAACCAGTTTGTTGCGTTTGTAGGCGATCCCACCGCTAGCAACCTGTTTCTTGCGTACTCCAGGGTAGCGTACCGTACTGCTGCCGAGAAGTAGCGGCGCCTGCCTATCGAAGCTCGACCGACATTACTTATTGGGTAGCGTGGCGTTGTCGGCGGGCTGCAGGCATCTGGTAGATCATGGCGACCAAGCAGGGGCGAGACGATTTGCTAGTGCGAAACTTGCACGGTTTATTCAAAGGTAGTTGAAAGACACTAAGAAAAGCATGAAGTATGAAGTATATCACAAGTATATTTCGGAGCCCCTTAAATAGGCTCTCTACAAGTGTGGGCGGGATCTTGCTTCCGTCGATGACACGTGACAGGCAGGCACAGAGAGAGGGCCCGTCCTCCTGCATTACCGAGCACGGGGAGGAGAAGTCGATCCTCTTTTCGACGAATCCGGGAGAAGGTGGGGTGAATGACCTGTCGCCCGTGGGTCCCGGCCTAGTAGAAGGTAGGGGGAACGACCTGTCACCCGTGGGCTCCGGCCTGGTAGAAGGTAGGGGGAACGACCTGTCACCCGTGGGCTCCGGCCTAGTAGGAGGTAGGGTGAATGACCTGTCGCCCGTGGGCTCCGACCAAGTAGAGGGTAGGGGGATGACGTGTCGCCCGTGGTGTCCGACGCCAGCCCTAACACCAGGAGGAATTTTTCTTCAACTGCGAGGCTTCCTTTCAGGGAAACCCGTATGGGTTTTCTTTGTAGCTTCTTGCTACAATTCGGGTGGATGCCAAGTTTCCCTTTCATGTACTTTGCTCCACCTTGCGGGCTACCGCAGAAGTGATCTGTCAATAGCTATCCCCTGGCTTTCGAGACATTCAAGCGACCCGTTTTGAACTTCTTGGTCATACTGGCTCGCTCCGCAGCCACTGTCCGACGCCTGCCTTCTGCTGTACACTGGAACTCATTCAGGATATTAAACGCTTGCTACAGATGAACACTCTTCTGAGCACCGGGCATGACGGTGTGAATAAATTATTTCACCCGAGAAATAGCTGATCCACACAGGTTCAACACAAGATGTCACAGCGCTGCGGTGGCTCCTTTTTACTGAGCAGCGTCTGTTTACGAGGTTTGGCTAGTCTATGTTTCTTTAACCGTCAAACAGCCACATCACTCTTACTCCCTATCTAACACAGAAACACACACTTACGAATGCAAGTATACATGATGTATACCCTAGATCTCAATGCAAAGAATATAGTATATGGTTTGGAGCTTCAATTCTGACGGCGCAAAAACCGCGACAAAACAAAACAAGACTTGTAGTTTCCGCTGCTTGTTCAGCGGTTTAACTAGCGCTTGCAGCCAGTTAACAAGTTCGTATGTAAGCATTGCAGGAAATGGAAATTTACAAAACATAAGCATCCAAGCAAAGTAAAGGGTATGGAGTCTCTCCTGTGAGCGGTCGTGCTAGCAAATATGCCCTTATTTACAACAGCGTACCGACGGATATCTGCCACATCGGTTGCGTCCAGAAGCAGCCGCAGCAAAGCAGACGCGCTGAGCGAATTGACTTTCCCGCCTTCCTCCGCGCGCCCGTTTGAGGGCCGTTGCAACATTTGTTCACTCGTGCCTGCAGTGCTTAGCTTCCAAACAACCGCGCACGAGGCACCTGAAAAATAAGAAGCTCCAGAATTAGGGCGTGGCCGCCTTCGCACTTTCCCGAACGCGGTAGCGCGTACGACCCGTGCGATTTTAATAGACCGCAGCTCCCCGCAGCGTGCGCGCATCGTGGCGCTCCTCCCTTCGCCGCATTAGCGTTTGCGGGCGAGGCTGCCCCGCGGACCGTTCATTACAAAAACCGCGCACATCGGTGGGGCCGGCGACACAGACGTCGTCGCGCCACGCGTTGCGCAATAAATCTCTCGGCTGTTTGCTTCTTCGCCCCGCCGGCGGATTAGAGCCCGACCCGATGCCCGGCCGGCGAGCTGCCTTCTTTACACTTCTTGCTTGTCCCCCCCTTCGGTTGCCCTGGTGCTTGTCCCGAAAAGCATCTGCCCCGAGAACACGCGAGCCGAATCTCGTTTCTTTACGTGTGTATACACACATGTTCTCGCGTACGGGTACATATACGTATAGTCCAGGCCCCAAATGCACCGCTCATTCTGACTTTGACGCCGTTATTCCGCAAGCGCCGCTCTCCTTCTCTAATCGCTTCAAAACGCGTAGAGCTATAGGCACCGCACGGACAGCTCTGGCTATAGCTCCCTCACTTTCTTTCTGGTTTTTTTTTTTTTTAACCGTGTGATTATCGCCTTGCGATGCGTCCAGCTACGTACATAACTATATACATACTACATGTGAGCCATTGTGGTGAGTGGGTGAGCTAGTATATACGGTAGAAATCCAGGACATCGATCGAGCTTTGTTCTTTAACACCCGCCGCTACGCATCCCGCATACGTATATTACATGTGCGCAGCAGCAGAAGCAGCAGCAGTGTCAGACGCGTGCCTGGTGCGGTCACAACAAAGCGCGCTGTCCTGGAAACACAACAACACCAACAGCGAGGGTGACGCAGCCCCAGGTAATCGAAATTGCGGCCTCGAAAACCACCCTGCAATCCTCCCCTCCCCCTCTCCTAACTTCCCCCTCCCCACTACTTTTTAGCGCATGTAACCTAGAACCGTATGGAAAATGAAGGATGGAAGAGGGAAAGCAGGGAGGGGGGAAGTGGTGTTGAGTAAAACGGCGAAGATAGCAAAGCAAAGCGGACAGACAAATGCTGAAACAAACGATGCTCGCTGACGACGTAATCGGTGGGAGGGGCCCGAAAGGTGCCGAGAGGTTTGTTGACGCCGATCTAGTTGTGCTGTACAAACACAGTCGGGTTGATAGCAATTTGCTCATTGTGTAGGTGTACACGCAACTACCATATTGCTTTTTCTTTTCAGCCGCTCTAGAGCGGAATGGGACGCCCAGCTTAAAAAGACACATCGCGCGAAGCGGCTGTTTTAGAAAAAATGAGCCATACATTCGGTTTTATGGTGGCCATCGGTGTTTTTTTTCGAATGAGAGACAAAACGCCTTAGCAGTAGGCGCGGGAGCGGACCGTCGATGGAGTGCCTGCTCCTCGGTCTGATTATTACTGTTATTATTTGCCTATGTGCTCTCTCTCTCTCTCTCTCTCTTTATATATATATATATATATATATATATATATATATATATATATATATATATATATATATATATATATATATATATATATATATATATATATATATATATATATATCGCTCCAGTGCCACAACCATGGCCTTTTGCAGAAACCGCGAGAACCGCGCCCACTTTTGCACCATTACAGAAGAAATGGAGTATGCGGAGCTCACCGCAACTCTTGCTCTTTGCTCGGAGGAGTTTCTCCAATTGCGTGCTTTGCTTTCGTTTTCTCGTACCTCCTCTTTACGATGTCGTCTCTTCTTCCTCTGCTGTTTTTTTTTTTTATTCTCTCGCTCTCCCTATCTCTTTCCCCGTCACCTATGGTATTAATTTCTACATTCTCACAACGGAATTGCTGTGTTACCTAGGGGCGGTACGTAACTTAATTTGCGCGATGCATCTTGTTGACAAACTCGTGCATAATTTGGTGAGCTCCCTTATAACCAATGATATCAATATCTGCTTTACGATAATTTTTTGAAGTCCGCCAATAATTGATATCATTGTTCGCACAGTTCAATTTGCGTTTTGTGAGCGTATATAATGTCTATAATCAGAATACACGTTTTTCCATCTGAAATCACCAGGAAGTGTCGAAGTTTTGACGACCTGAGCGACCGTCTACGTTCTCTGCTAGCTTAAACGCGTAGGCCGAAACAAAAATGAGAGAGACGGACGTATTGAAGTCCTACACTTTTACAGAATATTTTGATGATAGATCTTACCTGGGTTATTTCGATATGTAACGTTGTTTTCTTTATTGCACCCCCGCTTTATTGTCCGACTGGATCCTTGGGTTTAATGAATGAATAAAAACAGTCAGCGGCAGTTCTTTTGATCTAGCGATCATTTCGCTGTTGTTGCACAAAAGTTCGTGTCCCCGCTTCTGTGGGAAATGGCAATGTTTTTTCGTTACACTTTTGTGTGGTTCTGCAATGCTCCGTCGTTTTCATTTGCCTGGGTTGTCTTTCACTATTAACACCTTCTCCAAATAAAGTTTACTACTACTGCTACTCGCGTAAAGTGGCAGGGGCTCACTAAGGAGGTGGGAGCTGTGTTCGTTGCCTCAAACTAGACTTGTAATTCTCAATCTCCTTTGTTTCTTCTTTATTTCTTCCTTTTCTTTCTTTTCCTTTTTTTCGGCCCAAGGATTAGGATAGCCTGGGCTATATATTATGTTGACTTATTCAGGAAGAACAGCATTCAGCAACCTTTCTTCTTCTCTCATCTGCGCCAAAGAAAGCTGTCGGCGTATATATTGGGACATTCGTCCACTCTAGCACATATTGCATGCCACTAAATATTCTCTCTCTCTCTCTCTCTATCTCTCTCTCTATCTCTCTCTCTCTCTCTCCCCAGGTATTGAGAGAATTTCCTTGACGCCAATTATGCGGCACCGCAAACTTTTCAGTGGCTGCGTGCCTAGGTCGGGGTTTTGTGACGTGCTATTGCGATCAGTCTACTTCAACTATATATTCTGGGAGCTTCATTTCCGCGTTGTTCCGTCTTGACTGCAGAGTGTCCGCGCCAAGTTCTATATGGGCGTCGATAGTGTGAGTGTTCAGTTGAACACGGCGGTCTACAGCGTGGTATACTACACACAACATCTGCTTTTATGCTCAGACTACACTTTTAATCTCCTTCCACGTAGGCGCCACTGTTAGCCCCGAGAACGAACTACAAAGGCGCTGCGAGCGCCGCTCGCGTGACGTCACGGCGCGGACTCGCGCCTGTCGTCTGCTACAGTTCGGGCGGTGTCCGTATGGTCTCTGGAATCCGGGTGCCTTTTGCATTGTATTCGTTTGTTCGCCCTCGTTCCCTCTGCTTGCATATTTATGGCAGTCATCTCAAATATATTCTTGCGACGTCTTCGTTCGCGAAAATTTATTCAAAGAGCTTATTTGTTAGACGACAATACAGTTCTCAATTGCAACGCTACAGTGCCAGCTGAAGGAGCGCAGACCAACCCATTGCGGGCTTTTGATGCGCGAATCGACAACCGCAAAAACATAGCATATAAGACTCCAGTTATTGTGCCATATCTGCCGCGGTGCAACAAGTACGTCATAAATGCTAGCTATATATGAATAAAAACAGGCACAGCGCAACGCAGGACGAGCGAGTAAACAGGACAGGAGTAAACAGGTGCACGTTAAAGAACCCCAGGTGGTCCAAATTTCCGGAGTCCCTCCCTACGGCGTGCCTCGTGATAAGAGGTCTTGGCACGTAGAACCCCATACTTTAATTCTTCATTTATTTTAATCCGTTAAAACAGGTTTGCTTACGACCAGTAGTTTATGGTATATTTTGAATTTTCGCATTTCTTCACAGGAACGCTCGGCAGTAACACGACGACTTAACTAACACTGCAGTTTATATTCCACCAGCACCACTTGCTTTTCTAACTGCTTCTCAAAATTAGGCGGTTAATCTCGTGTTTATTTTAAATCGCGGTAATTTTAAGTAAAGCTAATGGAGGCTTGCAGCTGTTCGCAGAATACTAAAAGGAATGTACCAATATATATTCCCATTTCCGTGCTTCACGTTCAACTTACTTGATCAATTTACTAGTGCTTGTTGCTTGAGGAATATGCATGACGAATCTGTTTGGCGAACTAATACAGGCCACTCGGCCCAAAATTTTTAGGGAAATATGCCTTTTGGACCGCATGAATGCAGCGAGAAAGAAGTCGAAGCGTCATTCATTAGTAGAATGGGACATCTTGAAGATATCTTTATTCCCCAGTGGAGGGTCAAAAATCAAGTGATATATGTAACGCTTGTGGTAAATCCGTTATGAAGGTTTGAGAGGTGCTTTTTTATGTACCGACGAAGCGAATAGTTCTTCGTTTGTATAATTAAACAACGCTGGATCGAGGCACGGTGACGCAGAATGTGCTTAAGTTTTCCTTTTCTAGGCACCCTAAGCTGCGCTATAGTACCTCGAGTATATTTTAGGCATTGTAATTGAGGCTGTAAAAGACTGCTTCATGGTTTTAGTTCGAAGTTGTAGTGAACTGAAGGGTTTCGCAAACAATGCCTGCCTCGCCATAACGACAATCGGCTGCTACAGTGGCGCGAGGGGTGTGCCATATTGCCTATAAAAGCTACTGAGTGCCACCACGAAACATTTCATCGCTTGCATTTGATTGGATCTCGTTTTTAACTACGAAACATTTATTTCAAGTGATTGTTACAATGGTACTTGTGAATTAATTATATATGTAAATATATGTCGTGTTAGCAGCCTTGCGCCATTCATTTTATGGGGGCCTGCTTCAGAGAGCGGTTAAAGTAGGAGTAAACTTTTTCATACGAAATGCGCGCCTAACTCTTTCTTTTAAGCATTAATAAGTGGCCTTATCTGACTAGAACAACTCATCAGAATAATAAGAATCATGATAACAGCTTCGCTGGGCAGTGTTTTCTTAACACGGATAACGTGTTGACAGCAATGACCAAGATTTTTCTTTTATGTAAAGTGCAATGTCTTTCATAGCTAAGTACTAAGGCAATGTTAAATGTCTAACGCAGCAGCATACACAACTTCGACATTATTTTTACGAAAAATTTATGAACCGACAGGGTTCATCATACATGATTTTCAAAATCAGTACGCCCCTTCAACGCCACATAGCTTGCGATATCCAAGCCACACATTTTCTCGGCTCACGCGCTTTTACCGAAGGAACTGCGGTTCAGGCCTGGCAGCAGAAAGAAGCCGGCGTATCCTTCATTAAGTACGGCTCGAACCACCCACACCTCAAGCATGCACGGAAGCAATGAGTGCGCGCGGCAGCCGCGCGAGCCGTGGCGAGTGGCGGCCTGGCCGTGAGGTCACTCGCGAGAGGGCGCCGCTCCAAATTCTAGCCGCTAATAGGTTGGTGGAACATATTTGCAAAAACTTTCCACTTACACATAATGGCAGCTTTGTAAAACGAACTTAGGAATGTAGAAATGCTTCCCGCGTCCCATTAAAGCACACTTGTCTATTGAAAGTTTCTGTGGTAAATTTTATTTAAACTTGTTGGTCCAATTATTTATGCGCGTTTTTTTCTTTCCAGTTTTGGCAGCGCTAATTAGTCAAGGTGTGTTTGTAATCTGCTAGACGATCTCTCAGTCTGTCTCTCTCTCTTATCTCTTTTCCTAGAGGAAACAGCTGCGCTCTCCGATTGGAAGTACAACGGCGTCATTCTAAAAAAGCTTTAGTGCAATTCGCAACCGCTTCACCTTGCCTTGTTTGTTTCTCTGTTTTGATAACTGGAAGGACTAAAACTATCGGCCACTTTAGCCACGCTCGTGCGAAGAATGTGTAAACCTTTTTTTTTTTTTCTTTTTACAACGATGCGCACTTTAAGTGCGGTTGCAGAGCTGGAGAAGAGGCACCGGCTCGTGATTTGTAGAGTGTTACGCCCGCTCTTTTAAAGACACCTGGCGTGTTTTGATCCAGGGATTGGGGCCTCTTTACAACCGCCGCAGGGAATCTGACCAAGAGCCTCAGAACTTCGATCCCCTCGTATCCCAATAAATAAAAAAGGAAAGAGAAGATGTAAAGCGGCGATGATGTCGGATAGAAATCGAAAAGCCTGAGCCGAATGAAACTCGTTTGAGTTAAAAAAACAAACAGAAAACGTTCGATTCCTGCCAGCAAGGAAATTCCTAAAAAAATGACTTAGCCGCGTCGTTCTTTAGGACTCTCAACGCCATGTCTCTCCTATCCTACGTACTTCTCCCCCTGTTTTTTACGATTATTTATTTCCGCTATTCTCCTCGACTCCTAAGCGTACCGATATGAATGGTCTCGGCTCACGAACTGGTCAGGGTGGTTCGTCGTTTTCCCGACGCTCGCTCGCCCCTGGTCGAAAGGCAAACACACACACACACACACTCTCACACACAACACACGCACACGCACACACACACACACACACGCACGCACACACACACACACACACACACACACACACACACACACACACACACACACACACACACACACACACACACACACACACACACACACACACACACACACACACACACACACACACACACACACACACATACACAACCATAAAAAATAAAAAAATAAAAAAAATATACCAGATGCAGAGCCGCGCATCGGCGCGACGGCATACGTAGAAGGGTCGCCCCATTCCGCAAGTTGGGACGGAATGAAAAATACAGCCGCGAATCGTTTGCGTGCAGCGCGACGACGCTCCAAGGCCCGCTGCGCCGATCGCGTTCTCGCGGTCTCTCGCAGGCGAGTTTAAGCCCACCTCGGGAGGTATACGACACAGGCTGCAAGACGTATGCGTGGCCGTACAACGTGTAGTGAATGCGCTCATCGCAGCGAGAGGCCGCACGTATACAGACACGGACGGCTATAGGATTGGGGCGCACGTGCCGCGTGTCCCAGCTAACGTTGGCCAACCTGCCCAAAGAAAAAAAGAAAGGTTTAAAATACACGATGCAAGATAGGAGGTTAAGACCTACGGTGTTCGGTCGGCTGGCCTACTAGCTCTGACGACCAAACACCGAACGCTTCAAAATTGTATCATGCACCGTGTTTTCTGAACATTTTTTTTTCTTTGAAGAGCTTAGCTAACGTTAGCTGGGGCACTCTATACAATCGGCAGGGGGCGGGAGGGGAGGGATATGTTAATGTTCTCCGCGTGTTTGCGTGAAACCGATTTCTATAGTATGTGCATTAGCGAGCGAACCCAGCCGCGCACTTCAGGTTTTTTTTTTTTTTTTTTTTATCGGAAGCAGTACATCTTAAAGCTCTAACTGAAAGACGAGTGTCGCAGTTAGGAAAAAGAAAATCTAGTAATCTGTTCAAAAGCGATTGGCTCGTCGGTCCGGACACCTCGAACGGGCGGTACACATAATGGCTGACCACGCACTGAAGGCGCCAGGCGCAAATCCAGCGCGTCCAGCATTCTCTCCTGACTGCGTGGCCCGGCTGCTAGAACGTACCGGCACGTTCATTCAGCAGCAGGAGCTGAGCGGAAGTGAGTACGACGGGGCCGATGCACGAAACTTGCACTCGCGGGGCCATTGGGCGCGCGCACGAGCGGAGCAGCATCGTTTGTCAACTGATTCCTCACGTGAACTGCTCGATCCGTTTCCCACAGTCGAGTTCTTCGCTCCGTTTTTTTTTTCTTTCCCCTCTCCTTTTCTCGTCATTTACGTTTGACCGTTTTGTATTTTTGTCATGCATTCAATTGTATACGCGCCTCTCCGGGCTTTCCTGCTTCGCTTACTTCACTGTGACGTCCCGAAGTTCGTGCTCGGATACGACAGCGACAACATATGGTTGCGCGCGCGATGCGCCGCAACGCCCTCTCGCCGTGCGCGTCTGTCGTTTGTATCTTCAGGTCAGTTGTACCATGGCGCCGCCAATGAGGGGGGGAGGGGGGGGGGGGTCTATACGCGTAGACGGCGCGTTTGCGAGCAGCAGCCATTGTCGCCCCTTTTCTCACGCCCTGTTTCTGCCTCATTCTCCTTTGTCTCATCCGTCCGACGAGAAGAAATATAGCGTCGCTTTGGTATAGGTTTACGACACTGCGTTGCGGGTGACTTCTCTTCGTATGTGCAACTGAACTGTAGAAGAGGATGACGCAACCGTGGCCACGGGTTCGGTGCATATTTACGCTGAGCCGGTGCCACGGTAAAGGTGAGCGTGGTTGGGCACTGAGATAATGTGCGCATTAGAAGAAGAAGAAGAAGAAGAGGTAACGCAAAAGAGGAAGGCCGTTTATAGACACCGACCATCCCTATACACGATAAAAGTTCGTGTACAGTATGGTCCATGATATTATAGCTATAGACTTGAAAATGCATAGCAAAAGGGACTTGCATTTACACGCATGTCATAAAGAAGCGATGAAGTTTTCAGAGCGTGAGAAAGACACTGAATTCATTTTCTGCGACACATAGATATACATAGACCTTTTGGCATTCGAAATCATACTCCAGTCACAGTTACATTAGTTGATTGTGAACAACCAGTGGTTGCTTGCTTCACAGTCATGCAGAGATTACACTGTTCTAAAGCGCAATCCACTAATAAACGGCACTGAAGTATTGGACTGTCAACTTGCTATAAGGTGAAAATTTGTCGCAATCGAGCGAGAAAGTGAACGCGTGAGGTCGAGCGTGTCCTTAGCGCGGTCTTTCACGGGGAATTGTCCATTTTTATTCCCCGCAGCGATCCTGTCACGCGAAGTCGAGTGACGAATGGCCAAGAGATGGCGCCACGAGGAACGCGAATTTCGTAAATTAGCACAATGTGCTCATCGCGAAACTATGTATGGGTCAGGCGCAGAACGCATCTACGATGACTATTCAAGCATGCGTATAGCCGAAACGCGTCATGATTTAGGTGTGTACTGCATCCAGGCTCCTCTCTGGAGCGGCGGCGCCTCGGTGGTGGTGGTGGTGAAAAACGTTTATTTTGCTCTATTTACATGTGGAGTTAGCGGTTCTTCAGATGGCTTCTTCCATCTTGATTTGCGGGGTTGGTGCCCCTAGTCCAGGGCCCCACTGAGGGTAGCTGCCGTGCGAGCACGCCTTACTAGCCCTTGCTGGAAAACCCGAGTGCGGAACAGTGGGAGAGGATGCTTTCCAGCGGCGCCTCGGTGTCCCCTGCGTGGCCTCAGAGATTGCACAGGTGGCGCGCCGGCGTGTGTATCAGCGGATGCACTACTGCCGGGCTCCTCGCTCGCGCTCCCCTCTGAACACGCTGCGTCATCTAGCGGAGCGCCAGGGAATTGGGTCTAATTTCTGAGATGCACGGCGCACCTGTGCACACAAACGCTGCGAATTAATCCCTAGTTTGTGGCGTTTGGCATTTGTAGCACAGCGCGCTGAAGTGTCGGGTTGCTGTGCTTTGAGGGACCCGTATTGCGCGGATTCGATTCCGCCCAGCACCGGATAATTTTTTAAGAATTTCAGACTGGCACAACCTTCGGGATCGACCCACGTTTCTAGAACACACGACCTTCGGGATTGGCCTACATCTTTATACCGCATTATCTTCGCATTTGGCCCGCGAAAAGTGCGAAAAAGAAAAACTGGTTTGACAATGCCAAGACTGCAATTTGCATTACTAAAGGACAAAGAACAAAACACACCCGAAGAGCTTTCCCAGTATAGGCTATCACATAGGCCGGTGGATCGCCAAAAAGCTTCAGTAATGCTCGCACGGCCGGCCTTGTGATATGTTGATGCGCCCCGTCGATTATGTATAATCTTTAAACGTAGGTGTAGAATTTAAATAGAGGTGCAGAAGCAATAAACTGGACCAGATCATCGTAATGAATATATTTTCGTTCATTTCCTTTTCGCGCCTAGTCTTTGGCATGGTCCCAGCGGCTCTTCGCCTGTATACGCTGCCATAAGGGAATCGATTATATCGGATGTCATTTATTAAAGCACACGCCGTTGTTTTCTCCCTCTCTCTAATACACATTCTGTTAACACCGACAAATGGAGCAACCAAGCTTACGGCCGGGAAGGGTTTGGACGATCCAGGACACCTTGACGTCAGCTTCCGCTGTGAACTCATGAATTATATCGTAAAAAAATTAAACCCTTCTGTTTTTTGTTTTCATTTCATTCCATGATCTCTGACTCCTCATCAGCCGGCCACTTTCGACTTGAAGAGGCGGACGCCAGCTGCCATGCCTCTTTCGAGCAGACGCCCGATTCCTCACATCAGACAACTAGCTGGCCCAACTTCTACACAGTAGTTATCCCAGCGCAGGTGTCCACGAAAATAAATAAATAAACAAAGAAAAAATAAAAAAGAATAAATAAAGCATTTGATTAATTACGATGACGATCGGTAAAGAGTAAGGACCTCGTCATTTTGCTTTGGAAGCTAAAGGCGTCTGTGCGCAGCGAAGATAAATTATTATAAAGAAAATGTTTTTTTGGGTAACCTGGTGCTGCCAGGTGTTGCGTTCGCACATTGCCACCTACACCCGCATGTGTACCACGGGCAGTTCAAACTGCGCTCTGCACACGCCATGTACTTACACTCTTCCGTGTGGCGCGTATGTGAAGACCATCTGCAGAGGGATCCTACTTTGTGCCAAGCTGCGGTGTCACTGTGAGGCCGTGTGGGCTGCATTGCATTAGCAAATGCTGCGCCGTCGTATTTCAGCATAAGGCTCGTACGTTCTCTTTCTTAGAGTATATGTATAATTTTGCAAGCCGATCTTCTTTTTCTTATGTTGCCTGCTCTCTCGTGGGACAAGTAATCCTCGCTTACAACAACGGTATCGGGAGAGTGTCGGCCGTTGCAGCGTAGATAGCGCAAAACGGTAGCTTTCTTTTCCCTGCCCTATAGAATCAATACATCCCCGTTTCCTCTTCGTCTGCTACCCTCGAGCGTTACCAGCCGGTGGACCTCTTCTGCGTGGAGGGCCGCTTTTTCGCGGAAGAGCGAAACTCCAGATAAAGAGGGATCCAATGGCGGCAGCAACCACCGCCTCAACTTTCAACAAAATGTTGGCGCGGACCGACAAGCGAATGGAAGGCGCGTTCTCGTGCGTGCGCGTATCTATACGAAGCCGGACTTGGGAAGTGACGGCGTGCTTGATATGTTCTCCGGGGTTTTCTATTCGGTCGGCCTGCCTGTCATTTTTTTTTTTTTTTTGCGAACAAACAGATGCATTCGTAGAAACCAAAGGGCAGAGAAGAGATGAGAAGAGCTTTCACTGCGAGAGAGTGTGCATTCGGTCACCCAGCATGCATCTGGCTCGCGCTAGCGCACGAAAAAGGCGCGAAGATTCCGCTGAACACGGGGTCCCCAGGCAGCCAGCCCGGCCGCCGCCAGTGAAGGCGGCGCCGAGCGTTCGTGGAACTCGCGTCTCCCTTCGCGACGGCGGCGCGGCCGTAGCCGGTCGCGGGCTCTGCGCCGTCTCGTAAAGAAGAATCCACCAGAGTGGCTCCTCGGTGGCGGTTGCACGTATCCGCCTCTGGTGTGCCAAGAGTGCTTCAAACGCGGCGCAGGCTTTAGGCCGCCCTCAGCAAAGGAGAAGTGCTGCTCTTTCGAAATAACCGGTCGAGCCTTTCTTGACCTTCCCGTAACTTCCGCCTCCGCGTGCAACCACCAGCCAAACGTTTGATGACTGCCGCCGTGAGAGCCACGTAGCCAGAAAAAAAAAAAGAAAAAGAAAAACCACTATGGAAAGAAAGAGTGTTTCCTCGCAAGCGTTCGCGGAGTACTTTGTTTCGGGTATTTTTTTATGGACGTTTCGTAAGATGAGTTGCTCGGTAGACGACTCGCCGTTGAATCTTGCGGAGTCTCGCTGAATCTTCGTGAAGCAGCAGCAGCAGCAGCAGTAGCCCCGTAACTGTGCGCTTCTTTGACGTCTCTACAGCGTTAAAACCGCCTGATGGCACAAAATTTTGTACCATAGAGAACATCACGAGGGAACGTTGACCGTGGGATCAATAGAAAGGTCGTAACCTATAGCGCTTCACGCGCAGTAAAGATGTACCTTCAAGAATCTGTAATTACTGAAAACGATTCGTTCTTATAATTTTGACTTTATACACTTCACAGCGCACACACAGACGCACAGTGGCGTCAACTTTGGTTTATTTCTAGCGAAATCGTGAATAAGCACATGCCTTTCAGGTCCATGTCGTCAATGACATGACAAATACTACTACTACTACTACTAATAATAATAATAATAATAATAATAATAATAATAATAATAATAATAATAATAATAATAGCATCTCGCTATCTGACAGTAGGATGGACGTGAAACTTGGTGCGCATTACGGAAGTATTGATTCAAACTTTTCGTGCCGAATCCGAGCTAAAGAAGCTGCAGCGGTGTACCGCGTGTGGATAAATGACATTGTTAAGGGAACATTTCCACCTTGGGATGGCGTTCGCGTGCCACATTTCACGTATACGCGGCATGCTTCGCTTATTCTCAGAAGAATCATTGATAATCGAAGTACTCGAGCCCCCCATGGTCCGGAGAGACGTCCAAGATCAAACTGCCGGAAACCTTTCTTTGCATATGACATCACGAAAGAGACGACGAACGCTTCAAAACAAATTGTCCAAACCCCGTGCGTCGTTTAGTTATTAAACAGTCTCGCCGAGGAAACTGCGGTGGCATAATTTTACTGGCGCTTCCCATACTACCAAAGTAAATCACTTTTTACACTTAAACAGAAAAAAAAAAAAAAACGGTCCCTTAGCGGATACACCACTTTCAATCATTTATCAATTTCGCACATAAGCTATTGTAAAGTACGTGTTATGGCCGCTACTCAAAACAGGGTGTAAAGGGAGTTGGTCTTCGCTTGAGCACAAAATTATTATTATTATTTTAATCATCAATTCCAACCGGGCTCAGTCCTGGTTAGCCTCCCTGCTTTTCATTTATCATTTTCTCTCTCAGTCCCTCTACACATTTAAGGAACCTACACGCCCAAAAGGGTCTCCAAAGGAGAGTCCCTAATGAACCACACTGAATGTCTTCTTTAGTCAAAGACACACTGAGATCCAGTGAGGCATTTCGCGAACACTAACGGCGCGCACTCGAGCAAGACTCGGCACACGCCGCCGTGTCGAGAGGCGTTTCTAGAGCCGCAGTGAAACCAAGCACGGTTCTGCGGTTCTAATCGTTGCTCACATAACGCTGCCGAAGAACGACGACGGCGCCGCGGAATCACAATACCGCATGCAAAACTGCTTAGAAAAGAAAGAAAAAGAAAAAGTCGCTCGAGTGTAACGGCCGCGCGTGATCGCGCTCATTGCGGCGGCTGAGGCACACGGGGCTACCACACGCAGCCTTGCGCGTTTTTTTTTTTTTTTAACAACAGCTAGCACGCACACACGTACGGGCGCGCGCGCGCGCGCGCGCCTTAAGAGGCAACGCGTATAGCTCTAATTAATCCGGCCCCCAGATGGACGAGTCTGGGCTTCCGACCCGTGCGGTCGGCGTCTGCCGCACCGCGGCGCCACTTGTGTCGAGTGGCTCGCCGTTACGAGCTCGTTATACGAAGCACGCGCTCGCGAGCGTGTCGCTTTGCGCATATAATAGAATGTATTCCTTCTAACGAGGCAGAGTCGAGGAGAGGGCGATTTGTAGGAAAGAGAGAGAGAGAGAGTCAGTGAGTGGGCGCGTACGCGAGCAGGCAGTGTTTACGTGCACGTCATCGAGCTCCCGCCGCGAAGCGGCCCTTCAAACGTGCGGTCGGGACCTTCTCATGCGCGGTCGTTCGTACAGTGTGTATATGCGCGCACTCTGCAGCGAACAAGTGGGCTTGCTTGCGCAAACATCTCTAAAAAGGGGATGTCGGGCCCTTATTGCGTAGTACGCGGTGGGATATAGGTCCCGCGTATACGTGCCGAAGGCAGAAGACTGTTGGGCATATGGACGCGTGGCTGCTTTCGCGGGAGCGAGGCTACGGGAAATGCGATCGCTCTCGGGTCGTACGGAGGGTGGCCGTAAAGAGAGGAGGCCCGCTTGTGTGTCGATGGGGGCAAAAGCGGACGGGAACGGGAAAGGTGAATTAGCGGCACTAGGAGGTTAAACTTTATTACGGCTCCCTCGGAATAACGAGGGCGTATCGACGCTTTCCATTTCGCTTTCAGCGAGTGATATGGGACCAGATATATGATAAGAGTAGCTCTGTTTAGCCCCGCTTAGAGTGCGTTGTGCCTCTCGTAATTTATTTGATACGTGTCGTGTGCTTCGCGATTTCTTTCATGGCGCCATTTGCGTCCCTTCCGGCTCCTTTTATTATACCTTTTGTCAGAAAAACTGCAAGACTTACTTTCGATTTCTTTTTCTGTGATATTCAAACGTGAAAAGACGGGTGTTATTCAGACGTTATGCATGTGCTCAGAGTGTACAGTGCCTTGGAAAGGTTTCCATGTAAACTCCCTGGGTGGGGAATTCATTAGCAAGCCACTCTTCGGCTTGTTGGCTATTGGCACATTTAGTTGGACATTACAGGAGTGACATGATTGACACAAATTCCGAGCAGAGAGCAAACATTAAGAGCCGCCGCGGTTGCATAGTGGCTTTGGCGTTGCGCTGCTATAAGCACGAGGTCGAGGGATCAAATCCCCGCCGCGGCCACCGCATTTCGACGAGGGGGAAATGCAAAAAAACGCCCGTGTACCGTTCATTGGGGGCACGTTAAAGAACCCCAGGTGGTCGAAATTAATCCAGAGCCCCCGCTACGGCGTGCTTCATTAATCAGACCATGGTCTTGGCACGTAAAACTCCATAATCTCATTTTAATCAAACATTATAGTCCTGGCGTTACGCTAAGCAAAACCTCTAGTAAGACATAGCACATGACTCGGCAATTACATTGTGACGAAGCCTCATCGAGACTACCCGCCATGGTTGCTTAGTGGCTATGGTGTTGGGCTGCGAAGCACGAGGTTGCGTGATCGAATCCCGGCCACGGTGGTCGCATTTCGACGAGCGCGAAATGTGAAAAACATCCGTGTACTTAGATTTGGGTGCGCGTTGAAGAACCCCAGGTGGTCCAGATTATACCGTAGTCCCCCTCTAACTCATAATCAGATCGTGGTTCTGGCACGTATAACCTCATATCTTAAGCATCGTTGAGAAACCGTGTCCTTGAATGGCACCAAAGGTTTAGGGAGGGCAGAGATGTGGCGCTAGATTAACCCAGAATCAGCCGCCCATCAACGTACATGTGGAACGTGTGTTGCAGCTATGCTGCGTCTAAATCACCGTGTACCAGCTCATATCAGAAGGTCTGAACAAGGATGTGTGTCGCCACACACCAGATGTTGCGCAACAGTTTATGGAAACAGAAACTAAATGCAAAAATCTTCCATCGAACACTGACAGATGAACAGAAAAAGAGCTGAAATTTCGAAAAGGGCCAGGAGTGATCTCACATTAGTATTAAGCCTTACTGCCGGATTTCAAAGTTCGTGCTACACTCTTAAGCAAAACTACACCCTTTGGGTCGTATCTTGCCACACAACGATAATCGTCATCTGTCTTGTCCGCATTTCTTTTGTTTAACGCTGCGAGCCCGGTACTTCCAAGTCACGAACGCCATGCGCGTCATCAGCATGACAGAGTATTCTCGGCAGGAAAGTAGCGAGCGCAGCGTTTTCAAGAAATGAAACGCAAGCAAGACAGATGACGATTATTGTTCTGTGGCAAGATACGACCCAAAGAATGTACATTTGTTTAAGGGTATACTAAAGCGTGACCTTCAAAAAAAGGGACAAAGCGCCAAGTGGTGCCGCCACAGTTCACCTCCCCCTAAAAAAAGTGAAGCGGCAACAATCGAAAATAGAGACAATAGTGATGGCATTTGCTGATGCTACAAATGCTTATCGCGCCATAGTCATTGGCGGGATGGACAAAAAATAAGCATACTTCTACAATGACATGTGAAACCTTTGCATCAGGCAATTCGGTGGCGCCCTCCTGACTTGTCATCATCGGGACAGTTCTTGTTGCGGCGACAACGAAAGGGCCCGCTGTGCTGTGTCAGCCCAGCAATTATCTGGCAGAACACTATATTATTGCTACCCGCCGTGGTTGCTCAGTGGCTATGGTGTTGGGCTGCTGAGCACGATGTCGCGGGATCGAATCCCGGCCACGGCGGCCGCATTTCGATGGGGGCGAAATGCGAAAACACCCGTGCGCTTAGATTTAGGTGCACGTTAAAGAACCCGAGGTGGTCAAAATTTCCGGAGTCCTCCACTACAGCGTGCCTCATAATCAGAAGGTGATTTTGGCACGTAAAACCCCAAATATTATTATTCCTATACCACATTTTACGTGCGTAATCACCCCACCCGCCGTCATGCGATTGCGTCCTGTTGCCCCGCGTAAAACCGGCCCTGCTGTGATTAGTGTGATTAGAGTCCAAACTGCTGTGACTAGTGTGCTGAAGAGCATCCCGGGATCATCGCAACAGCGTCGCAAATCACGCAAAATTGTCGCGCGACTGGCTGCTCAAGGCACTGCGTGTATTCGCGGGCTTCCTTCACGCTCGGAAGAATACTTTTATGTAGCACGTATTGAGCAACAGAAAGCTGTATCGGGAGTTCTTCTTGTCGCTCTAGAACTTTCTCATTGACACTTTTCATCTAATTATAATATTTGAGATGTTGACTAAATAGTTAGAACTAATCATGTAATTAGGTAGAATGAAAAAGTTATCTGAGTATTTCACAAGTTACGGCAAACACCATTACTTTGGCTCGGTCCAGCTACGTGGGATTTGCATAATTTTAAGGTTTTGCTCAAGTTACGTGGGACATCCTGTAAATACCATTCGGTAGCGTCATGTAGGGCGACCGAGTTCTTCAAAACATGAGCGTAGGCGGTACATTGCTGCAATTTATATAGTTTGCATCCAGCGTTAGCCTCCTAAATGTTATCTCCAAAGAGACGTCTGAATAGAAAAGGGGCAGATTGCTCTGTTTTTTTTTTTTTTATCCCCCGAATTAAGTCAGTCTCTCATTGCCTTCGCCGTTTCTTTACATACGTAAGCAAAGCACTAACCTCTACTGCGATTGCTATCACAGACAACGACACGAAGAAAGAATGGAAGAAGAAGCCGCAGCAATAGTTCAGGCATTATCTCTGGTCGTCGTCGACGTGCTGCAGCCAATGCTTGCGCATGGCCATTCCCGCGTTTCTCGAGCATTATCTATGCCGCTTGTATACATGCCCAGCAGCACGTGTATGCCACGGAAAACAAGCCGCGGTATCGCCGGCGATCGCTTCAATTACTTTCTTTAATGCTTCCCACAAAACGGCATCGCACAGGTGCATCTCCCACATCGGTACGGCAGCCGCGAGAGCGCAGGAAAGAAGGGAGGGAGGGGAGAGGGGGTGATAGAAATGCCGGGGGCATAGATATATAAAGACACTCGTGTACACGACAGCAGAAACAAATGGACGAAAGCTGCGCCTGTTATCTCTAGCCCGGCTTATTTACGCCGCACGATGCACGTCGATAAGGCGGCGCGCGCTGCCCGGCGGCTCGCGGCTGGACACGCAATGGGAGGCGGCTACAGCGGTCCGCTATCAGCGGCGACGACTCAATTTGAGTCTCCTCGCGCGACGATGCTTTGTCAGGGATGGCGACGATGCGCGACGACTGTTGTGTCCCTGGCGCGTGCGGTGTACTTGGGATTTACGTGTATACGGGGTGTCCCACCTAACTTTAAGCCAGAGTTTAAAATATGTAAATGCACTCTGAGAGAACGCGACCAAATGCACGTTGCTGACTATTGTATGGAGTAAATTTTTTTTGTACACCGCTTAATTGCATAATTAGTGAAGATTAATTAGCCAACATTGAAAGCAACGAAGTTAGACAACAAATTCAAATTTGAAAGCTGTCGAGCGCTTAGCAAAACGTCCGATTAAACAGTTTCTAAATTTCTAACTATGAAGTATTAGTGTTTTTCCGCTTACTGAAGATGCCTGCGAACTACGATAAAAAAAAATACCACGTGACATGTCCGTTTGCGCGCCGTGATTGCAGCGCTGCCAAACGCTCCGCGCACAAACAAACCGGGTGTGCATTTAGCCGGGTGTGCTGCCGCTGCGCCTGCTTATCGCTATCATGAAACGCCGCGAGGGTAGCCCGTCGGTGGCGTAAATCGCACGGCCAACGCCTGCGTCACTGCCCTGTCGAATTTTAAGCGGCAGCACGCGCCTGCTAAACTCGGATACAACTTAAGTCTGCAGTGAAGCCCTGCCCACGCCTCATAACCGCCAGCCACTGTTCATCCGCGAGGCTGCAAATAATTCGTATTTCAAGCTTTCCCTGTTACCTAAATTAAATTATGAGCGTGTAATTCTCTAAATTTTCACTCGTCTATTATAATGGAACAGTGAAAGCCTACTTCTTTATAGAACTGAAATAGAATGCTTGCTTCACTGCAACTATTTATTGTCAAGTTTCACTTCAGCTGGCAGTTAAGTTTCATGAGTAAAATGGGGTAATCAGTGAAATGAACTGTGCCGCAGACTTTTGAAGAGTGACATGCTCAGACTCCATGCACTTTGTCAATGTCTGTTACACACCTTATCGCTTCCGCCGATGAAAAGACATCAAGAACAGCAGACGCTCCGGAGGTATCAAGTACGAAGCCAGTTTAAGATAGTCGCATGACAATGATTTCGTTTGCTTCTCTGATTGGCTGGCGGAGTAACACAATCCCGCGCTGTCCGTGTGCCTTGCTTGCGAACGGCTGTTTTTTTTTAAATTTATATCCTGCTAAGGATGCTATGGTTCGTTTTTACGAGAAACGTTTGAGAGCGCTGCAATCACGACGCGCAAGCTGGCATGTCACGTGGTATTATTTTTGTATTTCGCGGGCATCTGCAATAAGCGGAAGAACACTAATACCTAATAGATAGAAATTTAGAAACTTGTTAATCGGACGTTTTGCAAAGCGCTCTACAACTTTCTAATTGGAAATTTTTTTTTGCCTAACTTCGTTGCTTCAGAAGTTGGTTAATAAATTTTGACTAATTATGCAAATAAGCAAAACACAAAGAATTGTGTGACTTGCTACATATAATAGTCAGCAACATACATTTGATCGCGTCGTATTAGAGTGCGTCGGTATATATTTAAGCTCTGGCTAAAGTTAGCTGGGACACCCTGCATAAATGTTCGACCGCCCGGCATTGGAGTCTCACCTTTCATGCACGTGGGTTCCCCTCTCAGCAACAAACCTATCGGTCTGCGTGAGGTAAGCCAGCGGCATGGATTCGAGCAGTTTCGCCCAGAAGTGCGGGTGATGTATGCGTTGTGATGTTTGGGGTCGGGCATGAAATAGATGGTAGCTCCATGGCCCATGCCGTCGTGCAACTTATCCACGCTGAGGACGTTGTTGAAGGCAGAGACTTGTTCTCATCGAGAACGAGGAATATGGGATTTATTTGCAGTATTTGCATGAGAACGTTACAGTTCATCAGTATAACATGACTGAAAGAGGAATGCACCCTGAGGAGCCACCAACGGCTCCTTAAATACACTCTGTCTTCCCTAGATCCCTAGGTGAGGGAAAACGGCCGTTCGACCAAACGGAGCGTCCATAGTCATCGTAGCCGACCCGCCTTCGAGGAGGAGGGTTTACGCACTCACTTCCGCACAGATTGCATTGACCACATAAAGGTGAGAGGGATCTCGCAGACACGGTGCTTGACCCGAGCATGCGCCTCTTCATACTAGTGTTGACCCTGCAGACAATGGCGCCGCGTCTGTCCGTTGTTAAGAACGGCCTGCTGAGGTGCAAGTTTTGTCAGCCAGTTGCGACAGCGGCGTCAAACGGTTCTTGGAAGGCCGCCGCAACCCTCTAGCCACGGTGTCACTAAGTCGACTGTGTCCGGAGTACAATGCGCGCGTCTTCGACTATCCGTCGCAGGAGCCGAGATGTATTCGACGAAGCAGGCTTTGTGCCGGAACACGACACCGCCTATCCGGTCTGCCTCGAGCGGGGGAGTCCCCGAGGGAACGTACTTCGAGGCCCCTTCCCACGCGCCGTTCAAGACGCAAGACAACGGGTAACTGGCGGCCGCGCTGCGGGGGTCAGCTCGGGGAATAAAAGGCGCCTTTCCTGACGTAATCCCCGAGTTCTACGAAGTCCGTCTGACGTAGGTTGAGGACCGTGAACCTGTGCGGAAGTGTGTGTGTGTAATCCCTCTCGCAGAGAGGCGACTCGTTTACTATGACTGGTCGAACGTTTCCCTCACTTTGGGATCGAGGGAGGACCGAGTGTTTATAAACCGCTGTTGTGTGGCTGCTCAGTGCCCTTTCTCTCGCAGTCATGCTAGACTGATGAACTGCAACGTCCTTATGTAGATACTGTAAATAAACCCATATTCCTCGTTCTCGATGAGAAGCAGTCCTTCCCTTCAACAATGTCCTCAGCGTGGATAAGTTGGACGACGGCATGGGCCAGCTACCACCTAATTCATGCCGGACTCCAATCTTGACAACGGGTTACGAGCGATGGGATTGAGCCCCCAATCCTGACACCGTGACTTCTAAGCCACGTGAGACGGCCGCAAAACATGTTCTCCTAGGAGTTCCACCGCTTCAAACAAGCCGTGGCGGCCACGGCGAATCCACTAACAATACTAGGTCCGCCGACCACGTTTAGTCATAGCGCCTCCAAGGGGGTGTTAATGCGGCACATCGTCGTGCAGCAGGCGTTAAGCCCTCTCCGTACGTGGGCCGATCCCGAAGATAGCGCAATACCAGGCCGATCCGCGGCGGGGGTGAAGCAGGCGTTAAGCACTCTCCATATTGTTACGGTTGGCGTGTAGCACCCCGTGCATAAAGGATGTCGACCACCATGCCTCATCGAAACGAAGGCTGAATTCCTAATTTGTCGTGGTTGTCTCGAGGAATTGCCGGTCTGGCTGGCGCCGCGCAGTGCTTCCAGGCCCCTTTGTGTGTGTGCGACTTTAGAGGGACCCTTTCCACGACTGTCAAGCTCTATAGGAGAACTTCCTCGAACCAACGTCGCCTAGAAGAATGGATCAATCACCCATCCACAATCAGACGCCCTTTCCGCGAACCAAAGCGGCCCCGCGGGTTGCCGCCAGAGGAAGCAAGCCCGTACCCCCTCACCTGGGAGCATGGATCAACAGCCCTATCCCCGACTACGCATCAGGGTTGATACCTGCGGAGGCGGGGCCGTGAAAGCTCATCGGGGAGAAGTGATCAGCTGCCCATCTACAACCAGACTCAGTGCCTGTCACGTGATGTTGACGTGTGCAAGATCCCGCCTACGACTTTAGTCGGCCTATTTAAAGGGCCCCGCAATGTACTTTTACACTTCATTCTCTTCTTATCTTTCACCAACCATTTAATAAACCGTGCAAGTATCGCACTAGAAGTCGTCTTGCCCCTGCTTGATCGCCATGGTCTACCGGACGCCTGCAGCCTGCCGACAACGCCACGCTACCCAATAGTAACGCCGGTCGAGGTTGAAGAACCAGGCGTCGCAGACGCGCCGTGGTTGCTCAGTGGCTATGGTGTTGGGCTGCTGAGCACGAGGTCGCGGGATCGAATCCCGGCCACGGCGGCAGCATTTCGATGGGGGCGAAATGCGAAAACACCCGTGCACTTAGATTTAGGTGCACGTTAAAGAACCCGAGGTGGTCGAAATTTCCGGAGTCCTCCAGTACGGCGTGCCTCATAATCAGAAAGTAATTTTGGCACGTAAAACCCCATAATTTTAACCAGGCGTCGCAACAACTGTCGGCAGCGGTAGGGTACGCTACCCTGGAGAACGCAACAATACGTGGACCGATCCCGAAGTTAGTGCAATACCGGGCCGACGCGCGGTGGGGGTGAAGCAGGCGTTAAGCACTCTCCATACGTGGGCCGATCTCGAAGATAGTGCAATACCGGGCCGACCCGCGGCGGGGGTGGAGCAGGCGTTAAGCACTCTCCATACATGGGCCGATCTCGAAGATTGTGCAACACTGGGCCGACCCGCGGTGGGCGTGAAGCAGGCGTTAAGCAGTCTCCATACGGGGGCCGATCCCGAATATAGTGCAATACCGGGCCGACCCGCGGCGGGGGTGAAGCAGGCGTTAAGCAGTCTCCATACGTGGGCCGATCCCGAAGATTGTGAAACACTGGGCCCTCCCGCGGTGGGGGTGAAGCAGGCGTTAAGCAGTCTCCGTGCGTGGGCCGATACCAAAGATAGTGCAATACCGGGCCGACCCGCGGCGGGGGTGAAGCAGGCGTGAAGCACTCTCCATACCTGGGCCGATCCCGAAGATAGTGCAATACCGGGCCGACCCGCAGTGGGGGTGAAGCAGGCGTAAACACTCTCCATACGTGGGCCGATACCGAAGATAGTGCAATACCGGGCCGACCCGCGGCGGGGGTGAAGCAGGCGTTAAGCAGTCTCCATACGTGGGCCGATCCCGAAGATAGTGCAATACCTGGCTGTTGTGTCCTTTTATTGGTTCTCGAGAGTTCATTGTTCAATAACAATAATGGTTGGGTTTTCAGTTAGCCGCTAATTAAGATATGAAAGTACCCTTGTGTCAATAGCCTACGTCCGACAGTATAGTGTTTCACGGTGACAAAACCCGTGCTTCTTTGTTCGTCTCTCTGTCTCTGGCTGTCTGTCGACCGGATCGTTGGTCGTTCCGTCGGTATAGGTCGCCCAGTCGCTGAGTCGGTCTATTCTCCGACCACCTCCTCTTTCTCTCGCTCTTTCTCTCGTGTGTGTGTATGTGAGTGCGCGCACGCGCGCGTTAGTGTGTGTGTGTGTGTCCAAAGTTTCAACCTAAATTGGAAATTCTGGAAAAGCTCGTACGGCCCTGGCGCTATGATCATCTAAAGAAACACATAGGCGTACGTCACGCCGTCTCTTACTTTCCGCAGGGACAGGCGCCTTCTAATTAATCTCCGGGGTTTGTCCTAGCATCGCCAAGCGGAACTGTACGGCACGCTTTGGAATACTAACTGCAGAAGAAAATTCTAACGCCACACTCACGTGCAAACAGACACGCACAGAAAATGAAAATGGGGCACGTCGCGGGGGTAGCGTTTCTTAGGCGTCCCCCAACGTGGCGGCAAAGTGAGCCAAGGGCGCTGGTTGGGAAGGGGGGGGGAGGGGTGCGCAGATAGGCACCCCGCTGAGACTCGGCACGCACGGGCGGCCGCGCGAGCGGGAGAAAAGTGCGGCATCACTTCATAGGAGACGCGAAGCCCTGGGAAACGGCATAAATCTCGATGCAGCGCGCGGCAGCCGCGAGCCACTCCAAATCGCCGTCGTTCCAGCAACGTCCCTTATCTACCGCCGCTCGGAGTGACGTGAGCTCCATCACTCCTGCCGCCTGCCCTCCACTGAGCTGTGCGCCGACCGAGGGAGCCGAAGCTGTTGTCCCGAAGAACGCGGCGGTTCCGTGCAGCGCAGCCGAGACGCCCGGTGGTCGCCTGGACCGCACGCCGCGCGAGCTTTGTTCAAGTTTTGGCATATACGTTACCGTTCTGCCCCAACGGTGGTTCTATCGTTACCACCCCAACCATGTGCGAGGCGCGCCTGCGCTACCACATCAAGCTGCTCGTGCGCAGGTGGCACGTTGGGAAGGCCAGTTACAACTGTAATGCTGCACTAAGCGTTCTAGAGTCGACTGTCGCGACGCGCGACTTGGAGCGGTATCGGGTGGAAAAAAACGCGGCTTTTTTGTTTTACCATTATGAATGCTGTCAAATTCCCATTATGAATGCGGTCTATACCCATCATGAATGGGCCGAATTTGACCTGCGTGAGTCGACACTGCATGGCTCACTTCTGTCCAGTAGGCTCCCTGATTTAAGACTAATATACGGCATTCCTATATAAAACAGGAAATTGGGCAAGTAGGTAAAAGAAACCATAATTAGCAGGAACACGTAGCGTCCTGCTAGTGACCAAGTAAGTGTCCATCTGACAATTTTTCTTGGTCTGAGATTTACTAATTAGAATAATAACCCTGCGTCGTGTCTAGTTGTACCTTCGTTTTCTTGTTGATATATCTGCTATTTCTCGATAGTGGTCTAATGAGAGATATCTGCACGGCAAGTCCATTATTCTCTCGGTATACGCGTAGACGCAAAGGAGGCTGCGTATATAGAGCAAGTCCATGTTCCACACCCACACTGCAAAGAACACACGTAGTAGCTCTACCAATTAGGCGAGCATACATTACTACAGCTATGAAGACAACAATACAGTACCAGTTCATTCATTCATTCATATCATCGACGAGTACGTGTGTATAACCAGGGACGAGCAACGCTGGCATAGCACGACAGCGCGAAGTGGCGTGTGGGTGGGGTCCTGTGGCCGCGGTCATCCTAGTGCGAAACTCAAGGCTTAATTTATCTCATAAAGGCCCCTGAGATGGACGCCAGAACTTGATACTGTGGTGAAGGAAGGGCCAGAGAGGATAGAGGAGTATGTCACACCTCGCATCAAAACTAGGAAGGCCACGTGGTGTAAGAAGCCTATTCTTCCAGGACGGTGTTTGTTTGAACTGTATATGACCTACAGCCCTTTTTCGTGCGCCCGAGGTATTCTGCGCATACCGAGGGATCTGATAGCTGGAACCACAAGAGCGCTTTCAAAATACTACCGGAATCAAACCTCCTATAACATGACTGTGCTGGCGAATAGCTGCTGTCTTGAAGCAGGGTCAGCTTCAGCTACTGGCAGTGGATCATGATTCCGGCACCTAAAAGCATTGTTGTTTAGAAAAAGCTTATTTCGGCAAGAGACGATACGAACACTGAGTCACAATCACAGCACAATTGCACCATGACGATAACAAATATAAAAAAAAAACGAAGCATTGTATACGTGGCACGTTTTCAAAGTAGTGTCCGAGTGCTCGCTCACTAACATATAATCACATAGACCCACGGAAAGGCACAGTTACACATAAACTATTTGTCGCATGTATAAAATAATGCTCCATATATGGAGTGTACACAATGGTCACGTACAATGATGATGTGACAGAGACACTTTACGCAATTTCGAAGTGATGTGTGTGAGATGCCTATATACAAGAATGATCATGTACACGAGAGCACACACACAAAGAAATCACGGGCACCTACATTATGTGTAGATTAAATGAATACTTCTGATGGCCTGGCTACAAGAACCAGGCTGGTCGAAAATTAAGCCATACGCGTCCAACAGCCACCGACATGATACTGCATGTCCACTGTCGAAGGAACTCTTCTTCCCCAAGGAAGAACAACTCCTCTGACAGAAACGACAGTAGCTCAGAGTAGAGGCTCCCCATAAGTGGAAACAGAGCATGGCGACGATGCCCCGCGGCAACTGCCTCGCACCGGTTACGCCATACGCAAAAGGTCGCCGCAGCAATTAAAACTGAGGTTTTTTAGCGTACGAAAAGGGACGAACGACAGTGGCAAGACGCGGACACACCTCTAAATTCCAACAATTGTTTTATTCCACGAAGCGGTACACATATATATATCAGTAACACACACCACCGTAGGCATGCGCATATGCACTGATTTCTAATCAAATGAAACAGCAACGAGACATGTGTAATGGAAAGTTAAGATGATATCAAAGATGATATCTTTGATATCATCTTTGATCATCTTTCATCTTTTACCTTTGATATCATCTTAACTTTCCATTACACAGGTCTCGTTGCTGTCTCATTTGATTAGAAATCAGTATATATGCGCATGCGTACGATGGTATGTGTTACCCATATATATGTGTACCACTTCGTGGAATAAAACAATTGTTGGAAGTTAGCGCAGTGTCCGCGTCTTGCCACGTCTTTCGTTCCTTTTCGTGCGCTCAAAAACTTCAGTTATGGAATACCAACAGGCCCTAACCTACGCTCTTTCAAGCAATTAAATGTCGCGCAAAGCGGCTACGTGAGCAGCGTCCAGATGTATTAAAGCGGTTAACTCCAAGGCCCCGGAAACCAGTATACACGGCCCTCCAAAACATCCTGGCAACGACGCATTGCAGCAGCACATGTGTATTGGATTCTTGGAGGGGGCAATTGGGGCACAGCGAAGATGGGACTACGCCCCACCGCTCTAGTCTGGCACGCGTTGGGAGCACTTGGCACCCTAGACGCCCCATGAAATCGCGTAGGTGACCAGGCAGAAATGACGCCGTTATCGCATCCCACGACACATTATTGGAACGTGCGAGGCGCGCTGGGGGAACTAGAGGAAGCAGTAAAGCTGACATAGTATCTACAACACGTTTTTCGAGAACGTCTACATCAGGACATACCTGTTGTATGTGGCGATAAAATGCCACGGCCGTGGAATAGAATGCAGATGCGTTTAACACTTGTGGCCCGCGATGTAAGTGCACGCCCGGTAACATGTAACGAATTTTTGTGCCAAGGAAATAGCAGGCGAGTTCACGTGCAGGACGCTTATCACGCTGTAACAGGCGGAGCAGGAATCACAGGGCAAGCAGCCGAAAGCGGACAGACAAGGATGGGAACGCGAACCCACCGCGAGAGCCTGGTTGTCTAAGCGCCGCGCGACAGACCAGTTCTGTAGTGTCCGACCAGAAGAACGAACCTAGAAGGGACTGCAAGTACCTAGTAACCCGTAATGGTGGCTGTACAACGTGACAATCGTACCACACTCGGCTGCAAAATACAGACTGTGCTAAGTACATTCTTTCTAATAGGGGTAAATCATACCCTTGAACATCTTGAACATTTCGCCTTACATCTTAAAGAATTGAGAGCCACACAGAGTCTCATATGCCATCATAGGTGTAGTCAATGCCTA
Organism: Dermacentor variabilis; assembly: GCF_050947875.1. Classification (NCBI taxonomy): domain Eukaryota; kingdom Metazoa; phylum Arthropoda; class Arachnida; order Ixodida; family Ixodidae; genus Dermacentor; species Dermacentor variabilis. The sequence continues at coordinate 26,792,955 of NC_134568.1, read as the reverse complement.
AAATACGAAGAGAATCGCTCTCTTGAAAACGGTAAAGGGGAGGCGTCTCTGTAGTGAACCAATGAACAAATAACGACATTTTGACAAATTTAGCGCAGTACCGGAAATATTTCCGTACTCAGGGAAAATTCGAAGGCTACGGGATAAGCTACCTTCATTCCTGAGATATAATGTGATGTCATCGGCGAGGGCTGTCAACTTCACAACAGCGCTACCAGGCAGTGGGAGACCGCATACGTAAGGGTCTCTCACTACTGCGCGCAGAAATGGCTCAAGGCTGAGCACAGAGAGTACTGGGGATAGAGGGCTACTTTACGAACACCACGAGTAACGGGAAATGGCGCACTTTCACGACCACCAAGGAACAATGTACTTCGGATATTTGAATAGACAGTCCTAGTAAGTTTAACAAATTTGACGAAAAGCCGAACGAGATAAGTACACTAAACATGTCGCTATGTTCAAGGCGATCGAATGCCTTTTTTGATCTAGGGGAACTGAGAGACCACGTGTTGACCTGGTCAGCGTGCATGTCATTATGTCACGCGTAACGAACGAGAGACTGTGTATCTTTCTGCCAGGGACTGAGCACGCCTGATGGTGTCCTACTAAGGAAGGCATCGAGCTCCCCAAGCGTCGTGTGACAACAGCTGTGAAAGTTTTGTAGTCGACGTTGAGAAGCGTGATTGGCCTCCATTTCTCTGGACGAACTGATGATGGATTGTGCTTAGGTATCAGCACAATACGACCGTCGCGAACACTAGACGGGAATTCAAAGTTCTCAAAGCAGCGGCTGATAACAGATTCGAAAGTGGCACCAATATCTTCCCAGAACGTTAAATAAAACTCAACGGGTAACCCGTCCGGCCCTGGGGCCGAGCCACGCTTCATGGAAGATAATGCTGCCTTCACATCATCAGCTGATGGCCGTGCACAAAGACGGTCAGCTACCTCAGGTGGAACCTGATGCAGCCCACTAAGCATTGTACGAGATCCTCGAGAGCCAGGATCTAGTTGCATGGTGTTACGATCGGCCTGCACGAGTACCGACCTGCAAAATTTTCCCGGCCCGCTGCGACGACTCACTTTGTAAAGACAACAATGCGCCTCCTCAACAGCCCAACGGCGCCGGCATGTCTAGCCACGTTCGGCGGACCGAGTATTGTTAGTCGATTCGCTGTCACCATCACGGTTTGCTTGGAGCGAGAGAACTCCTGGAAAAGGATGTTTTGCGGGGCTTTCTCACGGGCCCCAGAAGTCGTCACAGTCAATGGACAGACGCGGCGGCTACTGACTGCGGGGCCAGCTCTGGGATCAAGAGGCGCCTGCTGGGTCAGATCTAGATACAGAGGCGCGCAAGACTCTTGACAAACAAGAGCGCGAGCGCGTGTCGTGTAGAATGCGGATGTGTAGACGCCAACGTTTTGCTGATGAGGAAGCAGGGAAGCGAATTTCTAGTATAACTGGTCCGTGATCGGAAATATAAACAGGGGATGAAGGTAACTTTATCACATCAGATCGGGTGACATACTGAGCTAAATTACTTGCCATATAGGCACGGTCTAACCTGCTTGACGACGCGCTGCGTCGCCACGTCCAGGCAAATAAGAAACCATGGAAAAGTCTATATGTTCCTGCAACGAAGAGCGCTGGACGAGGTGACGCAACTCCCGTGCGTTCCAATCGCCCCAGCCCGGGCGTTGCACATCTGCTCGCGTGTCTAAAACGCAATTAAAATCCCCAACAAGTACCACGTGTCGACCGTCCAGGAAATACACGTCCAGGTCCCGAAAAATATAATTGGACTTGCTGGCCTGCGCAGGTCCATATATGCACAAAATCCGTAACCTAAATGAAGACAGTACACAATCAAATGGCAATATCCGCCCTGTCCCACCGTAAAATACATGATGATAATAATACCAACTCCACTAGAGCGTGATATCACGAAAGAGAAAAAACAGTCCGTAGGTTAAAAGTGATTTTGAAAGTAAGAACATGTCCAATGGTGAAAAAATTTGTTTCTTGCAAACACAGTATGTCACAATTTTTAGCGCCGGCCACGCTGATAATTTCGGCTTGTTTTACAGGACTTCGGAACCCCTGTAGTTAGGGGCTTAGCCGGGGGGGGGGGGGGGGGGGGGGGGCTTATGGGGCTTCAGACCTCCCCCCCAAAAAAAAAAAATTTTCATGCTGTTCATGCACCGCCGACCAAAGCAACCCCCGGCGCCGGAAATCATTCTGTATTTCCTCTAGAATGCCTTTTTTCACGTTCGAAAAGACATTTCACCGCGAACATTGTGAACTAGGGCTGGATTTCGCGGCAACGCCCATGCACCGGGAATCACATAACGAAAGCAACCCCATCCGAGCACAAAGTTTCAAGGGCGTTTTGATGGCGAATGGGCTCGCCGCGGCTTCTCGTGCAAGCCGCTGAATCGACGGAGCGCATGGATGTCAATTCCGAAACTTTATGGGTATAAATTTCTCATAAACTTTTGATGTGAAAGGTGCATTGACATTTCCAAAGTTGGGCTTTAGATTTTCAATTGCGGAACTTCGTGGGTTTAATGTTGTTTTAAACATTCAACGCCAAAGGTGCATTGACTTTTTAAAAATCTTACATCGGAACATACAACGAGACAAGCCAAATCAACACACTATTAGACAAGTTGGTAAAGCACGCAACGAGGTCCGTTGAGACGAAACGTTGTGGTTGTTCATTTGTGCCGTCACATCACATAAAAAAATGAACTTTTTTTTTTCACCTATGCCAAAGCATTCATGTCAAGCCACTAAAGCCAGCCAAGGTAACTACGTTCTTATTTATTTTTTTCTACTTTAACTTTTATTTGCGAGGACACATTGAGCCTCTCTCTTTTCTTTTTTTTTTCTTTTTTTTTTTTTTTTTTGGTTCTCGCTACCCTATCTGCGGTCTGCCAGAGCCAGCCAGAGCGCATGCATTTTTCTGGTGTTTCCCCGACCAGCGCGCGGCGCACTTCGGTGCGCGTTCGGTTTTCTCTGGCCGAGTGGATTTTTGCCTTGCAGAGTTTTGGACGCTTTCTGGCTAACAGACTAGAAAAAGGAACAATGGTCGCTCGCCGCCATCACTGTGGGGACTCGACGGATTGCGCCGCGTTGGCTTGAGCGCAACCTCTCCGGAATGTCTTGTCTTGCCGGTGTAGGATACTGAGAAGTTTGCGCATGGGCTCTCGGTGGACCAAGTGTCTCACGTTTTCTTCGATATTCCTAAGGTAGCCTCATTAGCTGCACAAAGTAGGCATTCAATTGTGGCCGACATGCTTTCCTTTGCGTTTGTTTATTTCAGTGGTCTTGCCCCTCAAAAGGAAAAAAAAACATACATTATTGCGGCGCAGCGAATTGTCGCTTGGTGAAAGTTCGATTTTGTTATTTTTTCTTTTGCAGAACGTAATGGGCCACGGGACGCTTCAGATGCCGCATACTCTTATTATATTATTGCGATAGCAATTATATGGACACTCCAGGCATATTCCTGCCATGGCCGTGGCCCCCATGTTTCGTATAAAGTCTAAGGGCGAAAACATCGTGACCGCGCGCCGCATGCTGTATGTGAGAGTGAAAGCGTAGGAGGCGGAGGGAGGTTGGAATGGGTGAGCCGGCGATGGTGTCTCAGTCTTGTGTGCGCAAAGGAGAAAAGCAGGGAGCCTTTCATCGCGCGCATCGGGGGGAGTGGATTGAATGGGGGCGGGATCTATGATTCTGTGAATCTGTGGGTGCGTAACATGTTTACTTGCCTTGTTTGATGCATTATATACCTTGACTTTTTCTTAGATACGTATATTTATTCAAGACTTAAACGCATATTTAAATATCTGGTTGCGAGGTTCTGTGTATACATGCAGTGAACTTTGTTTACAGTGACACTTTCTTTCCTTTTATTAAGCTGTATCTTCGCATTTGTACATGCTATTGTATCATCGCATTTCTAATGCACGAGGGCGAGTCAAAGGAAAGTGAGCCTACCCACCCCGCGCAATAATGGTTCGGTTCGTTATCTGGGAGGCATGCGCGTAGCACACAGGCATCTCTCATTTACAAAAGTGACACCCAGGTGTGAGGATAACTGTTCTTTTATGCTCTCATACACTGGGTTGAACATGGTTGCGTGACATAATGGACGCTCCAGAAGTTCAGCAGCGTGGTGTTGTAAGGTTTTTGACAGCTGAAGGTGTTTCCTTAAAATAAATTAGTCGCCGTATGGCTGCCGCGTACGTTGAACATTGAATTTCATTGGCCACTGTGAAGCGCTGGAGTAAATGGTTGAAAAAAGGACGTGAAAGTTGCAAAGACGATCCAAGACCGAGCCAAAGCCACCGTGCAATCACCCCCCAAAAAATTGCAAATGTTGATTAGTCGATGAGATAAGAACGGAGGATAAGCATCGGTGAACTGGCAGAGTCACGGTTCGGTTCACGCCATAATTTATGAACATATCGGTTATCGGCTCTTGTGTGCGCAATGGATGCCCAAGATTTTGAACCACCGCCAGAAGACGGAGAATTTCGGCACTGCTTTGACTCTTCTGATCTGGTATGACAATGAGGGCGACGACTTCTTGCCTGCAATTGTGATCGGTGCCGAACCGTGGTGCCACTATTACGAGCTTGAAACACGACGGCAAAGCCTATAGTGGAAACATTCGAATTCACCACCCCCAAAGAAAGCAAAGACCGTCATTTCCGCCGGAAAGGTGTTGACTTTCTTTAGATCGTCAGGGGCCATTACTGATAGAATTTGCCAAATATGGAGAGACTGTCAATTGTTTCTGATATTGTGAAATGCCTGATCGGCTGCGCGTCACAATCAAGAACAAACGACGTGGAAAATCGATTAATGGAGTCATCTGGTTTCACAACAATGCCCGTCCCCACGTCGCTGATATGCACGGTTAACACAAAACTGGAAAAGTTCAAGTGGCAAACGCTGCAATATCCGCCATACAGCTCAGACCTGTCGCCTTGCCACTTCCACATTTTGGGGCAACTGAATAAACAGCTCAAGGGAACCAGATTCGTGATGGACGATGACGTGAAAGAGTCAGTTGCAGACTTTTTGAAGAAGCAACCCAAGGAGTTTATGAGACGGGAATCATGCGACTCGTTAGTCAATAGGACAAATGTCTAGACTACTTTTAAATAAAGTACTCCGTTTGTCATAGGTTCGCATTGGCTCACTTTCATTTGACAGGCCCTCGTATATTTTGCAGAACTCCTGCTTTTTATACGTGCTCTCTGTTGCGATTATAATTTCGATGCAATTACTCACGATACACGACCGGTGACAGCTACTCGTGCGTAATACGTTGGAACAAATGACAGCGTAATTGAGATTTTTCACTGGCCGTTGCATATGTACAAGAATGTTTTAAACAAGGTCCTTGAATGATAAAGTTTCATTAACATATTTGTCCTCACCTTGTTCATTGCATGGCCTTTACATTTTTCATATCAAGAGTATCCACTGTTTTGCTGGTTTCGAAATGATATAGTTCTAAGGTTCGTGTGATATTTTGTTTGCTTATTATATAGAAAAAAATATGGAAGCATTGATGTCAGTTATTTTGGGCGCAATTTCGGGCACAAGTTTTGGCACATACGAGTACATTCTTTTATGAAAATTTTGCTTGTATTGACAGTCCGTAGCGTACAAGAAATCGTTTGCAGCATCTTTGGCAATGGCACTGTAGTATGTATTTGACCCATGAATTCATCTATTTGATCCCTCGACAAATTGTTTAAGTGGATCCTTTAGCTAGTGCCCAACTCCGACGCGGGCTATTCAAATACATGTAAAACGCAGAAGCGCTTTTCTGAGATAACCCCTGGACCGCTCTTAATTAAATTTGTTGCATTTGAGAGAGAAAGTTAAGTTCTAGTGTCTGTTGAAACGGAATTTAGATTTAGGGCCTGAGTTTTGTTTAAAATGTCTTGAAAAAATTCGAAAGTTCGAAAGATACAGAAGCACGACGTTTACAAACGAATAGCTCTGCATCAAGAACATATATTGCGGTTCTTTAAGCGGCGTCTATTGTAACAGTCAAAGCGGACAAATTTGGTAGGTCAATTGGTATTTTACGTGAATTGGTTACGTTGTGTACAAGGGTTCTGCAATAGACGTATTTCCGTAGTAATAAATTGTTTTATAATCATGTATAACATAACACTTTTGTCCGCTGTAGATGTACTATTAGATGCAATTCACAGAATTTTGATATCGTTTTTTGTTGTTGAGTTACAGAGCCTTAAACTTGATAGTTTCGTTTTCTGAAAATTTGCGATTTATGCGAGATCTTAAAAAATATTGACAACCTAAATGAAAAATTCAAAACATGCAGTCACTAAACTTAAGTTTTTCTTTTAAATGCAACAAACCTCGTTAAATTTGGTGCAGTCGTTGCCAAGAAAAACGAATTCTCATTCTGCATGTATTTAGATACGAGCACCCAAGCTAAAGCTTCCTCTTAAAGGGACACTAAAGGTTACTATTAAGTCAACGTGGACTGTTCAAATACCATCCCAGAAAGCTCGAAACGCCTGTTTCGTGCCAAGGAGAGACTTATTTTAAGAGAAAATGCGTTCTGAAGCGTCCGCGTACCTCTAGCGCAGTTCAAATCGCCCGCCCTCCGATCGAGGAGTACTGACATCATGGTCTCATAGTGACGTTGCGCCGTCGGTGAGTAAAACGGCATCCGCAGACGGCGCTACGGCTTTTCTGCGCAAAACGACAACGCGCGGCCAGAAACAGAGCCAAGCCAGAGCGGACAGCAGAGCGAAAGCGGGAGTATGGTGGCTAGCGGAGGGAGAAACGCTCGACCATAAGCTGGTACTTTATTCTATGACGCAAACTTCGACGCTCGTCACAATGGACCCTGACAACGACAGATTGGCTCGCGATGCTGGGCTCAACTTCAGCGATTTGAGCACTGACGAGCGCGACCTGCTGCTGAGGGCTCGCGCTGCCGGCGTCGTTGCGTACTACGACGGCGGCCTCGACACCGGCTCTCCGGAGCGAGAAAGCAACGAGGGCTTCCCACGACATCACATGGACGTGGCATTCTCGCTGCTTGTTCCAAATGAAAGTTTCGCGAGCCAGCAGAACCCGCACAGCACGACGCGATAACGAAACTACTGAAACTCCAAAGCGTGCGCGGCGCAGAGTCGAGCGAAAACGAAACCTTTCGACCACCCATACTACTGAAGGGTAACGTCAAAATGTTATTTTTAGAGCGCAGCTCTTTGGCGTCCGTTCCTGGGTTTCGCGTCGTCGTCGGCGTTGTCGTCGGCCTCGTAACCAGCTCCGCCCCCTTTCATCCCCCCAGCGCTAGCAGCGACCGACTGATACCGCTGGATGCCGCTAGAGAGTCAAGATAACGTGACTGCATAGAACACCGTCGCCGCCATGCAGAAAGAGGAGGAAAGGGTCCCCCCCCCCCTGTTCTTGTGTGGCGGATAGGGTGCTCTTCAGTTGCCGACGCGCCGGTTATTTCACGTAGGCCCCGGCACGTCGACGAATACGTGACCACCTTCCCACGGCTAGACCTGGTTCTTAGCGCTGCGGAAGCGAGGGTATCATATTGTTTGTGTCGGCATCGGCGGCGTTGTCCCTGAAACCAACTCCGCAGCTGGGGTTGACTCACTATCGGCGTCAGCGGCATCAGTCAGTCGCTGCTATCTCTTCCCTCCTCCCTTTATCGTGTTGTCCGCTTGCTGCGCGCGCTTCTGCCCCCATCGTTTGCCGCTGGGTGTACACGCCGCCCCCCTCCCCCCTCTTCCTGCGAGTCTCCGGTTGTCAAAGCGCCGGCTCGAACTTAATTCCTTTCTTCGCTCCTCCTCCAATGCAACCCCTGTGCGGTGGCAATCAGAGAGCCACATCGGTGGCGGCGGATCTGTATATGTGCACCGCCCGAGCCGAAATTGCCGCTGCCGTTCGCCCTGTGCGGTGGCAATCAGAGAGCCAGATCGGTGGCGGCTTGACATAAAGACAAACAGCAATTTCCTAACACTTATGCGGGAGAACATCCCGTTCCTCTCGCTCGTAACGCGTCCCACGGCTGTGACAACCTCGCGAGGCACTTGTATAGATCTCGTCTTTGAGAATCAAGCATTGGTGTACCAAGTCGAACATATATCAGTCTATTTCTCCGACCACAAAGCTTCCTTCATGACTGTCAAGAACTGTTAGTGGAGTCTTTGTTAAAGGAATACGTGTGAAAAATAAAAAAAAATTCTGTGATAGCGCATACATGTGTTGCTCGATTTCTTTGCCTCAATCTATCGAAAAGGTGAAACAGCTTATTTGCTGCGCTCAAATTTCGCATCAGGAAGTAACGTAATCGTCGGTAATTTTTTCTTAGAATCAAATAGACGTAGTCAAGTAGCATTTTCTTCCGTCTTATAATCGAACGAAATTATATTTTTAATACGAGTAGTTGAGTATTAGTAACACAAATTATGAGGAGTGCTTTCGTCATCGGGCTGGTACCGGAATGTCGCTGGAGGGTCTCAAATCGTGTCATGCATTTGCCTCAATTTCTCGGTAACTAAAGTTCTGTTCGCGATTATATTGACGCCTTAGACCTTCTAGAACATTGCTCTACCACTTTAAAGTCTGCTCCCCAGGAACAAGTCCAGGGGATATACAGCACGCACGTCACTTCTTCAACCCTCTCGAAGGCCGAGGTTTTTTGGGCCGCTGTAACTCGGCGCGGCGATCCGGGCCGCCGTCCGAGCCAGAGGCTGACGCATAAGCACGCTTTACGTCCCGTGGGGCTGCCATTTCTATGTCGAGTCCATACAGGCTTGGCGAGAGTCCAACGCTGCTATCAACTCCGAGGCTGAAGCTGTTTTCTGATGAGGATAATGTCGGTAGGGGTAGAGCGGCGTGATTGGATTCATCGCCGCCGACAACTTCAGCAACCAGGGGCTGTTACTATTGGCATGTAACACCTCGGGCAAAAAAGATGCTCATAGACCATGCATATCGAAACGGAGGATGGATTCCTAACTTGCTATGGTTGTCTCGAGTGGTTGCCGGTCTGGCAGGCGCCCCGCAGTGATTACAGGCCCCTTTGTGTGTGTGCGACTCAAGGGGAGAATCCTTTTCACAAACTGTGCGACTATAGGGGAGAACTCTTTTCACAAACTGTGCGACTCTCGGGGAGCACCTTTTCCGCGAACTGTCTGACTCTAGGGGAGACCCTTTCCGCGAACCAAACAGGTCCCGCGGGTTGCCGCCAGTGGAGGCACGCACGTGCAACGTCGCCTGGAGAAAGGATCAGCCGCCTATCCCCGACCAGACTCCGCGGGTTGACACCAGAGGAGGCAAGCACGTGTAACGTCACCTAGAATAACGGATCAGCCGCCCATCCCCGACTAGACTCAGTGCATGTCACGTGACGTTGACGTGAGTAACGAAAGTAATCATCCACATCCGCATGGACTGTACATATGTCGCTGACGCGGTAAAGCCTCATGACGACAACCAATATGTTTGCCTGAATGTCTAAAAGAAGGACGTGTCATTTACACTAATTGGAGCCTACATATCCCCAGCGGATCACTTTGACGTCAAATTAAACGACTTAAGAAAATATTACTAATGAACAATGGCCCCTGGGTTATCACAGGTGACTTCAACGCACGTCACCAGCTACGGAGAAGTACTAAAATTGAATCCAAAGGCAGGAATCTTGCCTCCTTTGCTGTCGACCATGATTTGTGCTGTGTGAATGACGGCAGCCCTACATTTCTGCGAAGCACGACCTATAGTACCTGCTTGGACTTGCCAGGTCGGCAAGATGAACAGAACTCATTAATACTCACTAGCAAACTGTATTTTTGGCTTAAGTTTCACTCACATTCAGATTCCCTATAATCCGGCTCAGCATGGCTCACTCAAGACTCGGAGTTAGACCTTCCCGCACTCATCCGTGTTCACTCGCATTCAGACTCACACCTACTTGCGCTCAGTGAGGCTCATTCATGCTCAGGCTTACGAGTGGATGTGAGTCAGTTGTGTATATTCATGAGTAAGTTCGCTGACCTATGCGAACGGGTAGAATGCTTCATGCAGGTTGTCAATTGTTTGCTACTAGTGATTAGTGTCGAAGTAACACACACTATAACTACATAGTAGACTGACAAAAATTCGGTCTGCTTGGTTTAAGAACCTTTAAGCATGACTCATCTAGCAAGGCCGCATGGTTCCCTCAAGATACCGTTGTACACAGACTAACAGGAGTCATTATGGGACTTCGCGCGTGCACCACGGAAAGAAACCTGACCGTGAAACGTCAAACAGCTCGCGTCCAACTTCTACTGCGGAGGGTTGTGTGGAGAGAGACGGTTCCCGGGCAAGCGGGCAGGCGATAATAATGTGCCGTTAGTGGTACGGCAAGTACACATCTAAATTCCAGTTCGTCCGCACGGGCCTCATCGTTTCCTTAGCGCTATTGACACTAAGGACCGAGGATATCAAAACTCCGGAAGTACAGACCGACTACGCAGTCCAAGCTCAGGTGCCTCCTCCAAACGCCCACCCATTTTGCCCAAAGGCTCTCTCGTGGGGCCCCGGATACTGATACGCAGTGCTCGCACAGGTCTATTCCAGCGGAGGAGGTCCTGGCATGGTGGCAGTTTGGCAAGGATATCCACCGACAGCCAAGCCCGAACTCGCCTATGTACTGGCGCACCACAGGGTCACACAGCACTCGTCTTCGGCTTCTGGTCATCAGGCAGTCCAATAAAATTGTTTCCATCCGTTCCATCATCAGGCACTCGGGCCAAGCAGGTAACGTGGGCCACTGGGTATATGGCCGATTAGACAACTCGCCGATGGTCTAGTAGACAACTTGGGTCACTGGGTATGCGACACGGAGCATGCTTCGGAAGAGGAAACTTGCACTCCATAATTACATAACATAAACATAATCATTAAAGTATGTACCATTTTCCCATCCAAATTACATATGTACCACTATTTCTTTCACAAAAAGACCATACTAAAAGCCAAGCTTCTTTAAATTCTATCTATCTATCTATCTATCTATCTATCTATCTATCTATCTATCTATCTATCTATCTATCTATCTATCTATCTATCTATCTATCTATCTATCTATCTATCTATCTATCTATCTATCTAACAAACCGAATTGTCCCGCCCCCATGGTGTTACGGTAGGCGTCTAGTAGCACCCCGCGAAAAAAAGGATTTTCGCCCACCATGCCTCATCAAAACGAAGTGTGACTTCCTAATTCGCCATGGTTGTCTCGAGTATATGCCGGTCTGGCGGAAGCCCCGCAGTGTTTACAGGCCCCTTTTGTGTGTGTGCGACTTAGGGGCCCTTTCCTCGAACTGTCAAGCTCTACAGGATAACTTTCGCGAACCAGCAACGCGCGAAAGAGAAGGGATCAGCGGTCTACTATTCCGAGGACCGCGGACTGCCACCTGCAGAGGCGCGCTAAGTCAACAGGGAGAATGGATCAGTCGCCCTTTCGCAACTAGACGCCCTTTCCGCGAAGCAACGTCGCCTAGAAGAAAGGAAAAGCGTCTACATTTCCGGACCTGTGGCTTGGTATATACGGAGGCGGGACGCTTTTTCCTTGCTGCTGGCCCATCCACAAACCAGACTCTGTGCCTGTCACGTGACGTCGACGGGAGCAAGATCACTCCCACGATTTTAGAGAGCCTATTTAAGGGGCTCCGAAATGTAGTTTTCATCACTTCATTTTCTCCTTATCATCTTTCACCAACCTTTGAATAAACCGTGCAAGTTTCGCACTAGAAATCATCTCGTCCTTGCCTGGTCGCCATGGTCTACCGTACGCCTGCAGCCCGTCGACAACGCCACGCTACCCAATAGTAACGTCGATCGAGCTTCAATAAACAGGCGTCGCTACAACTCGGCAGCAGTACGATACGCTACCCTGAAGTACGCAACAATGGGCCACTGGGTGGTCCACGGTCTATTGTGCAGATCATCGGGCAATGTGGCGTGCTGAGGGAACCAGGTTTGAAACCAACCGTAGGACCAACTTTGATTAACATCTTTGTCCCTACATCGATATGAATTTGACTTCCTACGTTTGCGTATGTGATAACTTGGCAGATTTCTGTAATTTAATATGTGCACCTGAGCGGTTGTGTCGCCTAGGGTTTATATATGCATCGACGACGAAGAAATAAAGAAGTTGTTAGTCAGCGCCAGTGTGTGTCGCATTTTCCTTTTGTGGTCCGTCTTAGGTGTTTGCGCTGTAAGTTTAAGACCAGCTTTGGTCACTGACATGTGGCATTGGGTATACACATGTGCCCTTATTCATGGAACCTCTTTGACGCCAAGTTGGGCCACTGTGTGTGTGTGCCGCTCTTCAACGAACAAAAACACCCTTCAAATTTCTCCGTTGCTGGGTGTAATGGAGCCCGTGTGATATGTATTCAAACTATCTTGACTGAATGTACATTCAACAAGCGCCACGCCTGGACTCCGCGGAGGTGCCGCTAGATGACAGAGGCAAGCGCGAGGGAGGAGCCCGGCTGAATACACGCCTCATGCATGACGCGTATCTGCGGTGGCCATAGGGTGTGCCGCTACACTGATTCATTGCTAATCGCATTAACGTCGACATTCGTCGTGAGATAGGTTCTGCCGGAATTTTTTTTATTTCACTTTCGTCTATAAATGTAACCATTTCATCGTCGTAATCGCTATCACTAAGAGCAGACACATGCGACTTACACCAACACGCTCAGGCGCTGAAAGCTGTCTACAAAGCCTCGTTGAGTACTGCTGCCGTTAAGGCGTCCTTGTGGGCAACGAGCAGAGAGGTTCTACCGCATGGCACTATAATGAGTCTATAATCTATAAAGAGACCATAATCAGGTACAACTTTGACGCCAACGAAGCCTCACTTAAAAAAAAAAAAAGCCTGTAAGATGAATCACGCCTATGTGACACGAGACAGCTCACAGTTTTTACCACTCACTCCTTCAGTACACAGATCAATCAATCAATCAATCAATCAATCAAGCAAGCAAGCAAGTAATCTTTATTTTACCAAAAAATCCTGAACCGTAAGTGTGGATCCTGAAGTATATACTCGTCTGAAGTAGCCGTTTCACCTCGCGAATAGCGACGCGTACGCTTCAATTTTTTCGCGTCTCCGAGAATGATGGCCATGCTGCACACAAGTGTGGGAAGTTCTGCGGAAGGCATGCAACTGGAGGAGCGCCGCACTCGGTCGGGCATCGCGGATGGTGGGATGAGGCCGGCAAGAGCAACCGCGAAAGTTGGCGCTAGCTCAGCGAGGAAGCACCGAAGAATGTCGCCTGCTGGAGAGCGCTCTCTGGCGGCCGCGCTCAATCCCGGGAAGCGATAGCGAAGAGGAGGCAGCGGGCGGCAGATCTACGCCGCCGATAAGAAGACGCGCTTCGCAGCGGGGAGGCCGGGTACTCGCGCGGTGCTTACGCAAGCCGCGTGCTCGTCACGGCGCGCTTTCCCGTGTATCGCGATCATCATCGCCGCGATGAGGCGGGACGTTCCGCCGTGTCCGGCTCATCGATAAAGCGCAGACGTCGAGCCCCCCTCGCTACGACGAAAGCGGTACGGCCTGCGACGAATAAAAAAGACGTGACGCGCGTGAATGTTCGGAAAAAAAAAAAAAAAGAACACGGGCCGTGCAACGACTTTCTGAAACAAACGGCAGCACCAGGGTGCACTCGGAGCGTATGGTGAAATGAGGCAACGCCGAATTTCTTTTTTTTTTTGTTCCTTTTTAGTGGAGTACGATGTCCCCAATTTGTTCTTTAATTTATCACTTATTTATCGAGTTCAGGAAGACGAGTACATGATCATAAGAGATACAATCTCCCGCAAGTAGGGGTGTAAAATATTCGAAATTTCCAATACGAGTCGAATAGTCCCTGCTATTCGATACATATTTGATTCGATAATTCACTATTTGAAGGTGCCGAATATTCCGGTTCTTTCGAATATAGAATGGATAGAAACATTTATCGGAGCCAATTGAGAGGGAGAGAGAAGGATGGATGTGAGGACTGTTCCGAATGATCTTGCTACAGGGTATAGCAGCGGTCGTTGCGCAGGGGCGCCAGTTTCTAAGCGAATGCACGGGCCAGATAATGTCTATTCAATAATTTCCAGTCACTCACTTAAAACAATTCTCTTTTAGGCAGCCTATATACGAATTTGTTAAGATTTATTATTTGGCCAGTCTCGCCATGTTCGAGTTCCTTTAAAACAATTCGTGGTGCTGTAATGTTACACCTCTCTATTTCAGCCAACGCAACACGGCGTACAGTGTTTCATTGCTGTCATTGCCGTGGGGCTCTATATAACAGAAAGCAATTGTTTATCATTTACAAGCGCCTGGCTTGTTCGAACGTCTAAATTTGTACGCTATTGCATGTATGTGCCAATGTATATAAGCCCGATTTCTTGTTTTTACGAAACATAGTCCCTGCGAATTTGATGCATGCATCATAAATGAGAAAACAGTCGATATTTGATACGATATTCGAGAGTCGTTTTTCTCGAATATTCGTATTCGATACGAAAATCAGACTGCTGGCGCACCTCTACCCCCAAATAAATAAATAAATAAATAAATAAATAAATAAATAAATAAACCAGTGTGTTTTAGCACTGCCCATCGCATGAACAACTGTACTGTAAAGTCGTTGCCTTGGACCGTACAAGAACCTCGCACACACATTGCTTCAATTCATCCAACGTTCACGTTTTCGGCACTTTTTTCTCAGCTTGAATGTTCATCCCACCCCATGCGAAGCATTGTGTCCGTTGATACACCACGCGCTCGCTAACGTTCAAATAGCCTTCCCACATCAAAGGGAAGGCAGGGGAAAATGGTTGGATATAAACGCTCCCCCCCCCCCCACACACATACAGACATAAAGAGAGAGCCAGGGACCTACTCTCGACTCTCGTGTGTACTACAGCTGTCCTTATTTCTACGTGATCTTCTTCCCTTTTATGACTTCGCCTTGACGGTAACTGTTCCGTCACGTGACGCCCAATCGTGCTCGTGCCGTGGTCAATTGCGCCAGTGCGTATACATACACTGTACATACATACATACATACATACATACATACATACATACATACATACATACATACATACATACATACATACATACATACATACATACATAAACGCGTGTGTTTCTCCTCCCCTTTGACTTCAGCGCTGCTATTCATAACGCGATGCAGAGCGCCTCCCTGGCGCGAAGGAGTGACGGTCCCTTCTACATCCGATGCACCTTCGTCCCACGGAAGAAGGCAAGGTGGTGGTGACGCATGTGGTTGCCGTGGTATCTTACGGACTATCTCAAGAATGTACTTCGCCGGCTTTGATGGGGCTTCGGTCTGGAGGAGAAAAGAGACGCCGCGTGTTCGCACGCCGCGTCTTGCTACTGCTGCCGCTGCCGTCTGACCACTGCAGAAGCAGCACTGCGTCCGCAAACCGGGGGAGAGACGAACGAAAAGCACAAGCGGACAACGAAAGTCTGGAGGTCTGGGGTTCGTAGGGCCGGGAGCGCATTTTATACGACGCATGCGGCTTCCTGCAGTGCGAACGAGAGATGCTTATCGGGTAGTTTGTAGGCTGCGCCCTCCCTGGGTGCCCACGCGAAATGCACAGGTGGCATCGTCCTGAGACCTCTTAGAAGCGTTTGGCGTTTGGTTTGGGCGGCTGCTGAGTACAGCCCAGAAAAGGTGCGTGAAATAGCAGTGTGGAAGTTGCTTTCCTACACCATGCTGCGAAGTTCTGACAGACGTGTAACAATCGCTTTGTTTTTCTTTTTCGAAGAAAAGAAAAACAAAGCTACAACTACAAACAAATTGCTACATCTGATCCTTAGAACAAAATTTAGAAAACGCGTTTGAAGCAGTTGCTACGGGGAATTAAGCTATTGTAGCGCAAATAAGGCAAGACACAAATGATAGAACACCGGACAGCACGTATGCTGCACTCATAACTGCTTTATCCCAGCCCATAGAAGAGCAGAAAAATATATATATATATTTCTTAAGTTTCACTGAAATCTTAAAAACCGCCTGTTTCAGATAACATAATTGTAGTCCTTGAGCTGCATTACTCAGAGAGGCGGACATTACTTGCACAAGAATGCAAACACGTACGACAATTCACTAATTCCCTTCTTAATTAATTACCTTACGGCACATGTTACAATTTACGAATGCAAAACCTGTAAACATGCAAAACGAGCAGGCGGGAAACATGAGAATCGTGAAAAAAAAAGAACGCCTCCTGTCGGCGTGTAACCAGAAGCGGGTGGTGCAGCTAAACGTATCAACAGTGGAAAACATTAAGCGGAACGCGCCTCCTCCAGCGGCTGTGTGTCACAGCGTTTCAGCGAACGCACGCAAGTATTCGTACGGAAACACCGAAGCAGGCAGGCCGCACGCCGCTCGGAGCAACCAAATAGCTCTCGCGCCGTTTCGAGACTTCTCCGTACTTTCCCCTCCCTCACGCGAGAAGAAATGCCATTCTTGAGGTTTGTCCACGTATACTGGAGCTTGTATACGTTGCATCGGTATCTGCGCGTGGTGTTTCCTGCATTTTACGACCTTGTTTCGTTGCAGCCTGACGAGCTGCCGTTCCGTCTTTCTGGCTCTGTCGCCGGCTCGCTGCTGGCGGGTCTACTTGTTTATTTTGACCGCTCCGTTCTGCTGCACTCAAACCCTCCCCTTTCTCCTTCTCGCCCTCCTCTTTACTGCCCCTCCTGTTGGTCTGCCTGTGAATTCTCCTGCCCGTTTTCCACGTGCTGCCCGCTCCCCCCACCCTAGTAACTTTTTTTGCCCCTTTACTTATTTATTTTTCTTTCTATTTAACTATCCGTTGCATCTACACCACCACGCCTGTTCCATTTTCCCGATTATAGGGTTGTTTCCGCCCCGTGAGGGAAGCGTAAGGACCGCACGCCACTCGACCGTAGCCCGAACAAACCCAGCTTTACGCGTTGTTTACCGTCGTGTAGCAATCAGTAGAAAATAACACCAATCTGCACTTTGTATCACGCGTCAACGCTACGCCTTTTTCAAGCGGCCACTCTGCGTAGTTCGTGGTGGATGCTTCTGTCGTGAAGCAGTGCGTCCCGGGCACCTTGTCGCTTGCGCCAGGGTGGTTCTGTCAGATAGCGCGGGGACGTGGAAGGCGGCTCGGGAGCGCCGTAAGAGATGGAACATCGGATGAAGTCCTTAATGCTCGCTGTACTTTGTCCTGCTGCATCGCAACAAACGAATGCCGAAGCATCTTAAGGCGCTTCGCGAAAACGTGCACGTGCTCAACTTTCGAGAGATAGAGAGACAGAAAAAAAGATTATGTGTTTAATAAAATTGCCGGATAGCAAATAGAGTGCCGGCATCCTGGTTCCAGCATCTTGACACAGATGTGACATTACGACGTGATAGGCGACAAATTGGAAGCTGGCGTTTCAGACGTATACACACTACTCGAACCCCTCGTCGAACACGAATAAGACAAAGAGAATGCAAGACGTTTCGGGTTTCGAGATCGCATTTTGAGAGATGTCGAATCAGAGGTGTGTGTGTGTGTGTGTGTGCGTGATGGGGAAAATTGATTTCGCTGTGAACACTTTCGCCAATAGTGTATACCCTTGGTGTGTACACGACACCTCATTCGTGTCCCCTCTTTTTTCTACCTCCCTCCTCAAGGCACACGTTTTTTTCCGATACCACTCGAGTCGAAGCCGCGACACCGAGATCAGCTACGGCAAGCCAGCAGAACGTATCAGCCGCTGAAGCACGTATACTGCTATGGCAGCAACCGAGTTGGGCCCGAGCCGAAGACTGCAGCGAAGGCGAGAAGGAGTGGAAGGGGGGGGGGGGGGAGGCTCTCACGATTTATTGCCGCGGTCGCGGGCTGCACACACGAGCGCAACTTCGACGCGCCTATACGTATACATACGAGGCTGAGTTCTTCTCAAACCCAGCACGAGGTCCGACGTGCGGTCGCACCTTTGCGGCACTGATGATTTACGCCACTACGCCGAGGCCTCCGCAGCAGCTGCAATTACTATATTCTACGTTGGTTGTTTTGCTTCTACTTCTTCTTCTTCTTGCTCTTCCTGTCCGCAAATGTCGTTTTGTTATCTTTGCCTCTCTTTGGATCCTAGCTGTAAGCGGATGCGTGGACCAGAAATGCAACTCGTTTTTCATCCGTGCACAATGAGACCGCCAAGTGGCGCTAGCATAGAAGAGATCTGGCGAGGGAACACCGTGTGCATAAATACACAGTCGGAGAACTCCTTCACTTGGCGTCTGGTTTCTTTCTCCATGACTGTCGGGATGTCTGACCGCTCTTTCTTTCTTTCTTTCTTTCTTTCTTTCTTTCTTTCTTTCTTTCTTTCTTTCTTTCTTTCTTTGCAACAAGAACATGGATCTTTATTCATTTTACTTAAGTCCAGAAACATTGTTCCTATGCCTAATAAATGGTTAAAAAAAACTTTATACACTGATATACTTATGACAATGGCGGCTGCTCAGTGCCTTGGTCTTATTTTTACTTAGTGAAAACTTCACGCGACATCATCAGACTAGTTTAAGCGGGCGCTGAGTCGGGGTGAAGCATTGCGCTATGTAAAGGTTGTGAGCCGGACACACGGGGTCCAACTGGGGCACAAGAAGTATAGCAACGAATAATTGGAAAAATAAAAATAAACAAACAATAAACAAACTAAACGCGCTGTAAAGGAATAGACGTAGACATTAGGGTATTTATTATGTGCTGGCCATGCCGTGCGTTTCGGTAAAAGTTCCGGAGTGGACGGTCTTCTTTCTGTATATCTCTCTCTTTCCCCCTCTCCCTTTCTTTGTAGTGTGACGACCGATGGCAGCAACCAGCACAGCAGCGTGCGGGTTGCTGCCAAGCGTTCTCGTAAAGTAAGCACGTCGGCTCAACCAAACTCGTCTGTTTTTTTTTTCTTTTTTTTTGTTTCTTTATGTCTATTAGAAGCACTTGCAGGGCCCAAAGGCCCTATGCAGAAAGGAGTGGTCAAAAACGTACAACAGTGGCAGAAAATACATCACTAAGAAAACGCATCTCGCCAGGCTATTTCGAAGCTTATAGCGCCGCTAATGGCAGCGACAGGGGCAGGGAGGTGGTTCCAGTCACCGCTGGCATTCGCGAAGTGAGTCATTGTACATGTCATTTCGGATGGTGCACGAAGTTTAAATCTGTGATCCGTGCGCGATGAAATGTATCTGAAATCGACAAAAGACATCGCTTTTTAACAGTAGATTGTGGGTAGAAAGTTTGTGAAAGAGCCAGAGGCGAGAGCATTGACAGCGTGAAGATAGATTTGGGCAGGGCTATAGCATGTTTTTCACTGATGAAACACTGGCGTGATGGAAATAATTCGATAGTATAAACAGGACCACGCGATTTCGGACAGGTTCGGGGGCTGGGATTCGAGGGCTGGGAAACTGACAAGAAATGGAAAGTATGTAACTGGGAGTGCATAAGTGCCCTCCCTCCAAGGCCAAATAGCAATAGTACAGTGAAGCAGTGGGAGGCACAGCTCGCCCGTTCCGACTTGGCAGGACAGAAATCCTTAATGCCTGTGTCAGATATCACAATTCTGGTTCATGAGCTGGTGTACTCGAAGCGGCGGACAATACTTGCAAAAAGAATTTTTATGCAAAATCGACTAATTAATAAAAAAATTACTAATTATGTTTTAGCTAATTAAATTATGGTCCATATGATGGTCCAGGTGACGGTCCAGGTGAGGTTATGGTCCAGGTGATGTTTTATTCGTCCCATCATACCGATGATTGGGGCTAGCTTTCGCGTTAGATAGTTTATAGGATCGTCCCAAGACATATGACAAGAGAAAATTACGTCCACACATTTGAAACTCTCTACAATATCTGTGTTGCGGAAGCTCAGTACTATGGGTTGGTGTGGCGGAATGATTTTGTTAATTGGTCGAAAAATGACTGTCTTACTTTTCTGTTCATCTATACGCATAGAGTTTGATATTGCCCATTTTCCTAGCGCGGTCAAGGTATTGTTACATGCGGATACCATTTCAGATACATATTTTTCCTGAGAAGAACATAGTAGAATCGTCTGCATAAATAATAAATCTTACATCAGGATTTATGTTTACAATGTCGTTAAGGTACAAATTAAAGAGGAGAGGTCCTAGTAGGCTACCTTGTGGTACACCAGTTTGGATAGATTCAACTGCAGAACAGGAACTTGTTAGCTGAACCACTTGCTTTCTCTGGGATAAATACGACCATATTACTTGTAAAGCCTTACCGCGAACACCATAATTATGTAATTTTTGCAATAATATGTTGTGATCCACCAAGTCGAAAGCCTTTGAAAAATCTACAAATGGGCCAAGTGCCGTACACTTTTTTTTTTTAAACTGTTCGAGTATAAATTCTTTCTGTGCAAGAAGCGCCAGTTCAGTTGATTTATTTTTGGTGAAGCCATATTGATGTGAAGTAAGCAGTTCGTACTTGTTAATGAATCGGGATAAACGCAAGCGCAAAATTTTTTCAAAGACCTTCGAAATCACAGGTAGTATAAACACCGGCCTATAGATGCCCAAATCATTTCGGTTGCCTTTTTTATATATTAGAGTTACCTTTGCTATCTGCATTTTTGACGGAAAGACCGCTGTCGTTATAGGATAGGGATAACATTAATAAAGTGCCGGCAAACGACGGTTTAACGCGTCGTGACGCTGGCCAAGCGTCGACCCGGGGTTATACCCTACTCTGCACTAGGCCAGTTGGGCCCGTTTGTAGTGGGTCATGAGGCTTGTGCTTTTCGAGCGCACCCCGGGCCTGCTGGACGGCCCATAGTTGTGAGTCCCTGTCTGCAGACTGCAGTGCAGCTTGAAGTTCGGGCGGGTAAGTCCTGGAGGTAGCTGCCGTCGGGAACGTGGCACAGTCCCACATGATGTGCCATTGGTCCGCCGGACCCTCTGCACAGACACCGCACAGCCCACTCGGATAGAGCTCTGGGTGAAGCACGTGCAGCATTGCGGGGGCGAGGAGTGACGCGGTCTGTATTTGCCTTAGGAATACGGCCTCGTCCCGACTGAGTCCCGCTGTCGTTATGCATGCATTAAATATGTTAGCAGGACTTGGTGCTATGATATCAGCGACATGTTTCACAGGGCGCACCTGGAAGTGGTCGATATCACGGCATGTACGTTTTTTTTTAGGCTCTGTATCACATATTATTTCTTGAGCTGTCGCAGGCTGCAGAAATATAGAGTCACTGTTCGGAGTGTTCATGTATTCTAAGGCGTGGGGCAAGCCACTGCTTGCTCCAGTCTTACAAAGGGAATTGTTAAATGCATCAGCTAAATCATTTCCAGATAATTCTTGGACATTGACTTGTAGTTTCGAAGGCGGGGTGTGAAACTTACGGCGGTGCAGGAGCATGTTCAGTAGAGACCATAGCAAATCATGTCTGTCATGTTCCACGCTTGGAAAAGAAAGGTGGTACTCTTTTCGTGCGCATCAACGTGTTTTGGTCAATCTATTTCGGTGTTTTTTTTTTAAATGGCTGGGTCACCAGGCGTTCGTGTACTAAGAAAACGTTGGTAAATTTGTTCCCTTATTTTCATTTCGTGCCTTGATTCCGTTGTTACCCACGGCTTCCGTATTTCACGACTTCTGCGGCGAGGCTTTAAAGGAAAATGAGAGAAATATAACTTTTTTAAATTGGTCAAGAACTACTTTATACCCTTAATCTGCGTCAGTTAACTGGCTTTCATTTGTCCAGTCAGCCTTTAGAACCTCTTCGCGGAATCTGTAAAGCGTAGTATCTGTTATTGTCTGATAGTACATTTCCGCATTATTGTTTGTCTGTAGTCTACTACCATTCACACAGAGGAACACAGGCAGGTGGTCGCTGATATGGTACGATATCGCTCCAGATTTACATAGTTGTGAGTTTGTACTAAGAAGGTCTAGCATTTCTCCGCAAAGTTCGGGAATCTATATCTCGACACTGGTGTCGTCCTGAGAATTCGTTCCAAGTGGATCCGCCTTGCAAAGTCCACTGCTAGAATTTGTAAATTGCAATATTGGTCATAAAATAAGTAGCTAGAAAGTTAATTAGTGAATTCTTGTTAATTAGTCGATTTTGCATTTCAATTTTTTGTGCAAGTAGTGTCCGCCGTTTCTGAGGCTCCAGCCACTGGGACCAGGCTTCTTCATCTCAAGCGTACCAGCGATAGCATCAGACCTTATGATGTACTTAATTAAGTCCCCCTTATCACTGTTTCCCTTACCTTCTCACTTCCACCACTTCCCAAGCCAATTCACCGCAGCCCTTTAAGGGAAAAAAAGTGTGAATAAAGACGTGTAAACAACAACGCTTCGAGTAGACCGGCTCATAAACTAGAACCTGCCACTGGCAACCTAAAAAAATTTGAAAGTGTTCGCTGAAACATACTGTTTATGTCTCACTAGTACTTCATGTACACTGTGCTCAAGGACTCCATGGCATAAAAATATTCCAACATGTTCTTATTCCAATTTCCTGATGTAAAATTTACGTAACCTCCGAAGCAAGCATCGGGCGGTGACTCGCAGCGTTGTTTGAACATGCCAATGAAACGCTCTCTTCGTTTATAAGAGGTCAGTATTGTTTGCTTTTAGAGCGAATAGTATTGCCTGTAGGTTTTTGTTATCTAATTGGCTGACTAGAGGCGAGGAGCGCGCAGAAGTGGAGAGGGTTTAGGTGGGGCTGGGGCTAGCGTAGTTAAAGTACGTAGATAACCTGATGAGGAGAGTGGTTCCAGTGTCAGCGATCGCTCCGCTTCCTCTTGGTTAGCTTTCGGTGCCTGTTATGAAATCGGGGCGGAGTGCATAGGAAGGGCAAACATGCAGCTTAAATGGATCCTCAGTGCAGAAAATTTGGCGTAGCGATGTCGTGTACGTGTTCGAAGTTCTCGACAACGTTATACTGCCCCGCAAGAATGTTTATTATGCGCAAATAAATCCATTCTCCCCGGCAGCTACGAGTCACCAGTGCCAGAGCGATCGGCGGGAAGCCATCTTCTATTCATTTCGGAATGGGGCAGTCTCCGGCTATTCAAAAAAAAAAAAAAAAAAACCCAGTCAGTTTTGTTCGGCACGTGAATCACTTTGACACGATGAGATTTCGCTGTTTTGTGACGTCGCGTGACAGACAGGTGAAGCGGGGGTGGCACGAAAAAATTTTGACCAGTCGTGGAGGGCTGAATGCAAACAATGGTATAGAAAAGTTTGGAATAGCTTTACGTCATAGCGCCCCAAATCTCCTTCGAAAGAATGACTTTGTATGAGCACACTTCAAAGTCAATTTTGCCTGGTTTGTGCTTTTCGATACAGCATTATTTTGCTCGTTAATGACCATAAAAGACTACTTGGGTGTTTCTGGTCGTTGTTATTGTTGTTGTTGTTGTTGCTGGTGCTGGTGGTGAGCCGGCGTTGCGTATGCATGGAAGGAAGTACTGGCGACGTCAGAATAATTTGTTCATCCCCGCTCTGCTTCGAATACGTATTCCATGGACTATAAGCATTGCGTTGCGCATCGCGAATACTTGTTGCATTCGTACGCGGCAGCATCTTCAGCGGTATAGTGACTGGATATACGTAGCATCGCGAACGCTCCGATGGCCAAACATAATGACTGCTTGGCGCACGCAGCGCGTCGCATACGTTACCCAGTCGCCCACACACAAATGCGCAATGTAGACAGGTGCTGGACGAGGTTACCGCCGCAACCCGAAAAAAGCGCGTCGACGTTTTTCATATACGACGACACCTCCCAGAGCAGCTATAGCGCAACCAGTGAAGTCAAACCGACCAACCAAGAGACCGCTCGGCACACGGTACTTATCTGCAATGCAAATTGGACTCGCACAGTTCGCTCTTTTGCTCTTGGCTTTTCTTTTTTTTTTTTTCAGCGACGACTCGAGGATGCATGCCGAGAGCCCACGCAACGTACGCTTGCTTCGCGTTGCGTCCACGAACGCATATATACAGTAGGAGGACAGTGCATGGTGGACTGCTCGAGATCACTGCGCGCACAGACGCCTCACCGCTCCGTCACGTGCGACGGCCACCTTCTCGACTTTGCTTCCCTTCTCCTCCTCCCCCCATTATTTCGAAACATTTTTTTTCTTTTCTTACACCCCCCCCCCCCTTCTTATCCGTCGGCATCCATCCGGCATTGCGCCTATACTAACGCATGGTTTCTTCTCTCTTCCTTCTTCTTCCTCCTTTTTTTTTTTTTTTTTTTTTTTTTGTTTCGTGTTTCTGCCGCTTTGCTGTTCGGCCTGGTCCCGTCGTGGGCACTTTTAACCCTGGCTCCTTATGTATACGAGGAGCGGGGTGGCTGTCCCGCGTGCGGCGGCTTCTCGGGTCGTAGTCGTCGCCGCGGACGCGAAAGGCGTTCTTCGTCTTCGCAGCGGGACGCCCGCGCCGCGCCGCACGGTCGCTGCTGGGTTCGCGCCGGTGAAATATTGCCGCGTCATGCTGCCGGCGACCCTCTTCGATGCTGCGGCTGAATAAGACCGAGTCGTCGGGTGGTCTGCACGCCACTGCCTTCCTACCCGCTTGTGGCTCGGCCGGCGTGGAACCCGGACGCAGGTTTTGCTGCTGTGTGCATTTGTTTGTTGGTGCGTGTTTCCGTGGCTCTTTTGCCACCCTGCCTGTGTCTGTCGGTCTGCGTACCGGTAAGGTGGCTGGACTCTTGTGCCCGGCCTCTGCAGCTGTCCCGCTCTGAATGGCGGATGTGCATTCCGGCAGCCTGAGCAGAATCGCACAGGCTATGTGTGAGCGGTAGCTGCTGTACTACATGCGACAACGCGGTCAAGAGGAGACCTCGAAACACATGCATTGAATCGTCCCTTCTTGTGAGCGTCTTTTCTGTTTGCTTTCTTTCTTTTTAGCATTGTGTGTACCATGTTGAGGTATACGGGGAGAAAATGCAAGATACATAATTATTTGAGCGCTTGCATCGACGCTTCATTGAACTGTCACGGTCTCTCTCGAACGATAGTGTCTGGCGATATATATGCGCGTTTCAAGACTTCGATGTGCGTTCATCAATGTGTCCGTCAAACATTATAACGACCGACGCATTCACTGCATAACGATGCGGGGCTGCATCACTATAGGAATTAAGCTACGCAGTCCTGGCGCCTGTCCGGAGCCGGGATTCTTAGCACCCTCTGCTGCGTCGCAGGTCTGACCGCCGCCGTGGTCAGTTGCTTCGCAGCTGCTGGGGACTGAGTGCCGGGGTTTGATTGTTGTGTTCTTATAGGTTGTGGCCAAGTACTGCACCAGGGTGGCCAATCCTGCTCTGGTGAGGGAGTGCGTTACCGGTTCTGGTCACCGGGATCAGGCCACACTCCAGGCCTGTTTATGCAATTTTATCAACACGCGGATATTTTTTTTTATCCGGTGGAAAATTGCGTGGCACCGGGATTCGAACCACGGACCTCTTGCACGCGAGGCGGGTGTTCTACCTCTACGCCACCGCTGCACCTGGCGCATCTTCCTCGACGTAGAATTCAACTTGGTTTAACTGCAAATTCCTTTGGGTGTTGTCAAAAATAAAAGTTCTCCTTGTCCAGATGGGGTGTCCCCTTGTCCCATGCTTTCTAGGCTTCGATATCACGAGGGAATGCCATGTTCTTCAGCATATACCAGGCGAACGTTTTTGATGGAAGCATAATTATTATAGGAATCTTCTGGGCAGATAGCGCACTTCTGCCACACTAGATGGATAATGTTCAGAAGCCTTCCAGTTAACAATAATCGGCAGCGTACAAAGATTATGACACGTGTTGGCAAGCATTCTTCACTTGTCACTGATCAAAGAAGGACAACGAAAAGACGTTTGGATGGCCATACGGTCACTTTGTTCACACTAGTGCGAACAAGGTGCGCGCATGGACAACGCTTGGTGTGGTGGTGGAGGAGGAGGAGGAGGAAATAAAGAGAGAAGGCGTCGTGTGATGGCCTGCATGTGGTGTTCGTATACGGGCATCGAAACGTCTTTCGTATTGTCCTTCTTTGCTCAGTGACAACTGACGAATTTCACACTCAAAATATTTTTTTTCTGAGCCGACAGATGTGTTCCGTCATACTACTGAGAACGTAACTAGAATATTGACGCATTTACCCCACAGAAGAGCTCACCTTTCTCGACGCTGGCACTATGCATAGGATTTCTGATGAATGGTTATCACTTCCATTACTGCTAGAATTCAATTCCTCATTTGGGACATGCGCCATAAAGTGAGCTATTACAGAGCTAATTGGTGTAACTTAGTTAGTTAACGCCACACTGTGATTTATTAATGCCCGCCTCCTCAAGCAATCCAAATGATGCGACATAATTGCACTATATACCCCAGAAGATGTTAGTAAGTCAGTTTACACAGAAAAAAAGAAAA
Organism: Dermacentor variabilis; assembly: GCF_050947875.1. Taxonomy (NCBI): domain Eukaryota; kingdom Metazoa; phylum Arthropoda; class Arachnida; order Ixodida; family Ixodidae; genus Dermacentor; species Dermacentor variabilis. The sequence goes on along the minus strand of NC_134568.1, from coordinate 26,766,407 downwards.
GAGCACCTGGTGTAATAGCAGCCGGAAAAATTAGTCAGTCCCGACAACATGGAATATCGTCGGGATGATCTCAGTTCACAAACCCCCGTAACGCCGGGAAATTCATACTCATGATCCAGCCCAGTGAGTCTAATAAACATTGTCCAACAAAGCCTTAAAGAAAGTAGTTGAAGGGAAGCGGCAGTATACTGACTCGAAGTTAAAGTCTGCCAGGTGAAATGTCTCATTTTCGTCCTCGTCCTAGCTCGCTATAGACTCCGTCCTAGATCCCATCCAGTTTTGCACGTACACCGCGAACAAATATGAAAGGTGAAACCGTAGCAGTTTTTTTTCCACATTCGAGGGGCTTTCGACACAGTTCGTGACGCATAAATAGTGACGTATAAGAGTTAGAAAGCGCCTGCTCACTGAATGTCGGTGTAGAAAATAACACAAATCAAGACGGAGTTGGCGCATATGTCGGGCAAATAGGCAGCGCATGTAGGTGGCGCGCCAAATGAAATTATCCGGAACTGAACGGAAAACATAATTAACGAGAAAGCCAGATGTGCGCGCGGCAGATACATGCAATCGAAATTGTCACCGATGCACTTGAACCCTTCTCGGGAACCCACCGTGGTTGCTCAGTGGCTATGGTGTTGGGCTGCTGAGCACGAGGTCGCGGGATCGAATCCCGGCCACGGCGGCCGCATTTCGATGGGGGCGAAATGCGAAAACACCCGTGTGCTTAGATTTAGGCGCACGTTAAAGAACCCCAGGTGGTCAAAATTTCCGGAGTCCTCCACTACGGCGTGCCTCATAATCAGAAAGTGGTTTTGGCACGTAAAACCCCAATTATTATTATTATTATTAACCCTTCTCGGGCTTTAATTTTATTATTAATTTCTAACCTGTTTAAATATCTGAGGTAGTGCCTCAAGCGTTACAGGTACTCACCAGGGTCACTCGCTGCATGGGAATCGTGATTTATATACGGCGGAATCATTCTTAAGTTTCCCGGAATTTTGAAATCGCCTGTGGCAGATAGCATAATTTTTGTCCTTGATCTGAATTAATCCGGACATTACTACCGGGGCAAATCGAAACGCATATTCAACTAATTAACACGAACCCACTAATTAACTTTTAATTAATTAATTTATGCCACATATTGAAATTTACGAATTGAAGCCGGTGAGTTTGCAAGACGTATCCGCTTGAAATGAATCTGCAGGATGAGACCAGTTTTGAGATATAATTTCCCGATGTGTAAGACGAAATACATGGCTGTTCTAGTCACTTTGGTGCATCAATGCATAAAATAGCGCTTTCATAAAAATTTAAGTGGAAAAACAGTGCATTTTCGCAGCGAGTTTGATGGCGCATATCTACAAACTGGTGTCATTCTGGAAATTCATTCTGAGTGAATACGCCTTGCAAGCTCACCAGCTTCAATTCGCAAATTGCAATATGTGCCATAAAGTAAATAATTAAGAAGTTCATTAGTGAATTTTTAAAGCTATTTGAATATGTGCTTTTCCTTTCTTGTGCAGGTAATGTCCGCCTCTCTGAATAATCCAGCTCAAGGACTACAATAATGTCTGCAATAGACAATTATTAAAAATTCCGGAAAACTTAAAAATGAGCACCTCGTGCATAATGTCCGGCGGATGAATCCGTCCTTCGTCGTTGGCAATTTCGGCGAAGTTAGCGTAAGAAAAGCGAAATGCCTTTATAGGTTTCCTCTGTTGTTTATGTATCCAATCTAGCGGCGTCTTTAATGTTGAATGGCATCGCTCATGCAGTCTGCGATTCCACGTTTTAGTGTGGCTTGTTGACGGCTGTTGTGCGAACCAATCTTCATGGCGCAACTATCTCTGCATATCACTTCTATTTTGTGTGGCAGCGTCATTGCATTTGCGGCCAATGCTTCGACGTGCACTTCTGCGTCTTTTTTTTCTTTTTTTGACTCTGCAGGAAATGTCCCTCATGATAGTCGGCTGTGTGCATCCACTGCGGAATCAACGCCTCTCCGAACCCTCTTGTAGTCGTGCCCAGCAACTCTTGTCCCCGATTGTTATTGTGCCATCACTCACTCCATAATTACCGGTCTTCATATGCTTATCCTTCCGCAATTCGATTGACCACCTTTTTCAACGTTAGTCTTTTCTAGGGCTATATTCGTCCGGTGTCCGCGCCAAGGCATTGATTGATAGAGACCGACACCTGTGTGTAAAATGCAGGGAAGCTGCTGGCACCGTTTATCGTGGATGAGCGTGCATATAAACAGCTGAAATCAGTGCCTGCCTGCAGTAAGAGCGACCGTTAAGTCCATCTCTTGGGCACTCTCTTGTCCGGGCATTAAGTATCCAGGAAATACACTGGTGACCTTAAAGCTGGGTTCACACGATGAGCCGGATCGCTGATCCAGTCTAAGGATGAGCATGATGTGGCCGAACTGCAACGAGTCATGCCGCTTGCAACTCATCTGCGGCGTTCTTATGTGCGGCGTTCTTGTGTGCGGTGTGGTCCGGTGACACTGAGCTACGGCATGTTCATCCTTAAGGAGGCGCATTGTCCTACGACGAGCGATCCTCCCAATCTGACATGACGCTCCCAGTGTCACGACGCTCCCAGCTCCCAATCTGACACGACGTGCACACACTGATTATGCATGATTCGACCGAACAAAAAATAATTGTTTCTGATTCGTTGCCTTTTGCCATTAATCCTTTGCTATTGGCCAAAAGGTTTCAGGCTGCTCACCTGTCTGTCACTCGACGTCACGAAACCGCGAAGATCATTGCGTCAAAATGACGTGTGCGCGTTAAAGAGGCATTAGTATGCCGAACAAAACTGATTTTTTTTTTTCTGAATAGCCGGAGACTAACCCGTTCCGAAAGGAATAGAAGGTGGCTGCCGCCGATCGCTCAGGCACTGGCTACTCGCACCTGCCGGAGAGCATGAGTTTATTTGCTTATAAAAAACTTTTTACGTGGCCGTATAACGTTATCAAGCCTTTTTGGCACGTATGCGACATCGCTCTGCTAATGCTTCTTTGCTGAGGATCCATTTTAGAGGCATTTTTAACTGTCCGTTGCATCCCGCCGCGATTTCAGAGAAGCCACCGCAAGCTAAGTATAAGGGAAAGCGGACCAATCACCGACGCCGGCACCTCCTTCTTCAACCAGTTATCTATTTTCAGTGCGCTGGCTCGGCCCCGTCGACACCCTCTCTACATGAGCGTGCTCCTCGCCTCTTGTCATCCAATTAGATAAGAAAAAGCGCTCAATAGGCCACGTTATTTGTTTTGAAAGCAAACAAAAGTGACCTCCTATAATCGAGGAGGGCGTTAGATTGGTCTGTTCAGGCAACCCTGCAGGTGACCGCCCGATGCTTGCGTCAAGTTAACCTCTGCCGTAACCGCCGACGCAAGCATCGGGCGGTCACCCGCAGGGTTGTCTGAACAGACCACTCAAACGCTCTCCTTGTTCATAGGAGGTCACTTTTGTTCGCTTGAAAAACGAATAACATTGTCTACACTGAGCGGATTTTCTTATCTGATTGGCTGACAAGAGGTGAGAAGCGCGCTCAAGTGGAGAGGGATTCGATGGGGCCGAGCCACTGCACTGAATATCGATAGCCGGACGAAGAGGGTGGTGCCGGCGTCTGCGATTGGTCCGCTTTCCCTTACTTAGCTGGCGGTGGCTGGACGAAAATCGCGGCGACAATACAATACAATACAATCTTTAGTGTGCATAAAGGGAAACAAAGTACAGGTAGCAGGCCTACCAAAGCCTCAGAGGGCTTGACTGGCAGTGCCTGTCCATGTGCCTGGTATGCAACGGAAGCTTAAGAATGACACTAAAACGGATCCTCAGCAAAGAATAGTTGGCAGAACGCGCTCCTAAACGTTCTGAAAGTGCTCGAGAATGTTACACGACCATGCAAAAGGTTTTATTATACGCAAATAAACCCATGCTCTCCGGCAGGTGCGAGCAGCCAGTGCCTCAGCTGTCGGCGGCAGCCATCTTTTATTCCTTTCGAAACGGCGCAGCCTGCGGCTATTCAGAAGAAAATTCAGTTTTCTTCGGTATATTAATGCAGCTGTAACGCGTGCACGTCACTTTGACGCGGTGAGTTTTTGCGGTTGTGTGACCTCGCGTGACAGGCAGGTGAAGTGGGTGCAGCCCGAAAACTTTTGACCAATTGCCGAGGGCTAATGGCGAAAAGGCGTTGAATCAGAAATAACTATTTTTCATCTGTTCGGTCAAATCATGCATAGTCAGTGTGCACACGTCATTTCAGATGGGGATCTATCGCGGTTTTCGTGAGGTCGCGTGACAGACAGGTGAAGTGGGGGCGGCCCAAAAAGAGTTTTTACCAATCGCGGAGGGCTGATTGCAGAATTGGAATAGAAAAGTTTGGAATAATTTTACGTTATAGCACCCCTGATCTCAAGAAGATCGTTGAGATAGCACTCAAACCTTGCTACCATGGTGAGATAAAGAGTAACGAAATTCTACAACTCCATTAACTTCCCTGGAAGGGGGCAAATTGGCTTAAACCGGTTGCCCGTTCAGCCTAAAGTGGGCCTGCTGTTGCGAACTCCAGGGCAGCGTATCGTACTGCTGCCGAGTTGTAGCGGCGCCTGCCTATTTGAAGCTCGACCAACGTTACTTATTGGGTAGCGTGGCGTTGTCGGCGGGCTGCAGGCATCCGGTAGACCATGGCGACCGGGCAGGGATGAGACGATTTCTAGTGCGAAACTTGCACGGTTTATTCAAAGGTTGTTGAAAGATGAAGAAGAGAATGAAGTGATCTAAAAAGTACGTTTCGGGGCCCCTTAAATAGGCTCTCTCTACAATCGTGGGAGGGATCTTGCTTCCGTCGACGTCACGTGACCGGCACAGAAAGCCTGCTGCAAGGACGAGGCCGTCCCGCCTCCTGGAATAGTAGACGCTTGTCCGTCTTCCTTGCGCGTTGCTGGTTCGTGGAAGTTCTCCTTTTGGCCGTTCGAGGAACGAGTCCCTCTAATGTCGCACACACACACAAAAGAGGCTTGTACACAGGGGAGGGGGGGCGTATGCTTCCGCCAGACCGGCAGACACTCGAAATGGTCATTGCGAATTAGGAAGTCACGCTTAATTTCGACGAGGCCTGGTGGAAGAAGGTCGGATAGGAGAAAGTTCTTTCTACACGAGGTGCGGGATGCCAACCATAGCAGGCCAAGTCACGCCTCATTTCGACGAGGCAGGGTGAGAGAAGGTCGGTTGAAATTCCTTTCTCCACGTGGTGCCAGACGCCAACCCTAACACTGCCTAGGTAGTCTATAGCCTATAGGTGCTGCCATGTCAGGCGATTACTTATTTTCGGTTACATCAATGCAACGGAAGTCTGCGGCAGACCTCGACAAGAACCGTCCTGCGGTAAAAGAAGGGTGAACGATGGAGGTGCTGAGTTCTTTGACACTGTTTTTGCATTGTTTGCTGTAAATTCCTTAAAGATGTTATACCGTTATACGGCATCGAAGCCTTTTCGACGCTACGTTTACTGTTCCCTGCAACGTATGAACTTACTTACATGTTGCAACCAAATTACCTTACGAAGCAAAAACGAAGAATGTCACGTTCACTCTAGTCGCTGCATATGCATTTGTGATTGCCTTGCTATCTAATACCACGGGCGCTCTGATTCTCTCCAGAGGTTATGACGCCCATCCCAAACTCTGAAGCGTTTGGAGACTTATTCCGAGAGAAAAATACGATAGTAGCACTTGGCTTGGATCAGTAGCTTTGCTGTCTAAAAAAATGAAAGTCCCACATTTTTACCGGGATTAACCCACTGCAGCTGCCTGAATTTGACTCTGGCCTCTCTGTGTTTTTGAAAGAGTGAGAGCAGTAGTTTCTCGGAGATTGCAACCGACGGAAGTGAACACATCCCTTCCTATTAAACAGAATATCGAGAGACAGGTCAAATCAATTTCAAGTGCAGTTAGCTCAACTGACTGGACGACATGCGAGTCAATTATGAAGAAGTTATTTCACGATGGGTCATTCCTCACGTCTGATGAATACAATTCAAAATTCCGTACAAGACGCTATGTTCGCATTTAGGAATTGCCCGAAATAGAAGACTACAAAGGCGAATTGAAAAACAAGAAACAAAAACTTCGAGCAATCAAGCAACGCGCGGAGAGAAGTTACAGGCACACTAAATGTGTCCACCATCTTTGGGTGGCGCATGGGCCTTATTTTTTTCTATGCAGGAGTTGCAACTTGAATTGACGACTTATATAGGCGGGTGATCATTTTAGCTTGACCCTGACGGCATTATAAATACGGCACTTGGAAACCTTGAGCAGATAGCCGGAAGCTACCTCTTTGAGCGATACGAAAATATTGGCCCGAAGAATGGGATCCGTTAGCGTGGAAAATCGGCCACCTGTAGCCCCTATACTCCGACCTTGCAAATATAAGGCCTAGCGTCGTACCGTCTCATCGCTCTGGCAAGTTGCATTGGGCAACTAATGGAATTGATGGTGTTTACGCACCTCGAATGGTGCTTATAGAACATTATGAATCGTACGCATATGCCATGGCGGGCCTCCGATGTGGCCGGGCGTCTATAGATAACGTGGTTTATTTGGTCAGTTCTGTCGAGCAGCAAAAGGATCGAACAATTAAACGTGGCAATATTCTTCCACGCCAGCGGCGTGTACGACAACGTGTAGTGCATAAAGTTACCCTTCATGCGCTGACTGATGTGGGAATACGCGGGGTCATGCCTTTCGTTGGGGACATAGCTATTTGAAGGACCATTTTCGCGCTTATATCGCGGATGAAACGAGATCTTACGACCCAACCGTTCAAGGAATGGTGCATAGCGCAGTGTTAAGCTCCACGTTTTGGAACCTATAAAGCGCTCGTATACATCTCATTCGGTCATCGCCAAGGACAGTCCTGCAGATATCGATCCATACAGATTATACCTACGTCTAGGTAACCGTAGTAGCGCATCCGTAAAAACATTCCGGAGGTTTTATGTGCCAGAACCATTATCTGATTATGAGGCAAGTTGCGCGTATAGTTGAGCACTCGGGAGTAATTTTGACCAGCTGGGGTTCTTTAATGCGCACATAAAAGTCTAAGCATGGGCGTTTTTGCATTTCGACCCCATCGAAATACGGCCTCCGCGACCGGGATCTAACCCTAGAGCTCGAGCTCAGTAGCGCGACGTCCTAGCTACCAGGATAACGCGGCGGGTGCGCGCATCCTAATGCATAGGTATACAAGCGAGGCTGTAAAAGGAGGCTAAACTATACCGTTCTTCCAACCTGACTAAACACGTCTTATAAAATTATTTTCAGAGAAGTGCTACCTCGGTGCATTTGCAGTAGAACCTCGTTATCGTAAACCCGCATATAGTGAACTAAGGTTATAGTGAAACAACAACAACAAACTCGTCTATGTCCACGTTTCTATTACATTCCCAATGTGTTGACCTGCTTCTCACTAATAAGTGCGAACTGGACCCTCTACCAGCCTCTGGCTACGGGTTCCAAAAGCGCTTCTACGACATGCATGATATTTTAAAAGGCAAATGAATGAATGAATGAACGCCGGAATCGAATACACTTCCATAGGCGTCCATGTATTTTTTTCACTCACATAGCGAAGAGTGGTATGGCAAAAAAAACGGATATAGAGAGGGGAAAAAATTCTTTCTTATATCCGAAACAACATCACTAGTCATGCCAACAATGAAAACGAAAATAATAAATAGAAAGAAATACTGCACAAAAATCTGTGACTTCCTAACGGTGACGAAGTGAACAATGGTCGCACTCACGGATGTTTCAAAACACAGTTTCAGTAACTGCAACAATTCGTGCATTCATTGGCTGCCTTGAATTCTTCTAAGGGTGGTCACTGTGTTTGCTTATCGAGGTGCGCTTGTCGAACGGTAATCCGCACGTGTAATGATGGCAGCCCCTCCCTTCCTTTGGTCTTTATCTTGTGCTGTAATCGAACATATCATCTGTTATTGTCCTCGCTACAGCTCCCAGAGACAGTCGCTCTTGACAGCGTTGGCACGCTTCGATGACCGGCCGCTTTCTGAGCAGACAATCTTGCCGGCTGATGCGATCTTCATACCATCAGGCGATGAATGCGCCACTGAGGTTCCTCCGGTCAAGCGAGCCTGCTTGAACAACTGGGACACTCCTGCGTTGCTTTGTCTATGTGCTTTTCCTTGTTTCCCCTCTCCCACTCTTTCATGTTTGTGAGCTTTTCTTCTTTTCTTTCTTTTCCTTTTTTTAAATGTTTGTCTCCCCTTACCCTTTCCCCAGAAAAAAACTGTTTGCTACCCTAAACAGGGTAGCAAACTGGATATCTATCTTGCGGTTAACCTCTCTGTCTTTCTCATCTCTTTTATCTATCTATCTATCTATCTATCTATCTATCTATCTATCTATCTATCTATCTATCTATCTATCTATCTATCTATCTATCTATCTATCTATCTATCTATCTATCTATCTATCTATCTATCTATCTATCTATCTATCTATCTATATTGTGCTGCAACAGTGTCGTGCAGCCTTGGGCCTCATAAAGCGTCTCTACGAGGCTGTCCACTGCTTACGTACACGTGTCAACATTGGATTGACACTGCCACCCAAGTGCACATCATTTCAAAGTGAAGGATTCTGCCTCTTTTCGCCGAGCGTAAGCTGACTTAAGAAATCGACGCTCAGACGATGAAACGCAAGGACATTGCCAAAGAAGTGTAACCTGGGTTTCAATAGAGAACAAATTTTCGCTCTTTTGAACGACAATCAACCTACTGCGTCGAAATTCTTTTATCTAGTTACAGAAAGGCAAAATGTTCACCATTTTACGGCTATAGCGAGGTACGGTTACAGTGAAGTTTTTCCCCGGTTCTAAAGATTTCGCTATAACAGGGTTCTACTGTACACGCAATGCAACGGCGTCAATGGGCAAGCAATCACACACGCATGCCGTTTTTGTGGGGTAATCATAGACCGGTGGTCTACCGCTGACCCCGCATTTGTCATACATGGAACAGAGGCTGACTGCCATTGCACGCACTTTCACATTTTCTGGCGGAAAGTAGTGGTGCGTCGATGCAATCGATGCTTCATGTTTCTAATTCGCAATTCATGGGCTGCTCAAAGTACGGGCAGCCCAAGCTGGATAACACGGGCAACACGAACGTCCGTATATGCTCCAGGATATATATACAAGCCCAAGCCGCCTAATGACGTGTCTTGGCTTTTCTAGGTCGGCATCCTCAGCGGCTACCGCCATCAAATCGCGCTCGATTATCCTATCGCAACGTACGTTGCAGTGAGCGCTCCGAGGATGGATGCTCGACATGTTGTCCGGATACCTTTTCACCCTTTTGACTATTTTGCCGGCGGCGAGGGAATGCGAGAGTTTTCACCTATATTATGCTTGCAGCTTGCCGCGCCCCGATGCCATTCAACTATACACGCTCGCAAAGTGCGATCGTCGCTGCCAACATGCCACTTGCATTCCTCTCGAGTAGGCCTCAATCGCCATTCCAGTCAAGAGGAAGGCGCGCACGTTGTCAGCATCACGAAAATATTGCTTTTACGCGAAGTATATAGCGGCTGCCTGCATGTTTACACCTATGTATCGGCTACTTTCTGCAGTTCATGTGGAAAATCAGTTCCGCGAAAGCACGTAAAAAAGGGGAGGAAGGTTCCTGAAAGAGAAAATTGTCATCCACCCGACTGTAGCACGAAGCTACAATGGAAATGGCTTTCCTTTGTAGCTTAGTGCCACAGTCGGGTGGATGACAATGTTTCCTTCCATCAACCTTCCTCCACCTTGCGGGCTTCCGCGGAACTGATTTCCAATATTCAACCCATATTCAGTTTCCATGCGCTTCGAGTTGTTGATTAATTCCGACTCGCTATGTAGTCTGCTAGCCTCCCGGTTAGCTCAGATGGTAGAGCGACCGCGCCGAAAAAGGCGTTGGTCCCGGGTTCGATATCCGGACCAGGGCGAATTTCTCAAGTGCCAGGCTTTCTTTCTGACAAATCCATATGGATCTCCGCTGAGCTTCGTGCTGTATACAGCCGGGTGGTTGAGAATTTTCCCTTTCTTGCTCCAGCTCAGCCGCCGCAGCATTGAGTGTCCGGGCTAAACCTTTTCAGATTAGATTCAAAACAATCGCATTTGACATTGACGACAGACGTGACGCATGCAGCGCTGCGCACGGCACATTAATTCATCAATCACTAAGCTCCCTAACAATGCTCCATCTTCGGTGACCCCTATAGGCAGCTTTCCAGAGCAGATCTTTGCACTATACCGTGAATACCGCGAACTTGTCGCGAACCTAAGAAATTCACCATCGGCCAGCTGAAGAAAAGGACACAAAGTCCTCCTTAAATGGCTGTCAAATCCGAGCGGTGTCGTTGAAAATGACCGATCAGATACAGCCGTCCGACCTTTCCACGACGGTGTCAACTGTTCAAGATTCAAGATTATGGGGTTTTACGTGCCAAAACCACTTTCTGATTATGAGGCACGCCGTAGTGGAGGACTCCGGAAATTTCGACCGCCTGGGGTTCTTTAACGTGCACCTAAATCTAAGTACACGGGTGTTTTCGCATTTCGCCCCCATCGAAATGCGGCCGCCGTGGCCGGGATTTGATCCCGCGACCTCGTGCTCAGCAGCCTAACACCATAGCCACTGAGCAACCACGGCGGGTGGTGTCAACTGTGTCAGTATCTCAGTTTCTAAAGCAGACACACTAGGCAAGCTCCGTGCGCTTGCATGAGAGCTGCGACTGACCGACGAAACTCGGCTGACTATTCAGAAATTAGCGCCTTTGTGGATCCCCACATACAGCTCCGCATTCTGTTAGGTTTACCACGGCGTGACATAAATTAGAGTGCCTGGATGCGCGTGGAGAGAGAGCGTGTTTTGTCACCCCATTCTAGGTCGTCTATTGGTTGGAGTGGCGTTCTCGAATACATACTCCTTTTACATGTATGAATGATCTATGGTACCGAATGCGAAGTTTCTGGGTGCACAGATAGAGACAACTGCGTGTGTGCACTGAGTGCTCTCAGTGCTTGCGTTTCAGTGTTTAAAGAACAGTGCTCTCCACCTTGTTTAATACACTAGGCGTCACTCAGCAACCTTCCTCTCACAGACAACAGAATTCTCGGATCTTCGTCCCAACCGACGTCGGTCGGAGTAGCTTTAAAAGCACTACCGCGATCTTTGAAAGTGTCGGAACGGCGTGGCATACTGTGGTGGTTGTCAGGCGCCTTGCCGAGTGCACGAGGACAGTTCGTTTCCGCAACTTCCATTTTGCCCTTTCACCTCATCTTTCCCGCGCTCCTCGTAGCCAACCGGAGATACGTTTTGGCTTAAATTCTCGTCTATTAACATCCATTTCTCTCTCTCTCTCTCTATATATATATATATATATATATATATATATATATATATATATATATATATATATATTTGCTCTCTTGCCCGCGATACGCTCCTCATTCTTAGGCACCCCTGCTCTCCTACGTCCTTTGCACGGACATGCAGCTCAGGTACAGTCGAGGCCACGCGAAAACATCGGAAAAGCGAGCTTTCGTGTCCAGCACGCGCACTGCCTCCCAATAACAGTAAGTCTGCGCTGCGCGTATGTGTAGCCATCTATGGTGGGTCTCAAGAAAACGAGCTCTGCACTGTGTGCAGAACTCACGCCCCCAGTGCGGCACCGCCTACGGGCCTTGAGCAGTAAGTGCACGCAGATGAAGCGTGACAGAAACGGGGAGCTTGGACTGCGAGAGGGTTGTTATGCACATTCGCGTGCTGGTAACGACCTCGGCCAACTATATACCATTTTGAAACAGTCGTCGTGCGTAGGCTGCGCAGAAAAAGAACGGTGTCATCCGACCCACGCACGCGCATGCTCTTTCCGCGCGCAAATTGTAACGGCAGGCTACTAGACTGTTACGTTTTGAAAAACAGCTCAGCGGGAGATGAACGTGCGCCGTACGTCTTATTTCCGCGGAGGTATCGCCCGTGGACGAGAGGGGTTACGAGTAAGAAAAACATAACAAGCACATTTTGGTCGCGGGCCAGTTTAATGTGTTCCCCGCGGTGCCAAGAAGTAGGTTTTATTCGACATCTGAACAAAGCTTCTTCGTCTATCTCCTCCTCTTCTTCTGCGCCTTTCTTTGACCAGAAAGCTGCGAATGCGCGGGAGTGCCAAGACTGGTGGTTCCGCGGTGCCGGCGCCGCTCCCTTGTGCTTGAAGTCCGTGGCACTGAAACGATGAGAAACAGACACAAAGACATGAAAATCAACCCGGCATTCTGGAATACCGATGCGGCGGGGTCAACGTGCTTCGCAACGACACCGCGTTGTCGGCGCCAAGGCATGGGACTAGCGCTCGTTTCATAGGAGATTGACCGAGTAAAGTGAGGCGATGACCTATTCCGCTGTTGCTAAGATCTTTTTGTCTCGTCTCGGCCAGGTAAATTTCTGTTGGTTTTATTTTACATTTTCCAGCTCTGTGCCCGCTGCCATTTCTCCTCGGGCAAAGGTGGCGAGCTGGGAGTTGCCACTTTGCATTTTTTTACCGAGCTTCATCTCATGATTTAGAATTATGTTAGTGGCGCGTCAATATGGTATGCCGTGTAGTTGCCGCGTAGGACTCTCATAGCGTACCGGTGCCTATAAAGCGAAAATTCATAATTTTGTGAGCGATTTGTCGACTGACTGAAACCAGCATCTCCGAAGCGCTACATGCGAGGCTTTAACCACGCGTGCTACTTAATTTGCAACCTCAATTGCACACTGAATTAGGATGTCTATCTAGTGTAGCTCCGCATATTTTACATTTTGGGCTTTAAAGAAAGGAAGTTTCTATCTCCATTGGGTTAGGAATTGGACGTAACTATGTTTTTCTAGCTCATTTTTGCTTAGGTTTTAAAATGTTTCATCGAAAGCGTTGCCAGTTGTGTTCGAATTTTTAAACTTTATTTTTATGAAGAGCATGATGGAATAAAATCAGTTACAGCTATGTACTCACCTAAATGCGTTTTGCACGTTGTTATTTTGTTTTTGAGGTCACATTTGAAAGAGAACAAAGGTTTGGACGTAGGATTGATGAAAATTAATAAATATTGAAAAAGTTCCTTCTGATCGTAACAAAAATACAGAAATTTTCTGAGCCCTCATACGTTACTTTAGAAGCGTGTTTTTGATCCAGGCTTGCAATGCATGCTCTCATTACTGCGGTCATTTGACCATCTTTCCCCTATCGCCTACTTCTAAAAACTTCCAAACGACAACATTTTATGAGCATTCAGCAGGAGACATGTCAGAATAAGTGCAACCAGTGTTCAAGCAGTGGAAAAGCAAGCGGTCTTCGTTACCACATTTAGTCTAAAAGAAAAATGTTTTCACCTCTAAAGTATTATACTTTGGGTATCAAAACATTTTTCTTTTCCTTTTTTTCATATCACGTTAAGTGACTTTATGAGACCATGGATTGTCTGGGGGGAAACAAGGCTCCTCATTTGTGGCGGTGAGCATGCAGGAAAGCATGGAGATCAGTGACGACACATCCCTAGAGAATGCACTAGTGATGTGCCTATGCCTTTATGGTATGCAATATGTAACATATGCGGCTGCATATGGGCAATTTTTGTGCACCCAACTTAAAGCCAAGAACAAGCAAAGAAATATCATGGGCGCACAGAAGATTAAAGGATTTGTTCACTGCGTTGAGCATTTAAATCAAGCTGATATAAAGACTTAGGCTTTCTCAGCGATATGAAAACGCTTTAACTCTCTAACGCTCTGACTTTTTGTTTTTAGCATGAACGTTTCATTCTATCAAATTTGGTGGGAATGAATATCATGAAGAAAGGATTTACCCCAGGAAGAAATACGTGTGTAATACTTTTTTCGCTGCCTAGAATATTCGTGTTTCATAGAGAAAGAGGCCAGTGAAAAAGAATTTGGCCAAGTATTTTGGGCCAACAATCGGAGAAAGAGTGCATTACCATGATGATTTTAATGCGGGAAATTCTGTCCTGACGTCCCTAGCCTGCACAAGGCTTGCTATCTTCCGTGGCGCCGCGAAGTACGGTTGAGAGGACATTCGTCCTTTTTGTGCGATTACCCCTGTCCTGCGCCAGCCGATTCCAACTAGCACCCGCAAATTTCCTGATTTCGTCGCACTACCTAGTCTTCTGTCGTCCTCTACTGCGCTTCCCTTCTCTTGGTATTTCTCTCATATTTCTCTCAAAAGCTTCTTTCATATCCGCGATATGAGAGAAGCCGTAGTTGAAAACTGCGTGTTAAATCCGACCACCAGGTACGCGCCTGAATATCTGACACGAGAGTTTGACAGCGATAGCTAATAGAGTTTATTTATTGCAGTTTTCGTGTCGTCCGTCACAGCTATCGTCGTGTTTGCTTGCCACAAATAATCGCCAAAGAAAGAAAACTGCATTTGTCCCCACTAAAGATTCGATCTTAACCTTTAAGGATGAAATTGTCAGCAGTGCGCCAAACCAAGCACCCTTTATGCACCCATCGGAGTGTTGAAATGTTTATAGGGCGTAGAGTGGAACCTGTTTAAAATGTTTAGAGTTCAACTCTATAATGCGGTCCACTGAGTGCAAAAGGTTGCTGCCGAACCGTGGTTTCGACGAAACAGGGCGGCGCATTCGGCATGACTGGCACTGCGAGCCCGCTCAGCCCGATAAGACTTTAAGATAACTTATTCACATCTGCTAGAAAGGAGAAATGAGAGTACATCCAACGCGATAGCGAGGCTCTGTAGGGGCTAATTACCGCGCGCGCGCGCAGGCAGTGATGCATCATTGTCGCACCCAGCAGTAGCCCTTAAAGGTGATTAATACCGGCTTTATCGGAAAGCCCAATCAGCGAAACAGCGAGAGGGACGATAGCTCGTATACTGAAGGCGCTGTCCGTGCCGACAAGTCGCGCGGTTACGTATCACACGCTGCGTGCATTGGAAGGCGTGTCGCGCGAATATCACGAAGAGGCCGCGATTAGTGTGAAGCTAACGAGGAGTATACACACAGCTGCGCGCTGGTCAGCGATTTCGAAGAGGTGCTGTAACTAGCTTGTAATTACAACAACCCTTAATCGCTAATGCTGCTTCTGCGGTGAGACGAGGAGGAAGCGAAAGGAATTGAGAAATGCGTGAACGTTTTTAACTAGCCTATTTTATCATGCACGTTCGAGATTGGTCAAGAAAGTGCGTCGCAGATAAAATAAACGTCGCGGCGAGATGCATCCTATAAATGCATACGCATCTGACCTGCAGTTTCCAGGATATTTTTTTTTTCTTTTCTTTCACTTGCTGCGATAAATCTTGTGGGAAAATTGAAACTCCAAACTTGTTTTTCGCGCCGGCAGCGCCGTGAAACTTGTATAACAGGAATTATGTTTTATTTATTTATTTAGTTAGTTAGTTAGTTAGTTAGTTAGTTAGTTAGTTAGTTAGTTAGTTAGTTAGTTAGTTAGTTAGTTAGTTAGTTAGTTAGTTAGTTAGTTAGTTAGCGTTTCTCGTTTAAATCTCGCTTCATTACTGCACATTTTCGTAATTAACAATGAACTCTGCAGTTCATTACATGCGAAGCGTCTTACTTTATAATACTCCCAGTCAAGACTGATACCGTATTTCTCGGCAACGACACTAATAAATGCAAATACAGATATAGAGAAATAAAGAGAAATAGCGATCGCGGGGCTGCCTTTGAATCACAGAATACAGAATACTGTTGCTGGACATATAGCACTGCGCTATGGAGGGTGGCAAGCTCGGACCCTGTCGACGATGTGCACAACGTGGCTGATCTTGAACTTCTTGCTGACTGACATCGACAGAATGACTACTGCGCCAGTAGAAGAACTGGTTAGAGTCGAAAAGCCGTCTGCATGAATACGAACCCTATTGCAGTAGCAATCGTGCAGTACATGTAGAACGGCTTGATTCAGGGCACAAGTCGGCAAGTTGGCAAACCGCCGCCCACATGAACAAATGGTAGCAGAGATACGATTTCCCTGCCATCGAGCGGTGGGCAGAGGCTACGACAATGTGTTTCAGTGGCTGCCTGGGCGCTGCAACATCAGTGGCAATGAATGTGCCGACAAAGCTGTGTCGGTGAACAAGGTCGGCTGCATCGTGACTGGCGACGAGGAAGCGGCAGGGCGATCTTTATCTCATCGGCAGCGCTCGGCCAGCAGTGTGCATTTTCGCCGTCATCCGACGGGAGTCGACCTTGTCCACCGAACGCACGCTTGAGAGCAGCACTGCGCAAGCGCACCGTCACGTGTCCTTTTTTCATATTTCGCGGGATTTCTTTGCAACCCGGAAAAAAGGACTACGTTAGACGTACCGTCAAGGGAAACAACTCGATCGGTGGTTTCTGAAGGTGCTCTAAAAATCTGCGTATCAAACTTGGGGTCCCCAGCCAATAATTCAAAAGATGGGTGATTAAACTTACTTAATTAGTGAGTTATGGGGAAAACAAAAACAATGTCTGAGTTACTATAGGCTATTGCGAATAGTATGCGTTCGGTTCGATTGGCTTCTGACGCGCCTTTCATGTTTAAATTATTGGCTCAAGTGATGTGGGACACCCTGAATAGTACATCGCTTTGGTCTAAACATCGCCATTTTCGGCTTCGAAAACCTTCTGGCTTCTTATTTTAACATAATCTGTCATCGGAAGTTAATTTTATGGCAATGATTGGCATGGTTTCGGTAATCATTGTGCACCATGCACTGCATGGTGAACCACTAGAAACAACAAAAGAAGCCACTGCCTTCTTTGCCCACGAAACTTCACCAAAATCGCTAAAAGATCCCTAAACTTCCAATAATTCCCAACGACTGCGGTGCTAGAACTAACTTTAGCAGTCCTATAGTGTGAATATGAAACTTTACTCAACGCGACAGCATATCGCCTCAATACCGAGTCCATTGGTATTACTAAAAGGGGCTACGTACAGGAGAAGGTTGAGAAACACTGTACTAAACGAAGCGCTGATACAAGCGCTGTTATCGTTAAAAACGTCATGACATTCACGCAGAATTCCTACCGGATGGCGCTGGCAATTTTTTTTTTTTTTATTTGCAGAGTGAAACAGTCGACGTGCCGGCTATCGTTGGTCCCCCATCGATGAAAAGACCAAAATGCCGCAATTCAAGAAAATAATTAAATTTTGGCCTTTTAACGTGTCAAAACCACGATCAATAATGAGAGGCACGCCAGAGTGTGGGACTTCGAATTAATTTGGACCCCCTGGGGTTAATTAACGTGCATTTAAATCTAAGCACGCAAGCGTTCTTTTTTTTTTTTAATATCAGGCCCTTGGAAACGCGGCCGACGTGAGCGGGCTCAAACCCGCGACCTCGAAGTCAGCAGCGCAACGCTATAACCACTGGAATACCGCGGCGGGTCGCCACAATTTACCACATCTTATTTTTGTTCGATAGACCTCACTCGACTTCAATGCAAAATCAACGCGAATGCGCGTCACTTCAAGCTTCGATGGTCGACAGCACCACCGATGCAGGTAAGCACAGCATGCTGGAGTGACAGCATAACCTGGAAATGATACCTGAGTCCTAGAGAGGACCGGCGACACGTTACGTTTTTTTTTTTTCTTAAGCTTAATTGTAGTATAATAACGCTTAGTATCGCGCCGCCATTACACCATTACATGCCAGCCCCGCTCGCGAAGCGAAGAGTTTATAGACTCATCAGACCAGTGCGCAGCGTAGAAATAAACGACAGCGAGCAACCGCGCACAAAAGTGAGATCGAGCCAGGGGCGCACTCTAGATGCGCGCACAGAGGTCACGTGGTGCACAAGCCCTGGCACGGCGGTGGCGCTGCGCGGGAAAGTGCGACGCCAGCGTGCAAGCACACAGAGGACTGGCTTACGTGATGGATCACCGCAACCTCGCATGAACAGGGGGGGGGGAAAAAAAAAGAGGAAGATACCCAAAGATATTCGAAAGGAAACAATGGCAGCTGTGTGATGAGTACGGAAGTACAGTAAACAGAAAAAAAAGAATAAATGATTAGGCACAAGTCACACGAACAAAGAAAGGAAAAAAAGGTTACGGCCTCAGAACTTCAGCAGTCACTCCCAGTATATAGAGAGGCAGGTTAGTTTGTGGAGAAACAAAAAATATATGGGAAAGGATGGAGGGGTGACTTGAGAGAGGAGTCGAAAAGAGACGTTGCGAGCGACGTGTTATGGAGACGTTACGCGTACGTCACGCTCGGCAACGTCCAACAACGCTTCGATCTGCAATTCTCTCATACATGTTCGGCGTCGCGAGAGTGCGTTGGAGGGCTTCTGCTATAGAGACGTGCGTATCTCTGCATTTCCTACTCCGCCGAACAAAGGGGAAGAAAAAAAAAAAAAGGAGGAAGGCCACTTCCCAGCTTGGACGTTCGCTTTCGTCATTAGCCGAACAAGCACTCTGTCCTGCGCACATCTGCCCCTGCGTATTATTACCTGCACCGTGTACATATATAGACGTATATATAGTCGACTGCGGCTTGCAGCACAGCAAACTATTTTCGTTATTTTGTTTCATTGCTGTCACCGTTTATTATTATTATTTTTTTACTTTTCTGGTGTCGTCCTTTGCTTGAACGCGTGCATTTATACGCAAGCGGATGTTGCCATCGCATCACACAGTCCTATATAAGAAGGCCAAAAAAGGCTCAAGCATTCCGCGCGCGATTACATTTTGGACCAGAACGCTCGGGACACCTCAGAACTGCTCTGAACGTGATGAGCTATTCAGCCACATATGTAAAAGCAACGCTTCTTCTAAGCGATGGCCGCAAAATACTATATATATATATATATATATATATATATATATATATATATATATATATATATATATATATATATATATATATATATATATATATATATATATATATATATATATATATATATGGCGCGAAAGTTGCGCTGAATGCGAGTGGTATATACTCCGAAAACGAAAAGCGACGCCACACATGTCACATTTGTGCGAATCATAATACGAAACACGATCTTTTTCACAGAAAGTCAACTATCTTTGACGGCAAGTTCAACGGTGTGTTCAACTAAGTGCCGCTTCTTGTGTGTTCCTCTATCTAATAGCAGAAGACCCTATAATATAAGCCGATTGATAACTTGCTCACGTGCTGTCAACAAACAATTTAGTACTTTCACTGCAGCAGCACCTCTGATAGCACAATGAAAAAAAAGGAAAGCTTATATAGATGCACCAGGAATAGCTTTAATAATTGGGCAGCGAGCTAAAATTTGTTATTGCTTTTTCCCCTTTTTCTGTCTGTTCCATGTTTCATTGAAAACAGACGGCAACGTAAGATTAATCTCCGCACGGTGAACTGCTTTACAGGAGAACCGATTTACAAACGGTCGCTCATTATACGGGACTGAAGGGCATAATGAACGTAGCGCATTATGCAACGGGGTCTGATTATTTTCGAAGCAGTTGCGCTGAGTGTTCGTAACGGGTGCAGCGCTCAGAAGACAGCCACGCGATGAGCGTGAAGAAAAAGGAGGCAGACGGGTCACTGACTCGAAGCTTTTCTACAGAGCACACGCCTGCGTACTTAGTTACAACATTCTGTATAAGCAAACACTGTAGGTCCGTGCATGCTCACTCCGTGAAACTTCTGCGCGTTGCAGCGCCCATATACAAGCGCGGGGTTATTTCGTAGCAGCAGCACAATATTAGGCGAGTGTTAATGCCCGCCATCATCGCGGTACAGCTACGTCAACCTTTGTTCCTCATCGGGATGGCTGGAGTTGGCCTTTCATCAGCGCTGAATAATTGAACAGAAAAAAAAAATTCACTGGCGATTTGTCGGTAAATGCGAGAGAAGTGCGTTAGTATTACGTCACACCGCTTTGACGTCCCGTCCCGGATCCATGCTTTTAAACCTCGTTCACCACATTGCAAAGTGTTGTGCAGGAGCTTCCTCAGCACGTGAAAATGTTATATATATATATATATATATATATATATATATATATATATATATATATATATATATATATATATATATATATTATATATATATGAGTGAGTGTGTGTGTATCAGGCACGTACGCAGGATTTTCTTTCAGGGGGACCCACCCCAATGTAGCTTTTTCATGCAAATGAGGGGGAGGGTACTTTTACTAGTACAAATGTGAATAATCCCGCCATCCGCTATAAATACCAGTAAACCCGCAAAAGAGAATTGAAATAACGCGTATCTCACAGGTAGGCCTGTGAGATACACCTCTTCTTTACTTGGCAAACAGCGAACCACATCAAATGGACTCGCGCATCAAATGGACTGCGCATGGGCAAGGAGAACCTTGCCAAGAACAAGTGAACAAGCGAAAGTGCAAAATAAAGATTTCTAGAAGCGTTTTTTGAATTAGCTCTACAAGAATTACAGGGAAATGAATATTTTGCAACAATCACAGTTCTTTTGGATCCCTCGTTTACTGCTCTACCAAGTGCCAAAACCGACTCGTGTTGTTATTTGGGAAGTTACGTAACGATGCGTGGTCACGAGTCCCGTAAAACTGCGTAGAGAGCAGGACGCTGCGGTTCTAGACGTACTGCGCCCACCAGGGAAGGTTAGAAAAACACCCCCATCACGGCGGCCGCATTTCGATGGGGGCGAAATGCTAAAACACCCGTGTACTTAGATTTAGGTGCACGTTAAAGAACCCCAGGTGGTCGAAATTTCCGGAGTCCTCCACTGCGGCGTGCCTCATAATCAGAAAGTGGTTTTGGCACGTAAAACCCCATAATTTAATTCAATTTTTTAAAACACCCCCATTAGCACAACAGGGAAGGTGGCTCGATTGATAACTGTAGAAGCGTCATTCAAAACACACGGAATTATTTTCCACATCCGGCGGCGTTTTCTCTACTTCCTTTTTAAATAAAAAGATGTTGATTAATAAATATTTTTACAAACAGTTTTCGCTTTTCCTCCATATTTGGCTGTCACCTTGGCTTTCTCCCTTAGTAGATCGCTTAATTTCTCTTCTCCGTGCGACTCTTGTTTCTAATTGCCAATTTTGCTCGAAAAGTACGGTACAATTAGGGAAAAACCAGACGAGGTAACGGGTGACAGTCATATTGCTTATGGTTTCAACGGTTATTGCAATGTCTGAAGTTGGACGCTGTTTCGCAATACTTTATTTTCCACCTTATCTAACGCATTATGCAAAATAGAAATGAGTGTGCTTAGATTTAGGTGCACGTTAAAGAACCCCAGGTGGTCGAAATTTCCGGAGTCCTCCACTACGGCGTGCCTCATAATCAGAAAGTGGTTTTGGCACGTAAAACCCCAAATATTATATTATTATTATTAAAATAGAAGTGAGGCGTGCAGACAGGACACAAACGCATCTAACGCATATAGCGGATATATGATTCTGAGGATTTCCCAGCGTCGCGGCGAGCCGTCACTCGAGGAAATAATGAAGCGAAAGGAAAAATTAAAAGCAATTGTCGTTTTCTCCGGCCACAACTCGTTCCACAAGCATACAGACCAACTGACTATGAACCGAATCCCTTTCCTGGCCCCTGGATCAGTCTAAACAAACAAGGTTGAACTAACGAAGCAACAGTGTTGCGCGTGATCAAATTGTATTGGGCATTATAAATAAAATACTATAATAAAAACAATAAACTACGCCCTGCCTGCTGCAATAGATGGTGACAACTGAATTGATATTGAATTAATCGCGCGGGCACCGCATCGATGAGAAAACTGGCCTCCACACCCCAGAAGATGCCGATAACTACCGCCATCCAGAAGGAGTGAAAAAAGTGAAGATGGAATGGCAGCGAGAGCTGACAGTCAAAGCTCTCAAACGAAAAGCAAAGTGTTTCACATCCGCTGCATGTCGGGCTGAAGTTAGTGCAATGTCGGGCCGACCCGTGGCAAAGGTGAAGCAGGCGTTAAGCACTCCCCATACGTTGGCCTATTCCGAAGATTCCGAAGGCTACGTTATAGGTTCCCGAGTCCACAGGGGTATGTGCCATTGATCTTGGACCCTTTTTGCACTATCACCAGGATCGGCCCACATGATGATTTTTTCTGTTAACGGACGCCGAAAAAAAAACTACGGTAGTTAGTCATACACTGTTTTCGAATGTAAAAGGAAGCATAATGTTGACCGCCGAGTAGATTGATTTGTCGGCGCTTTAGGAATGTGTGTGAGGGTGGTGGCGTGGGTGGATAGGGGGTGGGGGGGATATGCCGCTTAATATCGGCCCCCCATCCCCCTGGGTACGTGCCTGATATATACCACGTGGCCGGCTTCCCACACTTCACACGTGTGCACTTTTTTTCCACTTCGACACACCTAATGCGAACGCATTAAAAAAAAAAAAAACTTGAAGGACGCTTAAGCTTTGCCTTTAAGATCCCTGATTGCTTTTCATGCTTCCTGGAAACTGCAGCTTATGTAACCGTAACGTTTACCGGGAAACGCTGGCTGCGAACGCTATGCACGAAGGCGAGCTTTCTGGCCGAAACGCGGCCTCTTGCCCGGGTCGACCTCCTGTTATTGTTTCGCACTTTTAATATTTCAATCTAAGAGCTAACATAAAGGACATGCGATGTCGGCGTTTTGTTTTTTTTTCTGTTACATTTGATTGTGGGCTGCCGTTCTCAAAACTCCGAGGAATAACTTTGTAAAGAATCAAAGACAAGGTGTGAGCAACTTTGGTGGTAGAGAAGTGGTTGGATATGCATGGTTCGGAATTTGGGTCGACATTCTTTTTGCCGAAGCGACGTTCAACGCCGACGCCGACGCCGGATTTTCTGCGACACGGGCTCCTCAACGCTGTCGAGTTAAAACTGAAAACAGCAACATGCACGAGCCTTTGCAGCTAGCAGCAATCCTTGCACAGTTCATAAATGCCTGGTCGCTCAATCCACGCATAGAGGAACTCGACGATCGGTCGATGCAAAGCTGGCTGTAAGTTAATGCCGTTCGACTGACACGCGCGGGTGCTAATTGAAGCTGTTTTCGCGGAGAAATGTCCGTATATCTTCGTTAAAGATTGCGGAATCACTATACCTTGCGCGGCGCGACAAGTTTTTAGGCAGCAATAACAGGCAAATGTTATTATATTGGTGCTTAGCGGTATATTTTACTAATATAGGGTTTGGTCACTCTCAGAGCACCCGAGATCAAAGAAAAGAAGTTTGTAAAGTGCCCGAAGTTTCTACATTTACTGACAAACAAACAGCCTTGAGCATTGGAGATTATCTGCACACGTGCGTGTGCAGATAATCTACAGCTGCCTTGGACGAAGGAGTTATTTGCTTCATTTGAAGTTCCAGTCCTGTGTGATATGCAGGACTTGGCGATTTTTAGGAAAACGTTTCGGATAACCCTTCCCGAGACTGTTTTTCGCCCTGTTCCTCCGAACAGTAGAAAAGAAAGAAAGAAAGAAAGAAAGAAAGAAAGAAGGAAAGAAAGAAAGAAAGAAAGAAACAAAGAAAGAAAGAAAGAAAGAAAGAAAGAAAGAAAGAAAGAAAGAAAGAAAGAAAGAAAGAAAGAAAGAAAGAAAGAAAGCCTGTAAAGGGCTTTCAGAACTGTGTTCAGAAGTGTTAGACCGGCGCCGACAGTTCTGTAATGTCGAGAGACATAAATCCTATAGCGCATTGCCCGTTTACCAGCGTACAAGTAGCATCGCAACCACTGCTCGCAGACGGCTGGCGTTGACGACATCGAGAACTAAGGTGCACAACGGCCGTAAAAATCTGCCGCCGCTTAGACTCGCTTACGGGCCTCGTACTAGGCGTCAAAAGTTACGGACATCAGGATTTGGGAAGAAGCTGAATATTTACACCGCCTGGGGATGCAGCCTGGTTTGTATACGGATTTTATGCCCGCACTATGTGTACGCGCGAGCTACAGAGTGTTGCACTGTTTTGCTCGATATACGGTGACAACCGACTCGGATACTCAACGTTCTTTCAGTTCCTGCGGTTGGTAAGCTTTTCACGCCCGCCATATATACGTCTTCGAGCAAACTGAACGGCACAGAAGCACAAAGGACAGAAAAAAAAAAGAAAACGTGGCACAATTAGAGTTAATTTCACTAGGCCTCCCTTCAAATTGAGCATATACATATTGTTGCAGGAAGAAAGCAGGCCCCCGAGTGTAAAATAACGTATATTTACAATTGGCGTATATGGCGTTCAGGCAACTGCCAGACTTCGTCTTCGTCTAGTCCAATTGAACTTCTTCGTTCTCTTCACCGTAACATCACCCTCCCGGTGGAGTAGTTCCGTCCCGGTGCAAGTTATAGAGCCTCACTTAATGGGGGGACATAGGGCTTAAGCCTGGCGACGTGAACATCACTGGTGACGTTGCCATGCACTGAAGGCTAACCGACTGGGGTGATCTCGTATGTCACGTCGGACAGTTGGCGTAAGATCTGGTACGGACCAGAATACCGGGAAAGTAGTTTTTCCGACAAGCCGACGCGACGTGAAGGCGTCCAGAGAAGGACAAGGGAACCAGGTGAAAAATGGTAGTCTCGGTGCCGAAGGTCGTAGCGTCGCTTTTGAGAAGCTTGCGAGACTGAGGCGATGACGGGCGACATCTCGGGCCTGGGTGGCTAAGTCAATAGCATCGCGAGCGTAACCAGTGCTGGGTGATTGTACTGCGGAAGGTAGCAACGTGTCAAAGCGCAAGGTGGGGTCGCGGCCATACAAAAGGTAAAATGGCGAACATCCGGCAGTGTCGTGACGGGACGAGTTGTATGCGAAAGTGATGTATGGTAAAGCGACGTCCCAGTCACGGTCATCGTCGGAAACGTACATGGCCAGCATTTCAGTTAGCGTGCGGTTGAGTTGATCGGTGAGGCCGTTCGTTTGAGGGTGGTACGCGGTAGCAATCTGGCGTTCTGTAGAGCAGGAGCGGAGCAGGTCATCGACGACCTTCGATAAAAAGTAGCGGCCGCGATCCGTCAGCAACTGGCGAGGGGCGCCGTGGTGCAGGATGACGTCGTATAGTAAGAAGTCGGCGACATCTGTAGCGCAGCTGGTTGGTAGCGCTCGTGCGATGGTGTATCTCGTGGCATAATCGGTTGCTACAGCAATCCATTTGTTGCCTTCGATAGAAATTGAAAAGGGGCCAAGGAGGTCTAGGCCCACACGAAAGAAAGGCTCTGTGGGGATATCAATTGGTTGAAGCAAACCAGCGGGAGGCGTAGCAGGCGTCTTCCGGCGCTGACACAGGTCGCAAGAAGCGACATAACGGCGCACAGAGCGATAAATGCCGGGCCAGAAGAAGCGGCGCCGCAGGCGGTCGTATGTACGAGTGATGCCCAGATGTCCAGCAGTAGGAGCGTCGTGAAGTTGCTGGAGCACGGCTAGTCGAAGGTACTTGGGAACGACTAGGAGGAACTCCGGGCCGTCAGGACGAACGCTACGACGGTATAAAGTTCCATCGCGCAAGGTGAACATACGGAGGGACGGGTCATTGGGCGAGGAGCTTGGGCGTTCAATAAGTGTTCGAATAACAGGATCTTTGCGCTGCTCGTCGCCAATATGGAGGAAGCCGGAGATGGATAGAACACTGATGTCCGAGTCTGCATCGGTATCGTCCGGTTGATCCACGGAATTGCGGGACAGGCAGTCAGCGTCTTTATGCAGGCGCCCTGACTTACACATAATAGAAGATGTATATTCCTGTAGACGCAATGCCCAACGTGCAAGTCGTCCAGTTGGGTCCTTCAAAGAGGAGAGCCAGCAGAGGGCGTGATGATCGCTTACGACGCAGAAGCTGCGATTGAAAAGGTACGGCCAGAATTTCGCGACCGCCCATACGAGCGCGAAACATTCTCTCTCAGTAATGGAGTAATTTCGCTCGGGTGTGGAAAGAAGGCGGCTAGCGTAAGCGATGACACGGTCTTGGCCCTGTTGACGCTGAGCGAGGACAGCGCCGATGCCATGACCACTCGCGTCAGTTCGTACTTCAGTGGGCGCAGAAGGGTCAAAATTTGACAGAATTGGGGAAGTTGTAGGCCGCTCAATCAGGGTAGAAAAGGCTTTCTCCTGCAGTGGTCCCCAAGAGAAAGAGACGTCTTTCTTAAGAAGGTCAGTGAGAGGGTGAGTGATGTCGGCAAAATTTTTCACAAATCACCGGAAATAAGAGCTTATAAGCCCAGAAAACTGCGGATATCGTTTGTTGAACAAGGTACAGGAAAATTTCGCACGGCGTGAACTTTCTGTGGATCAGGTTGGATTCCGGCGGCGTTTACGAGATGGCCGAGCATGTTAATTTCGCGGCGACCGAAATGACACTTGGAGGAGTTTAGCTGAAGGCCAGCCCTGTGAAACACGGAGAGTATGGTTGTGAGGCGCCGCAGGTGGCTCTCAAAGTTCGGCGAAAACACAATAACATCGTCGAGGTAACATAGGCATGTAGACCACTTCAAGTCGCGCAAGAGAGAGTCCATCATGCGCTCGAATGTAGCTGGCGCATTGCATAATCCAAACGGCATGACTTTAAATTGTTACACTCCGTCCGGTGTGACGAAGGCGGTTTTCTCGCGGTCCATCTCATCGACGCTAACCTGCCGATAGCCGCAGCGGAGGTCAATTGATGAAAAGTATTGGGGATCCGTGAAGTCAGTCAAGGGCATCTTCAATGCGCGGCAGGGGATAAACATCCTTCTTTGTTATCCTGTTGAGGTGACGGTAGTCAACGCAGAAGCGCCACGAGTTGTCTTTTTTCTTTACTAAGACAACCGGTGATGCCCACGGGCTACAGGAAGGTTCAATGATGTCCTTGTCCATCATCCTGTCAACTTCTTTCTGTATGATGGCCTTTTCTGTTGCGGAGACACGATATAGCCGCCTATGAATGGGGCTGGCGTCACCGGAGTTTATGCGATGCGTGACAACAGATGTCTGGCCAAGTGGACGGTCGTCCAAATCAAAGATGTCCCGAAAAGATGATAGGAGGTGACGAAGAGCTGTTGTTTGCTCGGAAGGAAGGTCAGGGGCGATCATCTTAGAAGCATCGTCCGCAGGCGTCGAGTACGGACGAGTGGGTGACAAAGGTTCGTTGGTACTGACGAAGGATTCAGAGGTCAAAGAAGAAATCGCAAATTCTTCCAAAGGAGTGATATGCGCTATGGCGATAACGTGTGGCAGCACATGCGACGAAAATCCAAAATTGAGGATGGGCACGCGAGCGCAGTTTTCACGGATCCGGATTAAGGTGCTCGGTAGGGCAATATTGCGCGACAAAACCACATCAGTAAGCGGCGACACGACGTACTCGCCATCAGGTACGGGAGGACAGGAAGTCAGGAGGACATTTGTAGCCGCTTGTGGAGACAGCCTTGCAAACTCAGCAGAACATAAGCGGTGTGAAACACAAGTTGTTGCGTCGGCAGGAAGCGGCAGATCCAACTGTACAACACCTGCGGAGCAGTCAATTTGGGCAGAGTGTTTCGAAAGGAAGTCGAGGCCGAGAATTAGGTCGTGTGGACAGTGTTCAAGGACGATAAATAGAACAACGGCATAATGGCCCCCAATGGTCACACGTGCTGTGCAAGGACAGGTGAAGTACTCCGATCGGCGACTCGCACAGTGCACGGTACGGCGGGTGTCAGAACCTTTTTGAGCCTTCGGCGGAGAGCAGCGCTCATAACTCAAAGCTGCGCTCCTGTGTCAACGAGAGATCTAACAGGAACACCATCAACTTCAATGTCCAGTAGGTTTCTACATGTAGGCAGGGTCAACAGAGGATTTGTGGGCCGGGTCGGAGTTGCAGCTTCACCTCCGGGAACTGCACCGCCTAGTTTCCCGAAGCGAAGCGACCGGTTGCAGAAGGGGACGAAGAGCGGTGACCGAGAGGCGAACGGGACCTACGACCTTGCGGAGACGGGGAGCGGCTGGATCTTGGTGGAGCACTGTCGGCGTTGATGTTCCTAGTCGGCGTATAGGGCGAGAAAGTACGATTGTCTGGTACTTGGCGGTAGTGACTCGGAGACGACCACCGAGGAGGAGACGACCAATGGTTGCGGCAATGACGGGCGATGTGTCCAATACCGGAACAATTAAAACAGATAGGTTTATCATCCGCTGTGCGCCAGTCAGCTGGGTTGCGACGAGGGTGCAGAAAGCTTTGCGTCTGGGAGCGAGCGGCCGGAGAAATCTGGTAGGTGTTTGTATGGCGGACCGAGCAGAGAGATGGAATGCCCAAACTTGCTATTTCCTCCCGAACGACCGCTTGTATAAGGGAGATAGCGGGCACGCTTTCCCGACAGTCAGAACGAACTGGAGCCGGAGCCATGGCCTCAAGCTCACGGCGAACGATGCGCGTGATTTCTTCCGGTCCTGTGGGCTGAACGAAGCGCGGCAGGTCTTCGCAAGATGATGTCGCGGCGGTATTGGGCAGTCGGTCGGAAGTTTGAGCGACGCGGCGGCCCTTCGCTTGTTCGAAGCGCCGGCACTCCTTTATAATTGCAACCACAGTGGCACAATCCTTGCACATCAGGAGATTGAAGGCATCGTCTGCAATACCTTTCAATGTGACCAATCTTGCCTGCCTCGGTCATGTTGTTATGAGCCTTGCGACAGAGGGCCAGCACATCCTGTATGTAGACGACATAGGATTCTGTGGACGTTTGAGCGCGACACGCAAGTTCTTTTTTTTTGCCGCCAGCTGACGACCGACAGGTCTGCCAAACAGGTCTCGCATTTTTTCTTTGCAAAAATCCCAGCTCGTTAGGTCAGTTTCGTGTGTGTCGTACCATTGCCTCGCAGTTCCTCTTAGGTAAAATATCACGTTTGCTACCATCATTGTTGCATCCCACCTGTTATTGTCGCACACTCGTTCGTACATCGTAAGCCAGTCCTCGACGTCGGCGTTGTCCGTGCCACAAAATGTCCCTGGGTCCCGCGGATGAGTGAGGATGACCGTTGGCACGGGCTGCTGAGGCGTTGTCGCTTGCGTCGGTTGATTTGCCATTGTGGCGGCAGGTAGATGACGTCCGCTGCGAAGTTCCGTGATTGTACCCCGCGCTTCCACCAAAACGTTGCAGGAAGAAAGCAGGCCCACGAGTATAAAATAACGTATATTTACAACTGGCGTATATGGCGTTCAGGCTGATGATGATGATGATGATGGCCTCATGGTATGGCTCATACCCACACTGGGGGATTGGCCAAGAATTGGGTGCTGAAACGTTCACCTATTCTTTAGAAGTGCCACTTATTCGATGAGAAAAAAAAAATTTAACGAAAGAGAGATAAGAAAACATACAAAAACAAACAAAATGCAAGAGAAAGTTAAAAAGTTATTCGTTTTGTTGACTGGATGTAACTGCAAACGGCATCAAAAACGTCCCTGTGGCTGCCCCCTATAACTGACGCACCGAAAGATAGTATAATTTCTGGTGATAACATTAACCCTAATTTTTCGAACGGAAGTTCTAGATGTCTTTTTCTTAACAATTTGTATCGTCGACATACCAAAAAATAATGATCTAGTGATTCTGTTTCTTGGCAGTATGGACACAGAGGTGACAGCGTCAGACCAGTCCTGTGTAAATATAGGTTTAATGGAGGGACACGGCAGCGTAATCTCGTGATTGCTACTTCTGATTGTCTTGATGGACACCACTGGATTTTCCACGGAAATTTGAGGTGCTGATATTCTGTCCATGTTGTTATTGATTCACTGATATCTCTATGAAATGAATATTTTCTATATCTAATTGCTGTTATGTGAGCCACCAAAGGAAGAACGGGCATTATAGGTCCACTCAGGGACGCTCGCGCTAATGCGTCTGCCATTTCATTTGAATGTAAGCCACAATGTCCAGGTACCCATAATAGTTTTAGAGAATTCAACTGTGGAGGAACTAATGTTAGAAACGTCTTTAGTGGTGGCGAATTGGGTGAAGCCGTAAGCGAAGTACAGACCGAAAGGGAATCTGTCATAATAACCGCACTTATTGAGTTCGACGGGAGTTTCCGAAGCGCTAAAAGAATTGCTAAAAGCTCGGCTTCAAAGACAGGTGTGAAGTCTGGCAGTCTCAAGGAGAATGACCAGCCAAGCGGAAGCGAGAAGATGCCTACGCCCGCCTTTTCGTTGTTCACTGAAGCGTCTGTGGCTATTATGTTATTTGTTTGCACGTGTGCTAGGTAATCTTGCAACAGGTTACTTAAAAAAGAGGCAGATTGAAACTTGGAGTTTGGGGGGAAAATGTCATCAAAATCTATCTTAATATTCTGATGTGATTCGGTTGACGGAATTACCTCTCGAATGTTCACATTCAGGCTATCTAATTGTTTTTGAACAAATACGATCTGTGGAGTGTGAAATCGAGGCCAGTGAGCAAGGAAGAAGGAATTTGGATCATTAATGAATGCGTATTCAGATCGTCTAAGCTGCAAGCTGTAAAATTTCAGAAATGTTTGAACTGTTAAGATGCGAAATCTACAGGGCAATGTTGGAAGGCGTGCTTCTTGGTAGATAACGTTAATAGCCACAAACCTGGGGAGTCCCAGACACAGGCGTAGGGCCTCACGCTCCAAAAGAACCAGAGGCTTTATTTTATAAGCAGGGCCGCCTGAGAATAAGACACACCCAAATTCCAATATGGGGCGCATATACATTTTATAAATCATCAACAGTGAATCCCTACGTAGTCCATATTTTCGGTTACTCAATCTGCGCAGAATACCTAAAGCACGTTGTGCCTTACCCGCTACACTCTCTATGTGTGGACTCCAGTTGAGTTTGCCATTATATGTGATTCCCAAATATTTTAGAGACTCAACCTGTGGGATGGGTTCTTGCTTATAAGTTAGAGAAATTGAAACCGGGTCCATGACCGAGAAAACTAAAAGGGCGCTTTTGCTTACATTTAATGACATACAAATTGTCTGAAGCCATACCTCTAGCATGCTCATGTATCTTTGTAATTTTTGGTATAATGTGTTAATGTCAGAAAAGAATGCAATGTCATCTGCATACACGTAAACGTGCACGTCCTGACAAGTTGGGATAGAGCTCATTAATATATTAAATAATATTGGGGATAGGACAGATCCTTGGGGAACTCCGCGAGTTTGTCTGAATTTAGACGAAGAACATCCGTCCTTGAAGCAATAAAATTCTCTTGATCGCAAAAATTCTGCCACCCACGCGGTTATATAATTGGGGAAATTACGACGCTGCAGAATATCCAGTAGAATTGGATGTTCGACGCTGTCATAAGCTTTAGCTATATCTAATTTCATCAAAGCAGAATATTCTCTCCTTTTCCGGGCAAGTTGGATGCGGCTCTCTAAATCAGCATGGGCACACCATATTGAGCAATTAGCTCTAAAGCCTATTTGATTTGGACTTAATATTAAATTATCTGTCATCCAGACAGTAATTCGGCAGTGTAATACCCTCTCTATGAGTTTGACCATATTAGAAGTAAGAGCAATAGGTCTGATATTTTCGATGTTATAACCTAGTCCTTGTTTTTTAGGTATCGGGATTACTTTAGCTACTTTCCAATCGTAAGGTATCCAGGCTTTGTGTAAGGAATAGTTTATAATGTTTAGGAGATCTCCAGGAGATAGATCAAATAAAATTTTTATCATGTGAACGGTAATTCCATCAGGACCAGGGGCTGACAAAGGTAAGTTTCGAATCACTTGAGATAATTCAGGCAATGTAACTTCAGTGTACACTAAGGATGGGGCAACTTTCTGCAAATTATACGACATCGATGACGAGAATCTACTCTCCAAGCCTTTAGCAAGGAGTTCAAGAGATTTTCTCATTTCATCGGGAGACAGATCGACATAATCAATATTAGCTGGCGATGGCAGAATTTTCCGATATCTCATATATCTAAACAACTGTTTTTTGTTTTTAGATTTGGAAAGGAAATCATAGTGTTTCCTATCATAATCCTCTTTAGCTTTAGCAACTGTATGTTTAAAGACAGCAGCATGAAACTTGTAATCAGACCAATTTTTGGGGCACTGGTTGTAGAGGAGCTGCTTCCAAGCTGCCTGTCGGCGTCGGTGGTCTCGCGTGCAGTCTGTATTCCACCAAGGGTTATAAGATGATTGCTTTGCAGATGTAACACTGAATTCAGCCTTTTTGTACGTTCTTTTAATTACCGCACAAAGTTTCATAGCCTTGGTGTCTTCCTGCTCGTTGGAATGAGAAGCCAAATGTACCTTAAGATCGGATTTAAATTTATTATAATCTACAAATACGCGTACCTGGGAGCACGATGGCCTAATCGGGCAAGCAATTTCAACCATTATTGGTAAGTGGTCACTGTTGGTTGCACAGTCCAAGGCTGTCCAGGATGAGTTAGTGAAGGACGAACTTACGAAACTTAAATCCAATGCGGAGCGGGACTGTTTACAAATATATGTAGGAATTCTAGAGTTCAGGCAAGTCAGATTATTATCTATTGTCCAATCCCACAAGCGTTTTCCACATTGGTCAGTCCGAAAGCCCCAGCCCGTGTGATGTGAGTTGAAATCTCCAACCAGAATTTTGTCCTTACACCATGAAGTCACTGCAGAATTCAAACATCGAGTGTTCTGTACACCCGCCGGAAAGTATACGTTTACTAACGAGAAGGGTGGACACCCTGGTATAGTTATATCTAATGCGAGAATTTCATTTTCGGGGGACATATGTTTGTATGAAATCTTTGCCTTAAGGCTGATTCTGTTATTAATAAAGAAAGCTAAACCTCCGCCCTTCGATGGACGGTCCAGTCGGAAAGATCGATAGTTCGTCAATTGAAAACATTGATGTACTGAAAGCCATGTTTCTTGCAAAGCAATGATATCCGGGGAGTATTTCGATGATAGATACAATAAATCTGTTGCTGCAGAGTAAATTGATCGGCAATTCCAATGAATAATTTTAAGGAGACCTATGGTTGCGTAAGTATGGACTCAGTAACTGCCTTACCTAAAATGTTTTCCTTTAAGAAAGCTTCCTTTGTAAGGCTGTCTTTCTGATACTTTTTTGTCTTTGCCTGAGTTAGAGTCGTAGCTTTTTTAGACAAAGGGGACCTACATCGTTTTAATGATCGAGGATCCATGTCCATTTCATCTGCGCCCTCTGTGGTATCGTTGGAGCCTGTGCATTGGGTCTGGTTATCATCGACTGGTGGGATTACAATTTGGGCATCTTGCGACGTGCAATTGGCGGTTACCTCCTCATTTGGAGTACGTGGACACTCAGTAGTTCGCGAAGTTATACCAACTGCTGTTGTTGTTGCGAATATCTGGGCCATCTGGCTAGTTAGAATTTGTGTCAGGGACTCACAAAGGTTTCCAGCTAGACGCTCCATAGACTTTTCCATTGCCCTTTCGATGGCATTAGCAATAGAAATTGAAAGAGACGCATCCGTTGCTGTCACCTGGCGGGCTGTGACGCCGGCGTATCCCTGTGTCCTAGAATGAATTTCCGCTACGGCTTCTCTACGCGAACAACGTCTTCGTTCAACTATTTCCAGAATTTCAATTTCCCGTGTCTTTGCTGAGCAATTAGAATAATCTGCAGAGTGCGCGTCATTGCAGAGGCAGCATCTTTCTTCCTTGCTTTTGCATTCGCTAGCATTGTGCTCTTCACCACAAATTCGGCATCTGGAAGCAGATCTACATCCTTTTAACGTGTGTCCGTAGCGCCAGCATTTCACACATTGCAGGGGACGAGGGGACAGAGGTTCCACTCTGTAGATTAGAGGCCATGCCTTTATCTCTGAGGGTCGAATTATCCCTGCAAATGTGGCTATGATCGACTCAGTAGGGACCCTGTTTTTCTCGACCACACGTCCACACCGATAAACTGAAATTACACCCGCGGGTGAAAGCATCTCTAATACCTCTGACGGTGTCATGTTCACGTCGACGCCGCGGACAAGCCCTTTCACACATGCCAAGTGGGGAGGAATAAATGCGCTCACCGGATTGGCGGCAAACAGCGAACACTTTAACAGGTCTTGTACACAGGACTGGTCTGCCGAAAAGCAGAGGATTCCACCTCTGCCAAACTGGCGGACCTCAGTGATGGTCTGGAACTGGGCCGTCGCCGATCGCAATTCCGCCTGAATCGCTTTCGGATTCTTCATCCGTATGACTGCGTTATTGGTTGGAACTAGAGCCACAGGAACTGATGTGATGCCGTTGCGTAGAAACAGATCCACAGGCAACTCCTGCGGAGGAACAGAAGCGGACCAGGGGTAGGCCCCCGGCCCCGGCGAAGAAAAGGACATCTGCGTGGTCCGACCAGCCAAACAATAGTGAGACCAGAAAAACTGTTGATAAGCGACAAAATAGATTTAAAAAAAAACAGCCACTCAATCCTTGGCCAATACCGACAGTGAGTGCTTCGTCAGCGAGCAAGTGGAACGCCCCACTGTGCTGACTGTGCTTCGTCTTCGTCTAGTCCAATTCAACTTCTTCGTTCCCTTCACCGTAACAGTATGAATCCCATTTACTTATTTGTCATTACTCTTTGTATTTTTTGTTTTCTATCTGGTGGCTGCTGTGTGCACAGCAGAGAAAAGCACAGAGTTAGAATGAGAAACATAACCGTCGAACAGATTGCACTGCTGTTCCAGTTGGTATGTCATGTTAGTAAAGAAAAAAAAACTGATAAGAAAGTTCGCGTGTTGCTCTATACACTCACCTACAAGGAATGCAAGTATCCATAGCAACGGATAAAGTTTGATGAGGTCAATTATTGTCGAAGTTGTGCGGCCCACACGTACAATTCTTGCTCGCAGGCATACTTCAACTAAACCTGAATACGGTATGTAATCCCACTGTTCATCTCTGTCGCCTAGTTAGCGCCTGTCCTCGTTTTGTCCTTCTTCTACGCTGTTTTTTTTAATATATTGACAGCGTAAATGTGATCACTGGGGCGCACAGCAGTCATACTTCATCACTCAGTTATTGCGAAGTACAGCGTATTCCCAGAACGGTGCTTTTTGATAGGCGTCACTTCTCCGATTATAGTCGGCAGGTGACTGGTCGAGTTACCGAGGCCATAGACTATATAGTAAGCGCATATTAAGCGCCGCGCCAACGATGAAGTGCCAGCCACTTGATCGTTAGCCAGAAAGTTTCGTAAAAATTGTGATCTGGCATATACGTACTACACATGCCAGCGGTTTCGGCCGCGCTAACCCCCCCCCCCCCCCCACCGCACACACTTTTGCTCGCATATCCGATAATGATTTGACCCCTTTGTGCGGCCGTAAAAGATAAGTATTAGTTATAACTAAGTGTAAAAATAAATGAATAAATACCTTCTTGAGCGCATTCAGTGTCATTTCGGACCTATGTTGGCGTGAACAGCTTCACGCGCAATATACATACAAAGCGAAAAAGAAAAAGCCGAGCCTTAACGCTCTAAGCGAAACGGAGGCATCCCTCGCTTACATAATCGCTCCAAGTGAGATGAAATCAAGCAGGCAGGGTATGCGAAGCATGCAGCTGTTCAGGTGTGACGTGGACACGCGCGTATTACGGAGTGTCGACAAATTTTTTTCATCGTGTATAACATGACCGGGCTCGAGAGCTCATTTGCGCCGCGCGTACACCCAACGCTAAACGCGGTCTATACACGAAAGGAAAAAAAAAAAGAAAGTAAAATTAATGGCCAGATAGGCTCCATCGAGGCTTCAATTAATAGAGCTACGCCATGCATCATCAGCCTCGAGCTTGCTTGCACACACGCGAGAGACTGTGCGAGTGAAAAAAAAAAAAGAAATTACATATTTCGCGGTTATTCGCGAGCCTGTATACGTATCTATAAACGCCGCAGCGTCGCTGATTGCGCTAAACGGTTGGCGTTATACCATTGCCCCCCGCACAGGCATTCGATTCCTTTGGTTGCCTCGCGCGCGTGTAGAACGTACACCTATAATTGGTCGGCGAGATATCGAGAAAGTGCGGCGAAGGTAATTTATTTCGACGCAGCGCGGCTGACAGTTATTCGTTTTCTATTTTCTTATTTCCCCCCCCCCCTTCTTTTCTTAGATCCGCCCGTATAAGGGGCGGCCGGCCGCCGGACTCGGTTGAGAAAGTGCAAAGCGTTGACGTTTATAGGATCCGATTACGGAGAAATTAATGTCGACGTACACGCTGCTCGATAAGGTGTATAAATTAGCTGTCAGTGAGGAACGAACGCTCCCGCGTGCGCGTGAAAGAAACCGTGATAAATAAGAAAAGAGAGCAGCTGGTGTAAAGATAAGAGACGGCAATATATATATATATATATATATATATATATATATATATATATATATATATATATATATATATATATATATATATATTAATAAAGTGGCGAGACAACAAAATTGCGCGAGAGAAAACGTCGTAGGCCATATTGACCTGCTTGAATGCCTAATTAAAGGCGACGAGAACGGCGAAACGTGTATAAGCACGGGACGGGAACAAGAGGCATGTGGAGTGCGCGCGCATTTCGTGCTCGCGCGGAAGCATGCATTGCGTGACTCGGCAGCTTTCTGGCCGACGTCGGGGATCGCGGTCTCAGGTGCGTGTCGCGTCGTGTACTTTATGCAGGCGCCAAGTGAATTCGTCGCACCTGTTCATACATACAGGGTGTTCCACTTAACCTGAGCCAAACTTTAAGGATACGCAGGCGCCCCGTAGCTGGACAGGACGAAGGTAATGTTGTTTGCAGTTTCCCCCATTGCGGATACTCAGATTCGTTTTTTTTTCATTCCGCCTAATTACGTAATTAGTCTTAATTAATTAATTAATTCTAAAATATTATAATTAGATTAGAAGTGTCGATGAGAAAATTGTGGAGCGACATGAAAATACTGCCTTTACATGCTTTCTGTTGCTCGATAGTTGCCACACAAAAGTGTGTTTTCTCCCGAGCGTGGGAGAAGCCCGCGATGGCACGCAAAGTGCCACGAGCGGCCAGTCGCGCGGCAATTTGTGCGTGCATTCGCGGTCTACTTTCCCGCTCGGAAGAAAACACACTTTTGTGTGGCAGTATCGAGCAACAGAAAGCTGTAACGGGAGTTTTACATGTCGCTCCACAATTTTCCCATTGGCTGGCACAGGACAGGGGTAATTGGAGATCGCGGGGAGAAGCCTTCGTCCTGCAGTGGACATGAAAGGTGATGATGATGGTGATGATGATGATGATGACGAGGACGACGACGACGAGGACGACGACGACGACGAGGACGACGACGACGACGACGAGGACGACGACGACGACAACGACGACGACGACGACGATGATGATTTGAGAAGTTGTTTAATTATTTAGGACTAATTTTCTAACTAGGCGCAATGCTAAAAATAATCCGAGTATCTGCAAGCGACGTCAAGCAACATTACCTTGGTTCTGCCCAGCTACGTGTCATTCACTTATTTGTAAAGTTTGGCTCAAGTTAAGTGAAACACCGTGTATAATAAATAAGCGAGCGGCGTTTCGTGGGTCTGCAGGTTTTCTGGCAGCGTTCCGTGGCGATTTCGCATTAATCGACCGATGCTGCGCTGTGTCTATAAACCGTTTAAGTGCCCAAGAAAGAAAAAAAAAACAACTGACCTGCCTCAAGGACGAGAGCTCGATTAAAGGTATATACAACTCGACAGTTCGCGTACATGTAACACATTAAAAAGTCATACCAGGCGTAAAAGTCCGAATGCGTTTTCTTTTCCATTTTTCTACAACACTTCGCATGCATGCAATCACATTGAATCAACTGGCCTGATGCACGAAGTCGCCGATTTCCACTTTCTTGGGTATCCACTTTGTTGGGTATTTATGTGTACTAGTAGAACCTTGGGAGTGTTAGCCAGCGCCGCCACTCACCCAAGAAAGTGGATGGGGAAACAGCGCCGCGGTAGCTCAATTGGTAGAGCATCGCACGCGAAATGCGAAGGTTCTGGGTTCGGTTCCCACCTGCGGCAAGTTGTTTTTTCATCCACTTTAATTTCCATTCATTTATCATTTCTTCATTCCATTTATTAAGCACAAGTAATTTTCCCCTATGTTGTCCTTGGTGTCAGTGCTTGTTGGCTTCTTATGATATGACTAATAAAAATCGGGCCCCTCGGTTAACCCCCTTTCTTCTCGTTCGTTGCATAACGAGGGTCTCGAATCTGGCTACATTGATGCCTTCAGGTAGCATATGTGGGTTTATTGACCAGTTGCCTTCACCCAAAAAGATCTCGTGACGCCTGCGGCAAGAAGGACGCTCCACGTCCGCCGCGAAGGTCTGTGAGTGGTGGCGCTGGCTAACACTCCCAGAGTTCTCCTAGGAAACATAAATACCCAAGAAAGTGGATGGGGAAACAGCGCCGCGGTAGCTCATCAATTGGTAGAGCATCGCACGCGAAATGCGACGGTTGTGGGTTCGGTTCCCACCTGCGGCAAGTTGTTTTTTCATCCACTTTAATTTCCATTAATTTATCGTTTCTTTATTTCATTTATTAAGCACAAGTAATTTGCCCTATGTTGTCCTTGGTGTCAGTGTTTGTTGGCTTCTTATGATATGACTATATATATCAGAAGAAGCCAACAACCTGGTGTCAGTGGTTGTTGGCTTCTTCTGATATCACTAATAAAAATCGAGCTCCTCGGTTAACCCTCTTCCTTCTCGTATATATATATACGTATATCTATATATATATATAAAAGAGATTCCAGGACAGCCATCGGCCCAAGACGGGGGTATTCTTCAAAGCCTATGGTTCTGGCCACGGGTTACCGTTAAAGAGATGCTTAACAAACTGCGCAGAGCTTCCGTGTTGGGGTATAGTTAGCTGTGTGTATACACACCGCCCTTCCTTAGAATATATTCCTCAAGCTGGCGTCGAGCCACACATATCATTTAAATAGTACATTTGTTCCCAAACGCTGCATGCCACGCAAGGGCGCTCCTACGGAAGAAGCTGTAGGCACTCCTGCCTCCAAGCAAGCGATAACTGGGCATCTCGGGAGCGAAACAGTTCAATACGGCATTGATACCGCTAGGCCATACTTACCGCTATAGGCCAGTGTGGGCAACGCCGTACTCCGACAAAAAAAAAAAAAAAAAAAGAAAGAAAGAAAGAAAGAAAGAAAGAAAGCGAAACGACGGAAGGAAAAGGCGAGGACAAACGCTATGTTTATTCACCGGTACAAATGCCGGTAAATACATAGACTGTGACACAGAACAGAAGCCCGTGGAAATTTCTGCAAGCCCATGTATTTAGCTCATGTTTATTGTTCTGCGTTGTTGCGTTTCGCCTGCGACACGTGGTTTTGCCGGCGCGACTGCGGCGGGGCGGCAGACATTTTGGCCCGATCGTCGTCGCCGCAACACTCATCGCCAGGTGTTTCCAGGCGCGTCTGCGGCGATGCGACCGCCTAGGGATCCTCCTCGCATTCCAGTCATTGTGCCCGAAACAGGCGATGCCAAAGCAGGGATCTCATTCCAGTTATTGGGCCCGAAACAGGCGATGCCAAAGCAGGGATCTCGTTCCAGTCATTGTGCCCGAAACAGGCGATGCCAAAGCAGGGATCTCATTCCAGTTATTGGGCCCGAAACAGGCGATGCCAAAGCAGGGATCTCGTTCCAGTCATTGTGTCCGACCGGCAGCGCCACGACAGGGTGCTACGAGATCGTGCGCAGCGCCACGACAGGGTGCTACGAGATCGTGCGCAGCGCCACGACAGTGTGCGTCACCATTAGCCCATTGTACATTCACGTGCTCGTCTTTTGAGGGGTTCCTTCTTGCCCTCAACTGCGAGAGTATAAAAACAGCTGCCCCCGGACGCCAAAAGGAGGGCTCCGATTTCTTCTGTTGAGTGAAGTGCTCTCCCGTCTCTCTACTTCGGTCAAACCTGACCGCCAACTCTTTGCGATGTTAAAATAAACAAGTTGTTTCGTTGTTACCAGTCGACTCATGCTTTGCCGGGACCTTCGGATGCTTCCAGTTGTACCCCAGGCCGCCAGGCCAACGCTACCCTTGGGGCTTGCGACCCAGGTACAACCACGGGCGTCAGCGCCGAGTTCCCAAAAGATCGTACCAGCAGTCAGATCCGAAACATCTGGTTGGCAGCGGTGAGATCGCCTACGACTTCAAACAACGGTCTGCCAGCGGCGAGATCGCGACAACGGAGGCCAGCAGCAAAGAGATGCAGTTGACAGTATGCTGAGCAGCTCAACGACGATCCGGGAGCAGTGCAACGAGCCCTGTGTGACGACTGGTTGCCTGCAGCGGAACGACTGCGCGGAATTCCTGCCTGCGAGGTTTGGTGAGTGCGGGACTTTCTTCTTCTGAGCTTTGCCAGGCTTTTTGTTAGTGTCAGAAACAGAGCTGGTAATTGTGGTTGTCGTTGCTGCCGGGTTAGTTTGCGGCAAGACAATAGTAAGCAGTAGAGAAAGCAGCATTCAGAGCAGCCATGGATTTGAAGTCGTTGCGCAAACCGAAATTGTTGGAGCTTGCAAGAGAGTTGGGTCTGGATGTCTCGGACAAACTCAGAAAACCAGAACTGCTAAAGGCTATTCTTGAGTTAGAGGCTGAGGATGACGAGCTGTCGGAATGCCTTGAGACTATTGAAGAGAGGGAGACTGCAAAAGAAAAAGAAGAGCGTGAACGTAAAGAACAGAAAGAGCGAGAGCAACAAGAGCGTGACCGTCAACACGCTTTGGAAATGAAGCGTCTTGAGGTAGAAATGGAACGCGCTCGTAATGGAAGTCAGGCACACGGTGCAGGAGAACGCGTATTGTTCAAAATGACTGACCTGATGCGGCCGTTTAAGCTTGGAGAGGACATTGGTTTGTTCCTGGTTAACTTTGAGCGAACGTGCGAGAAGCAGGGGTTCTCTCGGGAAACGTGGCCACAGCGCTTGCTCACTTTGTTACCCGGCGAGGCGCCCGACGTAGTCGCTCGCTTGGATAGAGAGGAGGCAGAGGATTTCGACAAAGTAAAATCGAGTCTGCTAAAAAAGTACCGGCTGTCTGCGGAGGCGTTCCGTCGGAAGTTTCGGGAAAATGAGAAAGGCAAAAGTGAGTCATATACAGAGTTTGCGTATAGGCTTATGTCGAACATGCAGGAGTGGCTCAAAGAAGAGAAAGCGTTTGGTGACCACGATAAAGTTCTGCAGTGCTTCGGGCTAGAACAGTTTTATAGTCGGTTACCGGAGAACGTGCGATACTGGGTCTTGGATAGGCCAGACGTGAGTACGGTGGCTAGAGCCGCTGAGCTAGCCGAGGAGTTTGTGACGCGTCGAGCTCGCGGAGCTAAGGACGGTCAAAAGGGTGAATTTGGCTCCAAGTCTGAGAGGCCGAAGTTCACACCCATGAGATTAAAGGGGGACACGCGTAGTGCGGATGCGAGCGAAAGCAGTCCGACCAAACGTAAAGAGACGGCGGCAGCCAAACGCAGAAAGCGGTTCGAGATGAGGCGAGCGCGCTTGTGTTATACGTGCCAGAAGCCGGGTCACTTTTCGGCGCAGTGTCCGGAAACAACACCAAAAGTTGTGTTTTTTTCAATAGGCAGCACTGACGAGAACATGAAGCTTCTCGAGCCTTACATGCGAGACCTCTTCGTGAACGGGAAAGAGTGCCGAGTGCTTCGCGATTCCGCAGCTACGATGGATGTAGTTCACCCGTCTTACGTAGAACCCCATATGTTCACGGGCGAGTGCGCATGGATCAAGCAAGCCGTGGAAGCTCATAGCGTGTGTCTGCCGGTAGCAAAAGTGCTTATTGAAGGACCTTTCGGAGCGCTTGAGACGGAGGCCGCAGTGTCATCTATGCTGCCACCCCAGTACCCGTACCTATTTTCAAACAGGTCCGATCACCTCCTGCGCGAGAAGGGGCTTTTGTTTGGTGAAGCTAGTGTTCAGGCCTTAACCAGATCGAAGGTTCGGGAGCTCGCTGCAAAGGCGGTAGTTGCGGGGCCGACGTTATCAAACAACGAAAAAGGGTCAGAGGCGCAGCAAGCTGATATTCCGAGCACGCCCG
Source organism: Dermacentor variabilis (assembly GCF_050947875.1). Lineage (NCBI taxonomy): Eukaryota > Metazoa > Arthropoda > Arachnida > Ixodida > Ixodidae > Dermacentor > Dermacentor variabilis. The sequence continues at coordinate 26,724,284 of NC_134568.1, read as the reverse complement.
AACTGAATAAACTTGAGTCTGTAACGTTAAAGGCGCCAGATACTGGAGAGGAAACGCCCGACACGGGAAAGTTAGAAGAGCTATCTACTGATTTGCTCATCGCGCCTACGTCAGACGGACTTGATAGGTTGCTAAAAGTCAGCCGGTCGGCTTTGATAGCCGAGCAAAAAAAGGATGGCAGCCTGGAAAACGTGCGCTGCAATGTCAAAGAAGGTATCGCCAGGAAAACTGCGCGTTTTGTGGAAAGAGGTGGAGTCCTGTACCGGAAGTATCTAGACCGCAGAGGAGTGGAGTTCGATCAGCTGGTCGTGCCTCAATGCTATCGTCAGGATCTGCTGCGCTTGTCACACGGGGGTTCGTGGTCCGGACACCTAGGAGTTAAGAAAACTAAGGACCGTCTCTTGCAAGAGTACTATTGGCCAGGGTGTTTTCGGGACGCAGACCATTTCGTGAGGACATGTGACACTTGTCAGCGGGTGGGCAAACCAGGGGACAAATCGAGGGCGCCGTTGAAATTGGTACCTATCATTACGGAGCCTTTTAGACGGCTCGTTATTGATACTGTGGGACCTCTGCCGGTAACAGCCACGGGGTACAGACACATTTTGACTGTGATCTGCCCAGCGACAAAGTTCCCTGAAGCAGTGCCGCTTAAAGAACTCAGCTCAGTTGAGATAGTTAATGCACTACTGTCCATATTTGCGCGAGTTGGTTTTCCTGCAGAAATTCAATCAGATCAGGGCGCAGTGTTTACTAGCGCTTTGACGACATCTTTTCTCGAAAGGTGTGGGGTAAAGCTGTTACACAGCTCAGTGTACCACCCACAGTCGAATTCCGTTGAGAAGCTCCACTCCGTCATGAAGCGCGTGTTGAGAGCGTTGTGTTTTGAACATCGAACTGACTGGGAGCTGTGTCTGCCTGGGGTGATGTTTGCTTTAAGGACCGCGCCGCATGCGGCTACGGGGTTTTCGCCAGCTGAACTGGTGTACGGTCGCTCGCTTCGATCTCCGCTTCGCATGCTTCGAGAATCATGGGAAGGTAGGGGCGACGACCCAGTCGTGGTGGAGTACGTACTTAAGCTCCTCGAACGCTTAAGAAGGGCACAGGAGTTGTCAGGTGAAGCAATGACAAAGGCCCAGCAGAGGGCCAAGGTTTATTATGATCGGACAGCCAGGGCCCGTCGTTTTGAGGTTGGCGATGAGGTCATGATATTGCGCACATCGCTAAACAACAAACTAGACGTGCAGTGGGAGGGCCCAGCACGAATTGTTCAGAAACTGTCGGACGTTAACTACGTGGTAAGTCTGCCAGGAAAGCGGAAAGCACAGCAAGTTTACCACTGTAATCTGCTCAAACCTTATAGACAAAGGGAAGCAGTGGTGTGCATGATGGTAAACGTTCCTGAAGAGCTTCCGGTCGAGCTTCCGGGACTAGGCTCAGTGACGAACAGGGAAGACACCGGTCAAGTCATTAGTGACCTTATCAGTAAAGCACCGCTGTCGCCTGAGCAGAAAACCGAACTACACCAGCTATTACAAGAGTTTCAAGGTCTGTTCTCTGAGAGGCCTGGTAGGACTTCTGTACTTACTCATGATATAGAACTTACCTCCACAGAGCCAGTACGATCCAAGGCGTATCGGGTGTCACCCCGCCAGAGCGATATTATGGAGGCTGAGGTAAAGAAAATGCTACAGCTCGGTGTTATTGAGGCAGGTGAGAGTGATTATACCTCCCCTTTGATTTTAGTTGAGGTACCGGGCAAGGAACCTCGTCCTTGCGTCGACTACCGCAGGCTTAATTCCATCACTAAGGATCAAATTTATCCGATCCCTAACATCGAGGAGCGCCTTGAGAAAGTTAGTAGCACTCAGTTTATTTCCACCCTAGATCTTGTCAGGGGTTATTGGCAGGTTCCACTTACAGAAGAGGCTAGTAGGTATGCGGCGTTCATTTCACCAATGGGAACATTCCGTCCTAAAGTGTTGAGTTTTGGTTTGAAGAACGCGCCATACTGTTTTTCAAGCCTCATGGATAAAGTGTTGCGGGGACAGCAAGAATTCGCTTTACCGTATCTAGACGACGTAGCGATATTCTCCGCATCCTGGTCTGAGCATATGGCACACTTGCGGGCAGTGCTAACCCGCCTGCGCGAAGCGGGCTTGACAGTCAAGGCTCCTAAGTGCCAGTTAGCACAGGCCGAGGTTGTCTACCTCGGTCACGTGATTGGTCAGGGTCGTCGCCGCCCCTCTGAAATAAAAGTGGCCGCTGTGCGAGACTTTCCGCAACCGCGCACCAAGACCGATATTCGGTCGTTCTTGGGTGTCGCCGGCTACTATCAGAGGTACATCCCTAGGTACTCTGATATCGCGGCTCCCCTGACGGATGCTCTAAGAAAGACAGAGCCTCAAACAGTCGTCTGGGACGAGACAAAGGAAAGAGCTTTTAGCGCCCTAAAGAGTGCCCTAACAAACCAGCCTGTACTACGATCGCCAGACTATACAAAAGGGTTCATTGTTCAGTGCGATGCTAGTGAGCGAGGCATGGGCGTTGTACTGTGCCAACGGGAAAAGGGAGAAGTAGAACACCCCGTCCTGTATGCTAGTCGTAAGCTGACCAGTCGTGAGCAGGCGTATAGCGCCACCGAGAAAGAGTGTGCATGTCTCGTGTGGGCCGTTCAGAAATTGTCATGCTATCTAGCCGGCTCGAGGTTTATCATTGAGACGGATCACTGCCCTCTCCAATGGCTGCAGACCATCTCTCCCAAAAATGGCCGCCTCCTGCGCTGGAGCCTCGCTTTACAACAATATTCCTTTGAGGTGCGTTACAAAAAGGGGAGTCTCAACGGTAACGCCGATGGCTTAAGTCGAAGCCCCTAACGTAGGAATCAGCCTCAAAATTGTTTGTTACTGATGTTTTTCTTCCTGAGGCAGGATTTTTTTTAACATATTGCTTTTGTTTAGTGTTTCAAAGTGATGATATGCTTTCTAGTGCAATTTTTCAATTTGTGGACGCGTTCTGAGTGATGCTAGACTACTGTAAGGAACTAGGCAATGGTATAAAAAGGGGAAAGAGCCTGGCAGGGCTTAGTGAGGGTTGTGCCGTGCTTGCTGACTGAGCGGTTGAGTTTTCAGCGTAGTTCTAACGCTTGCCGGGAACGAGAACAAAAATGTGAACTCTCCCGAAGTCACTTTGCAGTGTCCCGTGCGAACCTGAACGAGAGAACGAGGCCTTCTCTGTGCGCTGCGCTCAAGAAACGTCAAGGGACGCCCGACTTCGGTTATGAGCATCATCGAGCGACATCCCTCCGGACAGCGGATGCAGTCCCCTGTCCATCGGGATCTCCTTCCCCCGGCGGGGCGGTCTGTTGCGTTTCGCCTGCGACACGTGGTTTTGCCGGCGCGACTGCGGCGGGGCGGCAGACATTTTGGCCCGATCGTCGTCGCCGCAACACTCATCGCCAGGTGTTTCCAGGCGCGTCTGCGGCGATGCGACCGCCTAGGGATCCTCCTCGCATTCCAGTCATTGTGCCCGAAACAGGCGATGCCAAAGCAGGGATCTCATTCCAGTTATTGGGCCCGAAACAGGCGATGCCAAAGCAGGGATCTCGTTCCAGTCATTGTGCCCGAAACAGGCGATGCCAAAGCAGGGATCTCATTCCAGTTATTGGGCCCGAAACAGGCGATGCCAAAGCAGGGATCTCGTTCCAGTCATTGTGTCCGACCGGCAGCGCCACGACAGGGTGCTACGAGATCGTGCGCAGCGCCACGACAGGGTGCTACGAGATCGTGCGCAGCGCCACGACAGTGTGCGTCACCATTAGCCCATTGTACATTCACGTGCTCGTCTTTTGAGGGGTTCCTTCTTGCCCTCAACTGCGAGAGTATAAAAACAGCTGCCCCCGGACGCCAAAAGGAGGGCTCCGATTTCTTCTGTTGAGTGAAGTGCTCTCCCGTCTCTCTACTTCGGTCAAACCTGACCGCCAACTCTTTGCGATGTTAAAATAAACAAGTTGTTTCGTTGTTACCAGTCGACTCATGCTTTGCCGGGACCTTCGGATGCTTCCAGTTGTACCCCAGGCCGCCAGGCCAACGCTACCCTTGGGGCTTGCGACCCAGGTACAACCACGGGCGTCAGCGCCGAGTTCCCAAAAGATCGTACCAGCAAGTCCGATCCAAACAGCGTATAGCCTGTATTTACTGACACATGTCGATGAAAAAAAAAACAGCAACAAAAAACACAGCGCGTGAAATGCTCGTGCTCGTGTCTTCCTCGCCGTCGGTGGTGTTTCTCGAGCTTTCGTGGCGTCTTAAAAAGCCCTTACATTGTTATTTTCAAACACGAGCGCAACCGAAATGTAGGCGAGTTTAATTGTGTGCGTGTCCTAAATAAAATAAATATATAGAGAAAAAAGCGAAGTTTGAGCTAAGATCTATCATATCTTCTTGTTTGAAATTAGATTGAAGCGCACATAAGACAGATAGGGAAGTAGTCCCCGTCTTATGTGCGCTTCAATCTAATTTCAAACGTTAACGTCAACCAACTAGCCCAACTTGCCATATTATTGCAAATCGCATATCATATCTGCCCGTGCCTTAAAAGTGCAGCTCTGCCTGGTCCTTTCCTATACCTACATGTGCAGCATGTGTCATCGCAAACATCGCCAGCCTAATTTAAGTCCACTACGGGACGAATGCTTCTCGCTGCAATCTCCGATTATCCCTCCGTAACGTCAGCTGGCTCGATCCTGTATATGCCTCCAAATATCCTGTAGCCTCGTTACAGCGCCTAATGTTCTGGTGTCCTCGACCGAAATTGCCTCTTCTTTGCACTCATACTGTTACTCTAATACGTCACTGGCTGCCTGCTCTAGGCGACTTATATGCACACTTTTACGCAACATACTTATGCAGGCGGTAACAATTATGATTATTTAGTTTGAAAACATGTACACTATTGACAGAGAGAAAGAGAGAGAGAAAAAAGAAGACAGGTCAGGAGCAGGCTGGCAACTGCCACCGCGGAATGGGCACAACGCCTGCCTATATTACTGTTTAGGAAGGGAGGGATGCAAACAAGAAATAAAAGTTGGAAAGAGGGAAAATAAAAAAAAGATGACAGATCAAATCATTGGCGATCGCTTTTCTCGGATAACACGCATGGTGATTTATCTTTTCTCCTATGTTATAGACTTGGTGAACCAGCAACTAAATGCCTCAACAAGGCATTGCTATTCCGTAATTTATTGCCTGTTTAACAGCTATAGCTTTTCGGGCAGCATCATTTCGCTGTTCCTTATGTGAGTAATGAAATGATTTTCCTTATTTTCTTGCCAGCTGATATTACTAGAGCACATTGATTGCTTTTTTTTTTAAATTTCACATTGACTTGACACCGTGCACACAACGTGATCGTGATAATAGGCTGATTTATTCAGCTAAATGAAATAGTTTGTTTATTACAGTTCACTTTCTTTTTGATAAGAGAGCTCATTGCCATGTAAGGTTTTATTCATTAAATCTAGCACACCTGAGCGTAGCTCGGATTTACTTATTTTCTTTTATTCGCAGAAGCAAGTGCGTATCAAATCTAAAGCGAACTGCATGAAACGAACGCAGGCACAAAAAAGCGCACGCACGACGGGACAAACGAGCACAATTACAGGCAACGCCTGTCATTCCGAGATATTTTCAGCAACTGTGACTGCAGCATAACACAAGAGCTGACGCGAGGCTAAACAAAAAAAATAATAATCGCCCAAGCACTCCGTACAGATGGTTAACCAGCGAAGCTGAAACGTGCGGCCCCGGGTGTTTGTCACTGTGTTGATCCGACGGTCCATTAACGAAGGCTTGGTAGGCTGCCGGATCCTCGGTACGCAGTTGCTGCTTGCGCTCGGCTGCACGAGCCTGTTCTTGTGCCCGGGCTGCAGCATCGGCACGGCGCAGACGAGCTCGTTCCCGGTTCTGCTCGCGGCGTTGCTAATGGACAGCTTTAGCAGAACGTTGCTTGCGCTCCGTCCGCACACTTTTCACACGCACCGGTGACTGCATTGAATGCATTGATTTCGCTTATCTACGAAGTGCGTCTTGCAGAGACGCCAGCAACATGCCATCAGATTGACCGCATAACGATTACGAAAGCAACTAGACGCACCCTGACGCTCCGCGAAATCGGGTTCGTAGCGGAACGCGGGCAGCGCTCTGTATACGTTCCGCTGCCGCTATAGGCGTTGTGCGCACGCGCATCAGTGTTCCCGGTAGCGTTCTGCTGAGCGGCTGTGTGCAAATTCGCACGATACGCCGGTGTGGGCGGAGGGCACCGTAAACGCTCTGCTAAAACTCTCTAATCGAAAGCTGCCTGCTCCTCGGGAGTACGTATGACGCGGGGCCTACCCATTTCGGAGCCGGAGAGCAACGACGTTGCTACTGGCGCAGCTAATCCAACACCACCTAGATAGCACAAGGCCTTTTCTCTCCGATCCATGACGTCACGTTACCTGGTCCGACTGCCATACAACTAATGGGGACGCCAGCCTTATCAATGGAAATTTCAGGCCAGGTAGCCTGACGTCATGGATCGGAGTAAAGAGGCCTAGGATGTGCCGGCTAATCGCGCTCCTCCCTTCCTCTCTTTTCTTTTTCGCGCATGCGCATGGGGTTGCCCCCGGAGGAGGTTTCGGCGTACAGGCGACCGGCAGACGGACGGACGGACGGACGGACGAATCGGCTAGCCATATACAGCTTCGCTGTAAAAAAAGCGTAGAGCGGCAAACAAAGCATGCATGCATGAGCACCAGTAACGCACCAATCAACATTCACCCGCAACCTCCACATCAGTCTATCGTTTGTATACAGTATCGATGCTAAAATCTGCAGTCGCGGGCTCTGAAAGCGTTTCGGAAGTGAGATAAGGATGCTTCCTGCAAGCAAATGCATAGTTGGCTTCTTCAATAAAAATATAAGTCTTCGGCGATTGTCACTATCGTCTAGGTGCGTTCTTCATGTGTTCCGTGTTCGGAATGAGCAGAATTGTATTGACAAAGTTTTCAGAAATGGGCGTACGCAGAAACGCTCAGTATGTGTAGGCATCTACAAGCTCTGCAACGTGAGCATTGCAAACCGGCTGCCGGTCCGCCAGGATTTCAAATGCTACTGTAGCTTGACATTGACATGCAGAAAACTAGCAGTGCTCGAGTTGACTGTATACTACGTTGATTTATGAAGACGGTGGGCCGGCATAGAAGACTTCGATGTGTAAAAGTGACGTAAGCCCAAAACCCCTCGTAAATAGAAATGAAGTGAAACTCTGTTTTTTTTTTTTTTTGCTAAAAATGGTGAAAGGAATCTAGCGATGCAATCTGGCTGCCTTGATGAATCTTTTCTTTATATGTGTATGTTGCCATGAACAGACAGGATGTCTGTAACATTCAACGACCCCGCCGTGGTTGCTCAGTGGCTATGGTGTTGGGCTGCTGAGCACGAGGTCGCGGGATCGAAGCCCGGCCACGGCGGCCGCATTTCGATGGGGGCGAAATGCGAAAACACCCGTGTGCTTAGATTTAGGTGCACGTTAAAGTACCCCAGGTGGTCAAAATTTCCGGAGTCCTCCACTACGGCGTGCCTCATAATCAGAAAGTGGTTTTGGCACGTAAAACCCCAAATATTATTATTAACATTCAACGAGACGCGCGCAGATGATTGAAAAACGTGTTCATCTATCGGGGAGTATATATAGCCGGAACACGGGATCACAGAATGAAACTTCTTTTTTCTTTTTTTATGCGCATGTAGGTCGACGCTATCTTCATTCACATCGACTTTGCTTCACAGGCCTTTCTTTTTTTTCCTCTTTTTTTTTTTTTGACCAAGAGGCCAGTAGGGCCCATTCCAGAGATAGTGCGGCCTATGATTCAATGTGGTTAATTTTCTACTATATTGGCGCTAATTACGGACCGTATCATTAATTTTACTTACCTTGCTACTAATTCTGGCTTCCAGACTCATTGAGACCTACATTTTTATACCTTTTGCTACTCGCTAAAACGCTCTGAAGGCGCGGAAGGGTCGTTTCTTGACCAAACTACCAGATAGATACGCAGATCCCACGTGTATGCGTCAAACCCTTAAGTCGCGAAATAATTTGCCTTCAAGAGGGGCATTGAGGGTAAACCCACCGCTTTCCACAGTATCTTCCTTCCTTCCTTTTTGTTTCTTCTTTCTTTATATTTTTACGGGCTACATGACGCATGACGGCAGCTACATAAGTAGTGCAATGTATATACCTACAAGGAAGCCATAGCCTCCTACGTGTCCATTTTTAAATCTCTCTCTCTCTCTAGCTATCTATCTATCTTTACGTGTAGTATTTTGCCTAAGTCCGATGTACTTGACGTCACTTGCGAAAAGGTGAGAAAAGAAGGACAGTGAATGGACGCCGCAACATCTCCATTTATTTATTGTTCCTTTCTGTGGGCCTCTCTTATCTGCACTTGTAAGTACGTCATGGATATATCGTCTGCACGCTTAAGACAACAAAAAATATCTCCGGTAGGTTATAGCTCGTACGCCCTCTTATAGTCGCTCACTAAAACAACAAAACAGAAGAAGGGCTTAGCACTGTCACCTGCAACATAAAATGCCTTCAAGAATAAGAACAATGGGGGGAAGAAAAAAAGAAAAGAAAAATCGAGCACGCTCGCCCGGCGTGCGTCCTAGTCCGCAACGTACTCTCTGTATTACCTACGGCCAAAAATCGGTCGGCACTTCACTCTTAACGGGAGTGGGTGTCTGCGAGAGTGTCACAACCGCGGCCACCATTGCGATGGCGTCCGAGTGTTCTCTACCGCCGCTGCTTGTTTTTTCCTGGGCGAGCGAGTGGGTGAGTGAGTAGAGGGGGAGTGAGACAGCGGTCGCTGTTGTCGATTATGTCTCCGCGCGCTCCATTTCTCCTTATGCCGCGGCGGGCAGCGAGCGAGCCCGGCGCCGCGATCCTCCCCGTCACTCACTCGTGCGCCAGCCGTTCCCTCGCCCGTCGGCGGCGGCCGACGCTGCGCGTCAACGCCGCCGCGATCGCTCCGCCCCGCTTCAAAACGCGAGGGAGGAGCCGTGCATTTTTAAAGAGACGACGACGCCCGCCATCTTTCTTTCCACCTCTCGCTCTCGCCGCGTGGTTTTCCTCTCTCTCCCTCTGCCGGCTGTGCTCCCTCTCTCTCAGGCAAGCCCTGTTTCCCAGCTCCGCGTTTGCGGCGCAGCTCTTTTATTTCTTCTTTTCTTTTGCTTGTTTCTTTCTTCTCTTCATCACACCATTGTCAGGGCGCTGATGTAAAGAGAGGGACGAAGAAAATAAGAAAAGCGCAGAAAAGAAAATAGCGAGGGCAATGAGAGAACCGGTCGGGACCAGATCGGAATCGAGTTGCGCGCAACTGTCGACGATCTCTGGCAGCAGGCAGCGAAGCCAACCGTAGGCGCGCGAACGGGCGCCGCGAGGGATTCGGGAATGCAGGCTCGTTCGCTGCAGCAAAATGTGCCGTTTTGGGCCCTAACACGTTGTCAGTTGGTTGCTAACGTCGTATATCCCCTTGTCTAAAAAAACTGTCAGCGCTACCTGTGAGTTTTTTCACTCGAAATACGCAAGTACATACAACATTAGAGTGTGCCTATGAGTGCCAGATGGACTTCTCACAAGTAAAAGCTGTGTTCAAGGATTCATTTCGTTGCTGAAATACAGTAAATGGCGGTCCATTGTATATCCACGAAACGTGTGCGAATGCTCTCATACTAAGACGCACAGTATGCGTCGCGAGTTTCGGAGGCGAGTGACAAGTTCTGTCTGCGGGTCATGGTACTGGGCTCCAGTAGCCTGCCTACCACACAAACATTAGCGCTGTCCCTCCAAATCTCCAAGGCATCGCAGCAACTAAAGATTTACAGGGCCCCAGTATGGCGGTCGGGCGATGTGGACCGCGCGACGGGGATACGAAGCATTTCACAAAGACTGCGCATACTGAAAGCTCCCTTAACAAGGCTAAACTAGTCTGGCCCAAAACTTGTCTGGCACAAAACTAGTCTGGCCCAAGTTTCATATTATAGAGAACGCAAACAGCTTGCGTATACAAACTCAATAGCACAAGATCTGCTTGGGTTTAGCTTGGACCCAAGCAACTTTCGTGTGCAAGCGGAACGCAAACCGTTTGAGTGCCTCGATCTAAACCTATCTAACGGCACGACTTTCACTACAAAAACCTTAGAAGTTTTCAACCAACTCTCCCACAAACAGCCTTGCGACGCGCTCCTGTATTTTACACTATTTGTGCCATCAGTGTTGCATGTTTTAATCCTCGCGTCACACAAGATGAGCAGGTATACGACCACTGGTCGCCCTCTTACTATAGAGGCATACCATTGCAATACGTGTGCGGCCTATGCGTGTGTGTGTGCGTGCATGCGTGTGTGCGTGCCATCCATTTGACACTATATGACTTCCATGTGACTCTGGACACTGGACACGTGCTCTTGTCCATTCTTATAACAGAATAAGTGTGCCTCCGCTTTTACATGCTCGTTCAACCTTGCGTACATTGATGATTCTGAATTAAAGTATTTAAATCGTGTCATATCCTAAGGCGTTGCTTCTGTCCTTAACTGCCCATATCGCCATATTAAACACGAATAGGCTTATAGGGTCGAACGTTAGCGCAGCAGCACTCTCAATTCTTAACTCCTCAAGTTTCTTCTATAGCTGCGAACATGTATTTGCATTTCTATGCGCTTTCTTTGTTAGCCAGCGGTGTTTGTGCACAGCGTTCTTACTTCTCTAAGACAGCTCGCCTCTTGTGTTGGCATTGCGTCATAATAAACCTTCTCCAAGTCAATAAAGACAACGTAACCGAGCCTATAGAGGCTAATCACTTTAGCTCTATAATATCCCGGTCTGATGAATAAAAGACGTACTTGTGATATATAGACGGCTGAGGCATCTGTCCATTTTTTCCTGACGAGTGATGAAATAGGGCAGTTACGCATGAAATTCAAAGTATACTTTTGACGGTAAAGTCCACGAAGGTTATTTTTCTGTTAACTATTCCATTTTTTTGCACTTAACTTGCAAACGGTGAAAACATGCATGGATCAGTTTATTAACTCTCTTTTTTCCTGACTTGTACCAGATTTACTTGAGCTTTCTCATTCCCCAAAACCCGATTACCTTATGATCAGTCGTCGTCTAAATTTTATTTGATATTGCTGCTATACCACAACAGCCTGGGAGAACAAATAAATTTCCCCAGAACTGCAACGGTAACATAGAAAAAAAGGGGAGAGAGGGTGGACTTTGTGCGTCCCTTTCATGTGGCAGGAGATATATTTGTATGATTTACTTCGCCCTCACGTTCCTCTCTCTCTCTTTCACTCCCAATTCCCCTCCCCACGTGTAGGGTTGCAAACTGGACTCAGTCTGGTTAACTTCCCTCCCTCTCTCTCTCTCTCTCTCTCTCTCTATCTATCTATCTATCTATCTATCTATCTCTCTCTCTCTCTTCGACCTTGTAAAACTTGCACAAGTCTCGATTGCATACTACACGTAGCTGCGCTTCAATAGGTTTCGTCAACTAATAGCGACGCCTATTTGCACCACTCGTTCAATACACGTTTCGTGCCTTTCACATATAAGCGCAAGTATGCGTATATAAAGATGCACATTCATTGACGTATGGGGTTTATAAACACTCTAAGGCGCTTTATGGGGTTATAAAATATATACGAAGTTATAACATGGGAAATGACAGACGCCGTAGCTGGGGGCTCCGAATTTATTTCTGCTACCTGGGGTACATCTTAAGGGGACAATAAAACGAAACAACTCTAAATCAGTTTAAACTGATTAACTATGCTTTCAAAACTTAATCTTCGTTAAGTTCGCAGTAAGAGGTACATCATTAGACGAAATAATGAAGGTCAAACGTTCAGTATGTTAAATTTCGCGCCTGAACCCCAAGCGCCGGACGTCTCGGCAAGCTGGCGCAAGAACTTGAATGCGGCATCGCCACCCGTCTTTGCGTCATTGCGAAGAACGTCTATAGCAACTGGGCCACCGCGGCAGGTAATAGGAAGCTCGGCCCTTTGAGAAGAGACATGCGCAAACACAGGCGCGCGTGTGCGCGCGCCAACCCAATGCCGCACAGGTGAACACGCCAGCCAGTCAGCGCATACCAACAGGCGGACATTCATCGCATGGACTAAATATTTTCGACATTCGTCGCTGCAAGCACATGAAAAAGCACGCGCCACAGTTGCCTCCGGGTGCCTTATATTTTCTTTATACATCGCCAAGCTTCGCAGTTTTTCTTTTGCTTAGCTCTCAGCGCCAGTATAATATTGGAGAGACGGGAGGATTGAAATATTGCTCTCACTATAGCTTTACATGTATACGCTCGTCGTATTTTGTTTTCTTTCAATTCGTTATTTCTCGCGCTGGGATGGTGTCTCTATACCGTTTGCGATCACAACATATAATTTTCGCTGTACATGGCATTTCTAGCGCTCACTGCAGGACCGTGGTGGGCGCTCGCCGCGCGCAGGAATGTGTCGCTCGACAATGTAAACAAGCTGGGAAACGAAAGGAAAACGCTTACACACGTCCGCAAAAACCTGCACACGCGGGCGTGAGCAGCTTAGGCAAGCTTCGCTTGCGCAGAGAACGGAATGTATCTTGTGCATGCACGGCCGCTCCCCAGTCGAACATATACATACTCTATATACCTAATGACTGAGATCTACGCAATGCGCGGGGTCTATATGCCTCCTTTTACAAAAGTGTCTGTCTGGGCACGTTGAGAGGGCATGAATGGAGCCCGCGTGTCTTAGCCTCTTCTCTGTTCGTCTTGTGCACAGTATAAGACAAGAATTTTTAGTCCTCGCAGGTGGCAGCCATCTCTTGCCGGGGTCTGCCGGCGACAGGTTCAACGAACGGCCACCGTATCGCTCAGCCTGTTCTTGCCATGCGTGCTTGCCGCCGCTGTTCGCTTGCCATCATCAGCTGTCGCGTCGTGAAACAGGTCTACGTGTGCCTGTGCGGGCAGCGCTAACAGATGGTGACTGCATGGAGTGGTGATCAAGTGCGCGTGCACTAATGATTAAGTGCGCTTGCACGCGGGTGGGAGAACAGAACATCGTCCCCTATAGAAGCTGTTGTTTAGGAAACAAGCTCCGAGCGAGAAAAAGAAATATTTAGCGGGGGTCACTCCCCCCACACAGCTATACACATAACAAGACTGTATACACATAACAAGACTGCCTTTATACGTTCACAGAACTGCTTGTATTGAAACTCGCTATTACTGAAACTAGAAATACGCAGGTTTCGAGATATGAGGCGTCAAATTTGCGGTATAAAAATTCACGGTTGTGCCAACTATACCTTGCGCCGAAGCACCAAAGTAACTGGAAGACCTATGCGTTTCGTCGGACATGCACTCGGAAAGTTATCTCGAAACTGGTGTAGTCCTGGTATTCGTTCCAAGCCTTGGGAACACACCGGCTATGCGGAAATATATGCTTTAACATAATTGATTGAAAAGACTTAGTGTATTGCGTTAATTATTCAATTACGTATTTTGATCTCTCTCTCTCTCTCTCTCTCTCTCTCTCTATATATATATATATATATATATATATATATATATATATATATATATATATATATATATATATATATATATATATATATATATATATAGAACGGTGTGCATGAAAGTGATCTTAGCAGCTTCTTCACGAATCGCAGGAAATGGAGACACGCAACTAGGTGTGGAAAAAATACCGCGAAGCGTGTTTAATTGTGATGTTTATCATGTTTCTTTCGCCCTATATTATCAGGGGCGTTGGCGTCGGATATATATATATATATATATGTGTGTGTGTGTGTGTGTGTGTGTGTGTGTGTGTGTGTGTGTGTGTGTGTGTGTGTGTGTGTGTGTGTGTGTGTGTGTGGAGCTCTAATCAAAACCACTTTCTGATTATGCGGCACGCCGTAGTGGAGGGCTCCGGAAATTTGGACCACCTGGGGTTCTTTAACATGCACCTAAACCTAGGTACACGGTTGTTTTCGCATTTGGCCTCCAACGAGATGCGGCCGCCGAGGCTGCGATTCGATCCCGCGTCTTCGTGCTGAGCAGCCCAACACCATGGCCATTAAGCAATCACGGCGGTTTGCAAAATTTCATAGGGCCACAAAGTGCAAAACACAAATTAAGAAGAAAAAAATTTTAAATTATGCATGTCTTCTGTACTTTCAGTTCATAGCAATTAGATACGCTGCGGCAACACATGCCAAGTTACGACAGCGTCCGATCAACGCCCAAATGTCACCAACGCCCCTGATAATATAGGGCGAAAGAAAAATGATAAACATCACAATTAAACACGCTTCGCGGTATTTTTCCACACTTAGTTGCGTGTCGCCACTGCCTGCGATTCGTGACGAAGCTGCTAACATCACTTTCATGCTACGAAGGCGATAGACAGTTCCGTCAATTTTAATATTTGATACTGGCACATTTTATGCACACTGTTTTATATCAGCTGTAGATGATATACTGTGGTGAGGAAAGCATATGTCGCCTTGAACCAAACAAGTCCACTTGTCGAAACGTTGGCGCCTGCTTTCACCTTGTTCTCGTTTCGCTCATCGTCTTGAATTTCCGTATCCCGCCTTCCCCATGTTTTCCCTATATACGATATAGTATCTTACTAGGTACAAGGACGTGTTTTTAGGCTACTTGGTGCTTGTTTTAAGGATGTTCTTAACGATGTGCATCGATGACGCGCGCGCGCACACTCATACGCACATATACACATGGACACTCTTTACAAGATAGGGCAAATAAAACGCGCGCGCGCGCGCGAGAGAGAGAGAGAGAGAGAGAGAAGCGATTTCGCGCATAGACATATAACGAGTGCCGAATGCTCGCGCGGACACAGAAGCACAGTTCGAGACATGGACATCGCAACTTGGACGCCTCATTCCGACCAGCCCTTTCTCCCTCTCTCTCCGCGCGTAATTATATCGGAGCTGAAGAGCGTATAGGACGTTCGAACGCTCCGGAGGCGAAGCACGCACATCTCTTTATCGCAGCGGGAAATACCTGCAGTGGTCGGTGATACGCACGCTGAGAGGCCGTATACGTGTATGGACAGCGCTACAATACGAATGCGATTTTAATTGGGCGCACAGCGGATACCAGGGATCTCCGCACACTGTACACGTTTTACTGAGTATAGTGACGCGTTTATTATTATCTTTTTTCGTCACCATGGCCGGTACTTTTTCCCACACGCGCTCCCGTCTTGATCAGCGCGTCCGCAGCTCTCGACGCTCGTGAGCGGGCCGCGCAAATTCGGTCGTCGTCCCCGCGCGCCCGGTGCGGCATTTCGGCGCCGCGCGCCGCCCCGCTGCAGCTGTTATCTACGAGAGACATCGGCGATGAACGTCGTGCGTGTCGCGCCTGTTGCACGAGGAGCTTTGCACTGTAGCGATGAACAAGCACAGTGGCGTGTGTACATGGGAATCGCCGAGTCAGTTGAGAGAGGGCAAAACTCATATTCCCCCGAGGTACAGCTGAGACGAGAAGAACCGATGAGGAAAAGATGTTAGGAAGAGCCATGCGTTGCCTTGGGACCGATATGCCGAAGACAGAAAGAAAAGTTGAGTGCGGAGCCTGGCTTTTTTTTTTTTTTTTTGCTTTGCTTACCGCATAAAGCGAATTAAAATTCTGACTATACCCTATATGCTGCTGCAACAGAGTTAATTTATCGTGTTGACATAGGCGTAAGCAGCTGATGCGAATAGAATTGTGGATTCCCACGCGTTGAGTGTTGCCTTAAGGAAAATGAATAAGTAAACCCCTGAAATTTAGCGCTATCAGTGTAAACGAACCCACTTATGTAAATCGGATATACCTCCGGCCACTCACACAAACATATACTTTTTTTTTTCACCGCATAAATATCGTATCGTCGGGCGCAATTACATGTAAATGGAGCTTTTTTATGTCTCGTTCATGTTGCCACATCGCCTTACACCGCCTTATTTTCGTCAGTCGGATACAGCGATGCGCGTATCACAGTGCTGTATAGAGGGCTTTGACAGGACCAAGATAAGCGCGGGAACGCTGGCTGTTAACAGCACTAGTTGAAAAAAAAATATATGATTAAGAAATATCCATGTAGAAAAGTTTCATGTAGTTGATATTGCAACCTACCCATGACTGAAATTTTCAGACTCATTCCTTGTATTGCTTTTGCCACCATAGCACACGAGCAACTCTGCTTTCTAAAGACGGCGCGGCAGTTTTAGTACGTGCATTATTTTATTATGCAGAGCGAAAATGCTTCCTTCAATATCAATCAAGCAACTGCACCATCTTCAAGTATGTAGCGCATCTTAATCTTGTTTCCATATTTTATTGGGAACGCCGCTGTAACTGTCAATAAACATCTATTATTTTATTTGCCCAAACAAAATATAATTATATATTAATATAAATATATCCTCTGCATCAAGTACGCCTTACGGAGGGTCTTCGGTTAGAAATAATACAGTTACAAAAGGAAAAAAGAAAAAGTAAAACTCTTGTTTATGCAGTGTTATCTATATATAAACAGCTAAATTAGTGATAATCTCTCTTCATATTTTTTATGCTTGCCCTAAAGGCTTCTACAGAGGTAGGTGTAGGTGGGAAGAGGGGGGGGGGGGTTGAGATACAGTTTACACAGAAATGAGAGAACATTTATTCAAAGTTTATGAAGAAAGCAGCGAAGAAAATAAAGAACACAAAGCATGCATGATAAAAAAATAAGAATTAGTGCCAAAGAGCTCTTAAACAGAAGAACAATTAATGCAGCTTCTAATATATCTTCCGGAAATAAAGAGGAAAAAATGTGAACATAAAGGTTTCCATAAGCCGTAAATTAGCAGTGCACACGATTAACGCTAGTTCCTGGAATTTAACATACGTTTGTATGCTTACTGCTCTCCATTCTAGCTCACATTACAGCAGTCCGGCGCAAATAACATCTCTAAGTTGACCAAGAGCACCATTGCGGTCGATTATCTTAGCAACATAACTTTGGATGATGGTTCTAATAATTCATTTTCAAGTATAGGAAAGGAAAAGTCAAGGCGAGCTAGAGGTTTGTGATTAATGTGTGGAAAGATATCTCGAGCCGGTGTTATCTTTTGCGGGAGTACGTTGTTGGTATGTGATACAAGTTACAGAAGACGGTAAGACGACATATTTTTATCTATCGGTGGAAGGCCAATTCGAGTTTTGATGTCAGATATGCTCGATTAACGAGAATTAAATTATATTCTGGGGGTTTACGGGCCAACATCACGATCTGATTATCAGTCAATATGTAGTGGGGGACTCCGGAATAATTTTGAACACCTGGGTTTCTTTAACATGCACAGTACACCGGTGTTCTTGCATTTCGCACAGATCTAAAACCGGCCGCTGCGGCCGGGATTTGAAACCGTGCCCTCGGGGCTTAATTCGCAGAGCAACGCCAAAGCCGCTACGCTACCACGGCGCGTTACCGGCTTTCTTCTGCACCGATTCAAGCTATGACTTGCATCTGACTTGCATTTGACTTGCATTTCACCTGCATTTAAAGGTATTCTAGATGATGTTGCAACATCCAAAGTTAGTTTCACGCCAGCTTCGCTACAAAGGGTGAAATATGTGGGCTCCAAATGCTAAAACAAAAGAAAAGAAAGAAAGAAAGAAAGAAAGAAAGAAAGAAAGAAAGAAAGAAAGAAAGAAAGAAAGAAAGAAAGAAAGAAAGAAAGAAAGAAAGAAAGAAAGAAAGAATTCAAACAGGTCTCTAGTGCGAAATAATGAATTCATATGCCCGCACATTTCTCTCTCTGCCCATCCTTTGACTTACAACGCCGACAGCCTCGTATCTTATAGCAGGGAGCCTGTAAATAAGTTGGTGCTGCCGATATGACGACTGCTGCTTGCGCACCTGGTGCCGAATTCACAGGGCTTTTCATTCGTACGTGCTCCTTGCCATTGGCTGGCCGCCTTCACTAATGATATGTGCAGCATCACGATTGGGTAGAATTTTCTCTTGCGAATAATTCTAGCCTAAGAGTGTTTTTGTGAATACGGGCCCCGAACGACGCCATTCGTAACAGTCTGTTAGAGTGTCCAGCCACGTTGGACACTTCTTGTGCATAGCGACACACACACGCACACACACACACACACACACACACACACACACACACACACACACGTATATATATATATATATATATATATATATATATATATATATATATATATAAAATGAGAGACCGTAACATTGCGAAAAGCTTTTGACAATTGCATATGACGTCAGAACCCAGCTTTCGATTACTTAAATGGCACGTTTTTATTCACTAACTTACAGAGCCCGCATCTCCTTCCAATTAGACTCAATCATTAACCTTAGCCACAAGACAAATAGACAATCATCGGCGTAGAGTAGGGAGTCTATTGTTTTGCCTGTGAAAGATTTGCATCACTCAATGTCGCCTTGTGAAGTCATTTTCTGTGTAGAGGAAAGCATGGTCTCATTTAGAACAACTGTGTTTCAGCCGGTGTGAGTGTTCATAGTTTGCTGGAGTTACTGCTCAAATATGCATAACTTCAGCTAAGAATGGATAGTATTGGCTGCATGCCTGTCGCCATTTCTAAGCGATCTTTACTTACAGCTCGATGCGATTGATCACGGGCTAAGCATTCTGGACAATCCGAAATCGCGAAGAATGATGCTTCCTTATGATGATGATATTTTCATTTCGCAAATTATTTCCGCTTCAGAAAGCAGCCAATTTGCGGGGAACCGGAAATGCGAAACGTCAGTGCACTGGGCTATATTCTTTGATACATTAACATACGGAATGACTGTGATTTCTTCGTTGTTGTTTTTTCAAATGACTTTTCACTCCCCGTTGTTCTTACTTTTCTCAGTGTTCCCACCGCGACAGACATTACTAGGTGCTCAGGGTACCCCGGGAATCGCAATATTTCACTCTAAACATCAAAGGCCTCCTCATATAAACACGTGCGAACAGGACATCTTTCTTTAACTGTATCTGCAAGGTAGAGTTAGGCTATGCACCCTTTCACTAACAACAACAATAACGATGACGACGACGACGACGCTTATCCGAGGTCCGCATTGCTTCTATTTCTCGACTTCGAACCATTAAAACAGATAGAGGGGTACTCGAGGCATACTTCCAATATTTACAGAGGGGTACTCGGGGCGTATTTCTAGCGAATTTCTAATGTGGCAATTAGGTTCTCTTTATTTAAGTGTGAATGCTAGGCAGAACGAATATTAATTCACCTGCGACCCTGAAATTATGAGCTACTACCGTCGCAGGAAACTCCAAACTTTTTTACTGACGAAATATCGTCGCTCGTGCTATACAAACGCACACACACACAAAAAGAGTGGACGGTACGGACGCATATGGCAGCTTTCAACGCACGCTTCGAACCCAACCTGTGCTTCGCTCCAGGTACAGCAGCTGCACGAACAACATGTTGCAGTTATTCGCAAAGCGGATGCGGGGAAACAAAAAAAAAAAAAAAAGAACATTTACGCGTTTCTAACCAATATATGTAATCAGGCCACGAGAAATCCAACTGCGATGTACGGCGCGGACGTATAGCTATAGCGCGCATATACAGGACGCACACGGACAGCAAAAAACGAAAGCGGATGGGTTTCGGGAAGTGGAGGGGGGGTAGGCGTGCATATGGTTGGCACAAGGCTATGCAGTGCCGTAAATTACGCCACGGAGACGACGCCCGATGTATTCGGCGGCCCGCGCCGCCGCAGCGGCCCGAAAACTCATGCATTGCGCGCCCGAGACGCGAATTACCTAATTAAGTTGCGTCCCTGTATATAACCTGCGGATAGATGCACGTCTTCGCCTGCCTCCTTTTTCGCCTGCGCGCGCCCCTCTCCGATTGGATATATAGCTCGCACACTCGAGACGAGAACACCTGCTGTACGTGGCCCGGGCGATTATCCTCTGCCGCGCCAAGTCATTCATCTTGCTTTTCTTTCTTTGTTACCCCCCTCTCTCCCAGTTTTTTTTTTGTTTTGTTTTGTTCTTGTAGTATAGCTCAGTTTGCCGTCTTCTTCTTTACTTCCTTGTCTTTATTTGTTTGAGTTCGTTTGTCATTTTCAACTTTCGCTCGGTGATGAAGGAAGTGAGGAGGCGAAGGTGCGAGCAGTTTACGCACTTAAAGTGCGGGAATATTACAGCGTCACACTTAATTATTATTCTTTTGCTTACGCACTTCCAAGTTACGTCTTTTCGTTAGCGCTTGTCTAGTGGCCTCTACTCATTGCTAGCCTAATGTGAATGACCTTTTCGGCCTTTATCCCCGCAGTTTATCAACTTTGAAATAAAAAAGAAAATAGATGGCGTTTTCGTTTTCTCCCTGAGCCCCTATTTGACTGCCCAGCTACCTACACACGAAGGCGTCGACCACAAGAATAACGACTTGAGGCGGCGAAACGAACGCATCCTATGGAGCGTTGACAATTTTTCGCTTCGGGAAGGCGTCATCTCTTTAATTAGTCTTTATGTTCTTTTTCGCAGGCGCCTAATGCAAACTAGAATCAGGTTTAATTGACAAGGCAGTCCAACGCGTAATTAGGGCTCCCTTGCTGCATGCCAGCTGCCGTGTCGCTTCGAGATAAATGTATACGAGTCGCGTATGACATCCTTCTAGCCTATAGCCAGCCGTGTGAGTCAGCTTCAATATCTGCAAGGTTATACGCACGCAATATTTGCCTGAACAATGCGTGTAATGTAGTCGCACTACTCGGAGCGTCGTGGCCCTTAGCGATTTTTTCCCCCTTTCTTGGTGAGCATCGCGAGATAAGGTGCAAACAGCATGCATATATTGCAGCTGATCCAAGCAAAGTGTACACGCGTTCGTGTGTGCGTGCGTGCGTAAACATTTGCATACGCGCCGCCGTGGCTCAGTGGTTATGGCATTTTGCTGCAGAGCGCCAGGTCACGCGCTCGACTCCCAGTCATCGCACGCAGTCACAATTCGACGAAGGCGATGTTAAAAACGCTCGTGTGCTGTGTATTAAGTGCGCGTTGAAGATCCCCAGGTGGTCAAAGTAATTTCCTTACCCTCCACTATGGCACCTATCACAGCCCCCCTATCTGTTGCTTTGGGGGCGTTGAAGGCTATGCATCAATAAACCGTTCGCTTTGCGCGTTAATGTCGTAGAAGTAAAACAAAAGAATTCGGCAGAACCCATCTCACGATGACTGTCGGCGGAAATGCGTTTAGCGTCGAATCAATACAGCCGCACAACGGATTGCGCACCGTCGAACCGAGTTATCTACGAGGCGTGTATACTGCAGTCCTCTTTCGCGCTTCCCTAAGAACACTCGGCACCATCTAGCACTGCCGCTCGGAAGCCTGCGCCCGAATAGCGGCACATATATGCACATTTACACATACTCAGTGACCCAGGTTGTCCCGATGGTTGGATTCGAACCTTCTTCCCTCGGCAGAGCAGCTCGATGCGTTACACTTTCGACGACGAACTATACCTAGTATATAGGGACCGAGGTTAGGTGCACTACAACAATGTGTGAGTCAACGAGCGAAAGGTCTCAGAACAGTTCGCATCGATGGCAGAAGCCGAAGAAGCACTTTTTTATTTTTTATTCTTCATCCTATAATCTCGCAGCGCGAGGCACGAGACACGCGCGCCGGAGCGCGCCATATATGAAAGGCGGCCGAGGAAAATGACGATGGCTGCTAGACCCAGTGACCCAGGTAGGCGGGAAAACGGTTAGACACAAGCATGAATAGACAGACAGAAACATACATAGCTAGACAGATACATGGCGCCGGGAAAGTGCGTGAGGTACCCCAAGAATGCTAACTCATTAAAAAGAAAGCCCCGCACGCGTGCTAGTAAGTTGTTTGGCGTTCGTTATGAATCCCAACGTGCGGCCTGAGTTATGTGTAGCGACAGTATATAAAAAAGAGGCGGCGCATGCATCCTCTGGAGCCCGATTGGCGACGTTAATTGGCCCAGGAATATTTCTTATGACGGGTGTGCAGTTGGTTCGTGATAAGTTTTACATGTTATGATGATTATTATGATGATTACTGTATCACTATGCCATCCGTCGAACCCTTACGGGCGCATCACCAGACACACGAAGTGGCAATCTTGCGGCCAACCACAATGCCGAATGATACGTGGCGAGGTTTGAACTCTCAGTTCTGCCGCAATCGCTGCTTCGCTGCCGATTAGGCGTTCGCTTTCATGTTGGCTATAACCGAGGTGTGGGCTAGTGGAACTCGGTGTTCTGCTTCTGTGCGCGACGTCGCGGGTACAATTTACTGCAGCGGTGGTCACATTCTGACGGGGTTGGAATGCAAAGCAATAATAATATAGAAGTAAATAAATGTTCATGTACTGTAGCTAAGTATCGAGTAACAGCGCATGGGACCTGACAAACGGCAGGAATGAACGAAGCTCGTCGAGTATGTCAGCAATGTGCTGACAAAAAAGCTTCCTTAAAAGCTTCGACGCCCTGCGTTTATGTTGGTCACCTGCCGACTTGCGACGAGCTGGCGAAAAAAAAAAATCGGTACGTTTTTTTTTTTTTGTCTGTCCCGTTAGAGTGAATCTCTTCTGTTTGTTTTCATCGTCGTCGTCGTAATCAATTGGCAAACGGGCGCATGCACTCCATCCGCTGATTTTCCCTTTCAAGCAGATAGGCGCCGTAACCTGTGCACAGATCGACCATTTTTGCAGCTATAGACGATATTCCACAATGCCTTCCTTGGTGTGTGTTTGTGTCTCTCTCTCTTGTCAGAAACAGTATTGAAGGAAAACCCTTCAGTTACACGAGTAACACGCACCCACTTGTCAGAGAGAAGCGAAAAGAAAAAAGAAGTAGTTTTTGTGTAAAAAAACACAACGTAAGATGTATTTTCTCATCAGCCTTTTTCTGTGGCCATGACTGGAATCACAGCTTTCTTTCTTTCTTTCTTTCTTTCTTTCCTTCTTTCTTCCTTTCTTTCTTTTCTTTCTTTCTTTGTTTCTTTCTTTCAAAGCACGGATGATGCCCAGAGCCCATCAATGCCGCAGCACGGAACCACCACCGTTAGAACACGAGTTCTCATTTTCTTCTTTAAATTGTTTGTCAAATGCGCGCCAATTTAAAACGCCGCCCCAAAGACGTATCCGCCTCGATTTACTGTAGAACATAAAATATATACAGAAAAAAATAAATCGCCGGTAGGATAGGAAAGAAGACGCACGCGATACACGACGCAACAATATCAAAAAAAAAAAAACGAGAGAAGGAAAGAGAGAGAGCGAACGAACGAAGCAAGTTCCACAGTTTCGGCCCTTTTGCGCCACATATATAATTTTCTTCTGGCTTCCTTTGATTTTCACTTAAACGAGCGTTGCAGAGAACCTTCACTGAGACGAGACCTATTTCAGCACGATCGGCGCTTTCGCCTTATTTCTTACTGTCTTCACCTCAAGCCCGGCCGGAAAGGCCGGTCGGTCGGTCGATGCGGAGGGAAAAACAGCAACGCAAGTTGTTTCGTTCCGTCCCTCCTTAGGTGCTTCTTTACCTCGTGAAACTCCAAATGGAAGGAGAATAACAATAAGAAGAGGTTCGAAAAGGAAACTTTTAAACGGCAGAAAAAAAAAGAACATCCGCAGATTGCGTTGCCACGAGGGGAAATGGCGCGGCCGGCGGCATCAAGTATAGAAAACAGCAGCCGCTGTCCCGCGCACAGGTTTGCAGGTTGCTCTCTGGCGGTGGATGTACGAAGTGGATGGCTTCGCAGGCAGGAAGGGAGGAGGAGGGCGTGTATAGATGGAGCACTGGTGGCGTGGCTGGAAGGAGAAAATAGGCACGCCGGCGGTAACTGAGTGAGTGAGTGAAAGGACGACTAGACTCTGAGGAGATGCTCGCTCCGCAGCAGCTGTGAGGCCGGCGGTGCCGTGCGCGGGATGTATTCGTCCAAGTGGAGCGGCGGGGCGCGATTTCAAGACCTCTCGCGGCGAACGCGACACAGCTGCTCTTGAGAAGCGCTACGTGTTGTTCACTTGGATCACTGCTCATGCTCTTTTAATTATAGCGCTCGCCAACGCCGCACGCGAGGTTTGCTGCGGCATGAGTGACGTAGTTGTAACTGCATACTCGCGATTGGAGCGATGTTATCTTCTATTCGGAGTGCTCAATAAAACAGAAGTATAGAAACAGAGAGGGCTTTGCTGCCGTAGAAGTAGTACACGCTTCCTGCCAGCCGCGAGACGTGACCAGGGGAGACGACTGTGCGGGAATACATGGTGCGGGAATGTCATATACATGGTGCGGGAATACATATACATGGTGCGGGAATGTCCAGCTACGGCCGAGGGAAACGATGCGCGGTCAACACTATTCGTCGCTGACCCGAGTATATACCAGAGCTTGCAATCTCGGAGACTGAGCTAGAGACAGCGGACGTGTCCACCTGTTGGAAGGCCACTGTCTGCTCTCTTAGCCTTGGTATCAAATACAGCGCGCGGCGTCGTTGACCTGCAAGTACTTTTGTGAACGCCTACTCAAAGTTGCGAGATTAGTGCTTTACATCTACCATGAGACTCGCGACTATTGAATGGCCTCTTCCTTAGCACGAGTTCTTACGCTAAATAAAAAGGGAATACAGCTCATCTTGAGGTGTGTCTTGCTCCTCGGGTTGTTTGTGCAGTGACTGGTAGCGCGTGGTCCATGTTAAGGCTACACTGTAAGCCCAGTAACTGTTATAAATGGGCACATTTTCGCACGTTGGAGGTAACCAGCAATGCTTATGAAAACAATGGTAACAGCCGCTCGAGTTTGGATGTTTTGAATATAGTTCGCCGCGCTGTCCAGGTCAGTCGGAGTAAAACTTACAAGATCGAAACGCGTATACGTATGCCTGCTGCGCCAGGTGTGATGATGCAACGTGTGTATCATGGCACCTGGCACTGAAGTTGCGTGTTATACCGCCCTCATAAGTTTTGATAACGTCGAAATGTATGTTACCTTAAGGGCTAATGAAAGATAACAAAAAGCATCCAAGCACACGCAGCTGTAGCCGTTACTTAAGGCATGAATAAATGTGCTGGTTATCTTTCAAATGTGAAAATGTGCACTTTGTTTCGCACCGCCCAGTGGCACGGAGTGCAGAAACGCGAAGTCCTGGCTACTGTTGCACGCGACAAGTTCGGTGGATGACGGGAGTGGAAAGCAAGTGGGGAAGAAAATTCGGCAACCCACTTGAACAAAACGCACTTTGTTCGTGGGCATTATTTACATGTTCGTTCACCTAGTTGCGCTTACCGATTGTCGGTTGAGGAAAATAATTATTTTGCCAAAATGTCGATCTATTGACGAAAAAAGGCGCCGCGTTGTCCGACCTATGAAGAACACTTCTTTAGCTTGTCCGGTATTCTGGTACAGTATGTCACCCTCTTGCCCGCGCACAAGAGGTCTCTCTGTTACTGTTTCAAAGCACCCAGGAAACCATGTGGTGCGACCACACTCGACGGTTCTGGCAGCGCGACCAAGAGTTAACCATCTCCATTTTAGGCTAAGTTACAAGAAGAACAAGCCGGCTCTGTGCAGGTAACGCCGGTAGTTATCAGCAGGGTCACCATACGTACCGTAACATGTTGAATCAGTGCCTCACCCTCCCCAAGCTTTCCCAAACAACGACCACAATTCGTCACACGGTAGTGGAGGGGAGTGCGATGTCTCGGTGTCCAAGCAGAAAAAAAAAAAAAGTGGCCCTATTCACAGACGATAAATACCAGCCGCGAACAATAAGCCAGAAAGTTCAAGATAACTTTACGCGCACAGCACCACAGTGAAATGAGTTCTGGAAAGCCGCCAATTAATTTACCCCCCTTTTTCTTCTATCATGTCACGTGTGCAACACGGAGTTCACTGAGTCCTCGTAAGCATGCACTGCTTATCCCCAGCACAGGGTGGTGCAAGCACAGGCAGCACGCTGAGCAACTCGCCGCAACCCCGCTCCGTGCATGCCTGCGCTGCCGTGAGGCGCGGCCCGCGGGCAATGCATGCCGGCAAGCGGGCGGCGCCGCAGTTAGCGCGCATTGTGCGTGCGAACGGGCCCGGAATGGGTTTGACCCCGCGACCTCGCCTCGCCGCTCTGCGCACGGAAAGACGGCGAGCGAGGTAGCGCGGCTGCAGCCGCTGCCAGAAGGCGGCGGCACTCAACTAGCGTCGCCATTTGAGGGTCTCTTCAGTTTACTACGTGTCTTGGGACCTTGCTAAAGCGATATATTTTTTTTTCTTTTTCTTTGCAAGCACAGCTACTATGGAGAAAAGAAAAAGCGCAAGGCAAAAAAAGAAAGGGGAAGAAAAAATACATAGGGACCAAGAATAACCGGCGAAGGAAGGGTTCGCACTTCGTCTTTCTTACGTTCTTTGCATGTTCTTCTCGGAATGACAGCTGAGGATAAGATTTTTGCCGTGACCAAGCACCAGCGAAATTTGCTTCACTCGCAGCACTTAAACGCCACGGTTCTTCAATCGTAGCAGCTCTCAAGCTCTGCTTCAAACTATGAACGACTGACGAGCCACGGCAAGTTCGACGCTGCGAATGAGCGAATATTCAAAATTTCAAATACGAATCGAATAGGAGCAGCGAATAGCCTTTGCTATTCGATTCGTATTTGATTCGAGGGCTTGATATTCCGGATTGCCGAATATTGGTTCGAATATAGCGTAGAGATGCAAGTCAGCACTGTTCCAAATGATTCCGCTGTAGGACAGCCGCGGTTGTTGCGCAGAGAGACCAACGAGTTCCTGATCGAATGCAGGGGCAACATAATTTCTGCTCAATAATTTCCAGTAACGCGATAAGAACGTCTCGCTTTTACTGTTACTTTGACAAAAGCTGGTCCACCAGGCGAAAGCTTAGAAATATATTGTTCGAAAACAACGCACGGCCGTCGCACTCTTTTATAAAATTGTACCTCCGTATATATATATATATATATATATATATATATATATATATATATATATATATATATATATATATATATATATATATATATATATAGTCATGGCTTGAGGGAATCACGCTGGCCCCGGTAGTAAAATGAAGAAAGAAGAGTACGACGTACGTTGAATAAGTACAGTATATTGCACTGACGTTTCGGCTGGTGGACCAGCCTTTGTCAAAGTCTTTGACAAAGGCTATATATATATAGTATACAGCCCGTACGAATATTCAAAATTTTGACTCGAATAAGTAAGGCTTTCAGTGCGGATGTTCTTTGGGAGCACTGACCAGAACTGCTTTCAGTTCTGATAGTGGACGATTGTCCAATTGGTCCAGTACTCTGCGCGCATCGTTTCTCTCTGGGCACTACATCGTGGGCTGACACAGATAGTGTGTGCGAGCGTCTCATCGCTGCTGCATGTGTCGCAACGTGGGGCTGCTGGCCATTCCTATAAGGAAAGCATATGAGTTTGTAAATGCAACGCTTAGCCGCAGACGCTACAACATGGTCTGTTCACGTCGTGTTAAGCCAGGCGGTAGATGCGTCCGTATATCCTGCGGTATACGGGGCTCCGATCCATAGTGTACGCGGTTTGTTCGTGCTCGTCTCTCTTTTTCTCTCTCCATTTCCCCCTTCCACTCTCTTTCTCTTTTATCCCCCTAAACCCTTCCCCCGTGCAGGCTAGCCAACCATGGTGGTTGGCTAGCCTGCACGGGGGATTAGGGATCTATCTGGTTTCCCTTCAAGTTTTTGCTCAATTTAGCCAATAAGGGATCTGAACATATAATTTGAGCGATTATTACTTATAGAGCCACCCGGATGTATGGCTGGTGGCTACATAGAGCATTTTCACGGCACTCCTGTGGGCGCCGCCATGCTTGATCACGTGGTGGTGCGTTCATTGCTAGCATCCGCCGGCCTCCGCTGCCTCTGTTTACAACGGCAGCGCATGACGCCGTTACAAGCCGCTGTTTCGGCGTATTTCGCCGCGAATGGCCCGAAGTTTTGGCGAAAGCTTCAGACAACAGGTAAATGTCGCATACCTATCCCTCTGAGTTCACTACACCTTGTCCTAATACTACGATCACTGCCATATGGTGTGCGTACTAGAAGGCAGGGCTAGAAAATGTTTTCCAAGACACAGTGGTACGTAATATCAGCCGCTGTATTAAGTCAGGATTACTGTAATTCGCTCATCGTCGTTTCTTCTGACTTGTGGCAACTTGCGGTTTGGAAGCGATAAGTTTTCATGTTTTTTGGTTCAGTAAGGTTTCCTTGGCGCAATTACCACGTGACGACCGTCTAGGAAATACACGTCCAGGTCACGAAAGAAAATCATTGCACTTAGTGGCTTGCGCAGGTCCATAAATGCACGAAATGCATAACCTAAATGAAGATAACATACAATAAAATGCCCCTACCCGCTCTGTCCCATCACAAAAAAGATGGCGCGAGGTTAGAGAGATCAGACTTCTATAGTTGTTCGCCCTCGAGAAATGTGAAACAACGGCGTAATTTTGTGCGTCATGAATAGACTCTGAAGGGCAACACTAATTAATTAGGTATTATTTGAAAGCCATAATGTGCCAATTGTGCTACATTTCTTTATACCGCACTCCGAGCTTGAAACATCCAAGCTGAAATTTTGTAGTAGCTTACAGAAAAGACGTAATATAATTCGTCACTCGTTTACGTTGTAGCTCGTGAAGATACGTTCAGCTTCGAGCATTTATACGCAACACATGTAAATCCCACTCATTGGTCGGCATCCTCTAGCGAGTGCACTTATGTCTAACACGTGACTGTGAGACTCGACTAGTTTCCATGACAGGAACTGGATATTAGTGGAGATCAGAAAAATAATTTTTGCAAGCGCGACAGAGCGTTCACTAAGGTTGCGGTATTATTTGGCCATCATATTTTCCTGAAAGCTTTGCCTTTGATAAAAAATAATCGCGAAATTGTACCGCTGAAGGGAAACCTTACTCTGAGTTAGATGACGGTTCGACATTTCATTTCCTGGTTGTGGCGCAAGAAAACATGCCCAAAGAAAACCTGGGAGGACGGTAGCTGCAGTAAAGCCGAGTGAGCATAACGCCATTAACGAGTGGTACACCTTTTTTTTTTTCGATGCTTTTTCATTGTGAATAACACACTCTAAGCTGATCACCTTTTAGTACAGACTCAAGTCAGAATGCGACAGTTGTCAATTCACAAACTAGGCAGCAACGTTAGTGAAGCGTGTACGCGTACAACATATTGAACAGGTTTTTAAACGTTTTGGGGTTTAGCGTCCTGAAATTTCGCACAGTGAATTATGAGGGACGCGGTATAGGTGTTAGGACTCGTGATTCATTTCGGCCATCTGTGGTGTACTTCGACGTGCCCCCAAATCTAAGCACAAGAGCGTCGCTGCATTCCACCGCTTTCGGAACGCTTCCGCCGCGACAGGGAATCGAAACGCCCCGGAGGCGACGGGGCCGGTCCTGAGGCAACAAATGGCTAGGCGCGGAGCAAGCGCCATCTGTTAGCGAAGTGGCCGGTGAACAGGTTCTATAACAATACCAGTGCGCACGGCCGTGAACGATAGATACACGGCCGAAAGGCTTTCAACGGCAATGATACACTTCGTATCCAAGGTGTCGCCGACCAAGGATCCGAAACAAAGCCGCGGTGAGTGTCGCAGGCCGCTTTAATCTGTATCCGGAAGCTTTCCGACGGCAGACGAAAACGCTACACGACGAGTGCGCGCCCCTTGATGCGAGCTTCTGCAGAAGCCGCCTGCTCAAGCGGAATATGCTATTGCATCACGCCCAGAGCGACGCGAGCCACGGTTTAGCGGTTAATCTTGTGTGACGAATGAGCATGCGAGTTGGACGCGCGGTGGGCTGATGCCGAATGATTGCGCCCAAAGCTTACTCTCTGCACCTCCAGTAAACTCGTTCAACGCACAATATAGACGCGGCGCGCGCGCAGTTGTGCCAGATATAAATTACGCCGCGTGTTTGGACATATTATATGCGTTATATAGCTATAGGTTTCGAAAGATACATTATACACGAAGTGTGAGAGGAAGGAGGTGACGCCTGCGACAAAGAAAGAAAGAAAGAAAGAAAGAAAGAAAGAAAGAAAGAAAGAAAGAAAGAAAGAAAGAAAATGCAACTATAAGGATGCACGAATCGCAACCGAAACGCAAGTATGACCTCCAATGCAGCGCGAGTTATAAGCGTGCACCGACGAGCCAGAAAGCGAAATTGGTCATTAATCACGCGGCGGGCCGCCGGTAGTTGATAAAGATATAACGCGTGGAGAATAAGAGAGATTGGGAAGCGTGCAGACGCCTTAGTGAGGCACAGTTGAGTTGCTTCTGTCTTTCCTTTTTTGTTTGATCCCTTCAAGCGACAGCCAGCGATACATAGGTTGCCATTCGCGTTCCCCATTTTTTCACTCCTTACCTCCGGGAAATAAAAGATTTTGGAACTCGAAGTGCGAAAACTGAGCCCCCTTTTAAATAAAAACAAAATCCTAAATCTTAGAGAAAGAAAAAGAGAAATCGAGGCTCGGGTGTGCATGATTTTCCTGACCACTTCTCTGTTGCGTTGTCGTTTCTCACGAGATGTTATTGTTGCAGTATGAACCAACTATACAGCCCCGCAGTACGCTGTGCGCTTCGTTAAGCGAAATTATGCTATTTGTATAGTGTTATCACGAAGAAAAAATGCGATTGTGTTTATGTGCGTTTAATTGCTGCAGGCGGATTTAGTATATAGCCTTGCGAACCTCGAACATGCAACGGACGGTTGCCTTTAGCATGCGTCAGATAAACCACTGTCCCCTTAGAAACCGAGAAGGAGACACACGACCTTCAGCCGAAGATAGAGCAAGGAGAGGAAGGGCAGGGTGGTCTACCAGACAAGCGTCCGGTTTGCTACCCTACACGGGGAGTAAGGGAAAGGGCGAAAGTGTCCCTGTGCATCACCCCACGTGCACTCGGTGCTCAGTCTCTCACTCTTTTTGACATTCTGCCGAAGCCAAGTGATAACCTCGCGAACTGCAGCGCAAAGTTTAGCTCGGAGCAGCGCGCATGAGGGCCTCGAGTTCATGGTTGTATGCACATGTACAGAAAGAAAGAAATGCGTCATACGTCACCCACCATGCTGGTGTGCAGGCAGTCGTCGTCCGCTGCCAATTGAGGTGGTAATTCTTGATGCAGGTCACGCAGGGCTTCCTATAACAGAGGAGACGCAACGGTCAGAACTGTGTCCGCGTCATCGGCTTCGAGTATACATACTCATACTAGGCTCGTTGAAATGCGTGTTTCAAGGCAATATCGTCTGCTAAATTCATCCCCAAGAAGGGAAGATGCCGTGCACCCCTCCGACATCTTGCTTCTCTTCTTGACGATGGATGGAGCAGACGACTCTCTCTTGAAACGTGATTCAAGTGAACATGTGCTTGGCGAGTGCATGGCCCTGAGTCCATGCCACCTATGTTAAGCGGTGGCACAGTTAGTCACCTTGGTGCGCCTACACTTGCACTTTATTTTCAAAGAAGAGCTACGCTAGCGCAAGCTCACAATGTGACGCCTCGTGAATGTTAAGCAGAGCATTGAAACACACGTACATGTTGATCTCACGCGGATGGAAGACAAATTTTCCAGACATGCGTGCCATCATGGCATCTTGGTGAATTGGTAGAGTTATAGTTCATTAGCGATAATTTAATTCCATAGGGGCGGAAGATTTACGCAAATTCCGGAGCAGAAAGCTTTAGGTGTCTTCGAGAGGCACCGCCTCGCCGCGTTCTTTTTTTTTTTTTTTTTTTTGTAAGAAACCCATTAGCTCGTGAGGCTCTGCCCAAAGTACGCTACTTATGTTGTTCCTCTCTTGTGCGCATTGAAATACCACGGGACTTAGCAAGAAGCGACCGTGTTGTTATTGTTGTTATCGGTGTCGCCTCCTTCACAACTGCGCCAATCTCGTCGCCCGTGGTCTTCTTTTTCAGTTTTGCTGCGCCAACTTGTTGGGGGAAGAAAAATACACGAAACGCTGTTCGTTGTACAACTGTCGTACTATAAGGTCGTACTTAATAACGTTGTTACTATAAGGTATTTGTGCTTGTAAAAGTAAAATTTCATTTTTTTTCTTCTTTTTAACTTGCAGTGCTCGCAGACTCATCTCAAGTCTCATGTGGTGCGCACAGGTGCACGAGCAAAACAGCGGGAAAGCTTCAAAAAATAAATTTTTTATCACTCAATCATCTCCATATAAGAAAACGCAAGGCACGGTGGGATGGGGAGATAGAAAGGCCACCGAGAAATGGCGCGGAGAAAGAAAGGGCTTGCACCCATAACGTCGAGTGACAATCCGAGATATATGTTGCTGAGCACAAGACACCCATACATCATCGACGGCTGTCAATGTGTGCACGATATATTAGGATGAAAGGATAAAGCCCATGATGCGCGGTCTATAATATCGATTAAAGACCGAAATACGCGAAGTTCAAATGCAGGACATCGCTGTTGTTGTTTCTCCGCGCACTTTACTTCCTATTTACTATTATTATTATTTTTTAAACGTTTTATTTGCAATCGCTTTCTTACGCACCAATACGAATACGAATTTCACCCTCCGGGGTGACTCAGTGGCTACGGCACGGAGAACGAGGTCACCGCGGTTCCATTTTGGGCTGCGGCAGTCGCATATCGACAAAAGCCAAATTTAAAAAAAAAATGTTCGTGTTCTTACATTTGAGTGCATGTCAAAAAATCTCGGGTGGTCAGAAAATTAATCTGGAGCCTTCCACTGCGGCTTCCCGCTAAGCAGTTTCATGACGTCGAAACCGACACTTTATTATTATTTTTGTTTGTTAAATGAGAAGTTTCACCCCGACCTTACAATCTAATCGCACAAAATAACGGAAGTTCAATGCTATATGTTGAACCCCGCTGTGTATAGGAACACTGAAAAGCGATGCCGCGACCATGCGATAAAAAAAAAAAAAAATGCATCCTAAGGCGCCACTTTTTGTATCATCAGTAACATTTGTAGAGGAGACGGTCATCCCTGTCGTAAGTGTGCGATCTTTAAAACAATCGCTTCCTACGCACCATTCGTCACCGCAATCATCGGGTCGATCATTACTTCCATCAAAATCACGGGGCTACACACCGGATGTCGGAAGTGCGCAACACGATACTTGAACCTTAACGCCGAAGACCACCGAAGCTGCGAGCGTCGGTAACGATCGAGCGGCTCGGGATTAAAGTCACGACACGCGTATACAATTCCACTTTAAGAGAGCGCGTATAGGAGGCGCGGAGAGCTCGAAAGAAACATTGTATGAAATTGCAGGTTGCGCAAGAAAAATCCATAACACGGCTTACGGAAGAAGTCCGCATACGATGGTGCGCGCGTGCATCTTTCTCTTTTTCTTTTCTCGCCTGTAGCGCCCAGGGAAATGCTCGTCTTCCTTTGTACACATTCGAAGGCGGCGGAGTGTGTGCTCGACAAGGGAACCGAGGACGCGACACGCACGACGATGAGCCGCCTCCGCCAGACGGATGGGAAACGGAACCGTCCGAGAATTGTTCCGCGAAAAGCGAGGAGGATTGAGACCGAGGAGGCATTTATTCGCTTTGACGATGATGGAAAAGCCGCGCAGGGTCCGCGAGCGCCCGCCGTCCCGCAAGTTTTCACGCGGTCGCACGAGCGGGCTCTCAATTACGGCGCTTCTAGCGTATATAGAGGGGAGGGACTCTGTCCCGAGGACCACTTCCGTGACCGCAAGGCGACCGCGGCAGCGAAAAGGCGGCACAACGTACGTGGTTATGTGATAGAGAGAACGGAAGAAGATAAAGAAACGTGACATCCAGGACGCGGAGGATGACATTTAAAAAAAGTATTGCAAGTTCGTATACATAGCTTATCTCTCTATTCACTACACCTGCACATCACCTATCCCCTATGCACAAACGAGAATCTCATCCGCTTAACCTCCCCGCCTTTCCCATTCCGTTTATCTCTCTGCCTCCCTGCGCTCTCGGGCTTATCGTAACTATGCCTGTCGCGCCACCAGCAGCTTACACCCGATCGACTGTCCCTATTGCACATGTCTGAACTATTCAAAAGGCAAAATGGTATCGTAATTTAAAAAGAGGGGACCCTGCCACTTAGTAAACGCGTGATCAAAAAGGGGCCCCCCAATGCCTAATCCTTTACACTATTGTAATAACGCGCACGCCGCTCGTGCAATTAACCTCGTGGCTACAGATTCGCGCGTATATACGTGCATCGATGCGTGACACATTGGTCGTAAATCTCACTGTATGGTCTACATCGCACGCGACTCCCGCACCTCGCATTCTACGTGAAACTTCTCGAGTACACGTACAAGTCCCCTGGCTGCCTGTCGACATTGCACTTAGTCTTGGGTGTATGCGAATTTGCGCGTTCTTCGTTTCCGATAGTCGCCAACGTCCGCTACACCTGCCGTAGCTAAGAAATTAAATGTCACGGTTTCCTGGTGTGCCAGTCCAACCCATGACCGTAGCACGTGAAACAAGTGTGCTACCTCGGAGCTGCAGTGTGCTGTAGGCTGTAGTATACTTTCGAAACAGGTGCGACTACATGGTACTCTAAGAATTGACGCGGACAGGCGCAATCAGAGAGAGAGAGAGAGAAAGAGTGGGAGGGAGGGATATAAGGAAGGTAGGGATGTTAACCAGTCAAGACTCCAGTTGGCTACACTACGCTGGGGGAAGGGAGAAGAGTAAGAGAGAGAGAATGAAGAGAGAGAGGTACAGGCGCAAAGAGTTCTGGGTACGCCTATGTCATGTATGTACACTACAAGATCTGCTAAATACAAGTAGTGCGTCAGGACGCTACGAACCCGCCTCGAGGGCTCCTTAACGAAAGATGGGCACCACGGATTGAGAAAGTATATACAGCTTGAATGCAGATCCATCGCCACATACTTTTGAGTAATCGTAAAGTAAATTTGATCTTTGTCAAATCGGTTGTGTTCGTTGTAAGATCAATTATATCCTTAGGAGGCGCCCAAGTTCACGTCCGAACGACGGCTTCCTCCGAGTAACGAAAGCGGATCTCGACGGCGTTGCGTTGACTGGGTGCCGGAGCCGGAAGCGATTGCGGAGCCGAAACATGTCACGGCCTCCGTGTTATATAGAGTTTACCGATTAAAGCGTTTACGGCGTTTAGCAGTAAGTAGTACAACAAATACAGCTGTCGCTGCATATATGATCTGTGATCACCGAAAGTTTGCTCAGATCAGTCGTGATTTTCCGTTCGAAGTGTCCCACGCATGTCGTCGATGGGGTGTTTTGCACCGCTAGGTCCCTCGGACCCATTTCGTTCTCTCGAATTGTTCAGCCAGGTGCGCATAAACTGTTAAGCCGCTTGCACTTATGAGCTCCTATAAATGTACCCTCGTACTTTCTTTCATAAAAACAAAAAAAAACAGATTTCGAAACATTAGTGCTGATGATTTGGGATTTTTATGGCGCAGCAGCCGTGCAGACTATAATGCGCCAACGAAACTTAGTGCAACGCCTGCGGCTGGGTACTGAATTTGCGTGACACTTTTTCATGCAGGATAAAACGTGCCTCTAGTCCGCAGTATTCTTGTGCCCATCCAGACGAAGATGTGCATCGCCTCCTAGTCGAGTGCACAAAGTATGATTCACCACGAAGCAAATTTGTTCCTTTTAGATAGAAGACCATTCACACTGCAAAAGATACTCTGTCCATGGCCAACAGCGTACCTTCAGAAAAGAGCACTTCTTGCTTTGAAAAAAGTTTTTGGAGGACAAATACACTTTGGGAAAATATTAAATATCAGTTTATCCTAATGAGCTAAATGAGTGATATAAATGTTGTTCTGTGTTCATGATTGATTTGTGCATTATCGCGTTTCTTCTTTTTTTTTTTGCACTATGTGTAATGACTCGTGTTCTGTACTTTGGTCATCCAAATATTTGACTTTATATATATGCACATGTGTACTGAACTCATGCACAAAACTTTGTGATTCATGTACTGTTGGACTGTAATGTGCTTATGCATCTGATGTTCTACTGAGTGCCATATTTTGTGACATTATTCGCTATTTTAGGGCACATTTGTTTCCTGTGGTTCGTGACAAGGAGTAGCCGTTGCTGCCATAAAGGCGCCAACCTCTCCTATTTATCATTTCTTTATATAAAAAAGACGACAAAAACAAGAAAGGCGCTGACTTCGTCTTCGTCTTCCTGCGGTTTTACTGCCAGGTCTCTCTCTCTCTCTCTCTCTCTCTCTCTCTCTCTCTCTCTCTCTCTCTCTCTCTCTCTTTTTTTTTTTTGAATATTACTCCAACCAGCTAGCCCAGCTTCGCGCTCTTGTACCTGCGAGTAAGTGAGCACACTCTTGTGACTCTCGTGCAGTACATTTCTCCTGTCACATTCACACATGCCCACCGCGGTGACTCGGTGAATGTGGCGTTGCGGGGTTGAGCATGCGGTGGCGAGTTCGGATGCCGTATGCGGAGACCACATTCAGTTGTAGATGAAATGAAACAAAAAAGAAAGAAAGAAAGAAAGCTCATGCACCGTGTTTTGGCTGTACATTGAAGAACCCTGTGTGTGGTCAAAGTTAATCCGGAAACTTCCACCACGGCGTCCCTCGTTTTTCACTGCATACTGCCAATTACTCTCATTTTTTCTTTTGGCGCGTAAAACCCTAGAATGTAATTTGTACTAGTATTTTTTTCTTTTTGTAATTGTTTCATAGCCAATGAGAGACATGTAAGGAAGGAAAGGAAAGATGACATGCACTGTGTCAGTGCATAAGTCCGAATACCAGAAACTCGTGAGCAATTACAGGCCGATATTTTTAAGAAGTCTGCAAAATATCAGGGCACGTTTTGTATAGCTACATTATGACGCATCAAAACCTCCTTAATTCAACACGGCAGGGTTTTAGACAAGAACTTTCCCGTATAAACCAATTAACAGGTTTCGTTCATGAAGTTTGTGGGACACTGAAAAGGGAGGGGGAGCGTTTTTATATTTTAGAAAAGCGTTTGACGTAGTATATCGCAAATTGTATATGCACGAACTATGTTTGCGTAATATCAGCGAACAAGTAATCACAAGGATTCAGGAATACTTTTCCTTGCTATGTCAGTATGTTGTGGTGAATGGTGCAAAATCCGATGTCGTTCGCGTAACGTCCGGTTTCTCTCGGGGATCGGTATTAGAGCCGTTAATTTTCTTGTATTTATAAATAACCTTTCAGGCACCGCGACTTCTTTCAAGAGATTACTTGCCGATGATCTAAGAATATATGGGGAAATTGCCAGCGATATCCATACCCTTATTTTACAAAATTTTTCGCTAAATATAAAACTGGTGTAGTGGGTCTCATATGCAAATTTAAAAAATAAACGTTCACATGGGTTTCACGAAGAAGCATAGACCAGTAACAACATATAAAGCAGGTGGTTCTCCATGCTAACTGTTTCCGAACGTAAGTATACTTAGGGGTGTTTCTCATACAAGAGAGAGAGAGAGAGAGAGAGAGAGAAACGAAAAGGTAAAGGCAGGGAGGTTAACCAAGGACGTACCCGGTTGGGTACCCTACTCTCACACAATCTACGAGTTGACACAGGCACGTCGATTTCATTACAGCGAAGGCATGTAAAGTGTTCGGTTTTTTGCGTCGAAACACGGAGCGATTCCCTCGGCAAGCCCGTGACCTTCTGTACAAAAGCAATGTGAGGACGAAATTGAGGGTGTCCGGAATATAGTAACACGTATGTAATCGGCAACTATACAAGAAATAATTGTATTATTGTTGCAAAGCCAACGTAAGCATGGAAGCTTGTAGATAAAAGAAGACAAACATTATGCTTTCAGCTTTTTCATAGTATATTGCACACCGAGACTGCACTAAGTACATTTTCGAGCTACATTATACAGCCAGACGGACAGATTCTGAGCACAAGATGAGGGAACGTAACTGAAGAACAAATATCTTCAAAAGTATATTTTTTCCCAAAGACCATTTTTTTAATGAAATCTACTGTCTGCTACAGTTGTCAGCATGGTTGATAACGAAGCTTTTGCAGCTGCTCTTTAAATTAAATTTGCTTTATTTCTGACTTAGGCTGCAGTTGTTGTTTTTCCTGTAATACGTGTAGAGATGGCTGTGCATATTTGAGTAGTGTCCTTGTATCGCGGAAGGGATGTAAATTAAGCTTTTTGGTATATTTTGCGACTTATTTGGAGGAGCGCTAAACGACGGCACAAGCAAAGACAACACAAGGGCGCAGTCCTTGTATTGTTGCATGGTGCCATTTTCGCTTTGCCAGAGCTCTTAGACGCGTCCTTGATCATTTGCGTTGTAAATGTGCACTACTATTCCGATGTATTGCCTTTCTTTACATTTGTGTTGCATTTGTATAACATTTACACTTTTACTGCACGACCTGTTCAAATACGTAGTGATCTAGTTTGTTTTGCTTTGCGGTATGTAACTCCCCTCCCACTGTAATACCTAAATGGCACTGTGGGTAAGAGAGTAAATAGAAAAAGATAAGCCAACCCGATGTGTAGTGTTGGGACGTTAAAGGCCACATTTAATTCGTATATAATCAACTATCAATGAAGGCGAACAAGACGCATGCGCAACCGACAAGCAGACGGTTGCTGGACGAATGACCATTAATGGCCCGGCAACCACCGATCGTATCAAGTCGCCCAGCACTTGCTGCTTGTAGCCCGTCCGCGCTTACCGTTCGTGGCATACAAGTGTACCGTATGGGTACGTGCACACGGCGCATGAATCCTCAGCCGAACATTGTTATGCTGTCGAGATTTTCTTTCCTTCTTCACTTTCCTTTTTGTATTTTTCGAGAAACGAAAACTGCTAACAAAGGTCGTGACGAGTGTAATCACGCGCGACCCACATCCGCTAAACGGAAAGCAGCGTCGTTCGTGGCTCGGTGTCACAAGTTTTCGAAAGTGCACAACACGCCGTTTTTTTTTCTTTAGTTATTTGAGTTGTTCGTCCCCCCCCCCCCCGCTTTGTTCACTTCATGCGTGCTACACGGCATTCGCGCACAAAGGCAAGGCTGCTGGTGGCGTGTCTCGCGGCCAGGAAACATTGGTCGAGCGCCGCGCACGTTAGCGCAGAATGAGCTCGACGGGCGCGCAGCTGCGGCTGAAGGAGCGCGCTGACGCCTCGCCGAGCGCGCGCGCGTCTACAGGGGGACGAGGCCGCAGCGGCCTTCCATGCGGACGCGCGAAACGCAGCTGCTGTTTCTCATTGCCCCTCCCCCCACCTCGCGTATGCCGTGAGAGCGTGAGTGTTCGGATAGGGCAGAGCAAGTAAACGCAGCCCAGTGAGCGAAGTACATAGACAGAAATAATTCAATTCATGGAGCGGAGCAAGAGCGTTGTTGGATTCATATATCCCGAGATGTTTTAAGGCTTTCTTTGCCTACGTCCCCGGGGGTTTGCCGTGATGCATTGTTGCACCAAGACGGAAAAGAAAGACTTAGGAGGGAGAGTATGAAACAGGCGCCGAACCTGGACCGACACACTGACTGCACAATATGACACAAATGGCTGATGTAGCTTGAAGCAGACATGGTCGAGGAGTGTCCGGTTTCTCGCCAAGTCAACTGCGCCGGATCCCGTAGACCGCGTCATCAAAGGTGGTGACAGTGGTGGGTCGATCCTTACACAAATGTACGCTATGTGTGTCCTCGCAAGTCCTTTAACGTTGTTCGTAACGCGAGCCGATCGTGCAGTCGGTGCAATCTTTATGATCCTGATTATGCTATCACATTAAAGTGGCTCAGGTGTGTAGCGTGTGCACTTCATTGCATCTTCTTCCGGGTTTGGCGTTGGTGTCACGCAGAGTAGGCGTTGCCGGGGTGGGGTCGCCCACACAGCTGGAGCGCTGGTAAACAACGGGCAGTGTCCAAATCCAGCGCCCAGCGACCGCTTTCTCGGAGTGATAGAAAACACGTCTCAAATACTATCGCTTTCACGGGTTGTAAACACCGGTAGCGATTGCGGAATCGCAAACCCGCCAGAGTCGCCCCGTTTTGAACACCACATATTTCGCAAGCTGGAAGTAAAATACACTTGCACGCACCACGTTCATGTCTTTTAGCGTAGCATTTGATTGAAACGGTGCGAGAAAACTTCGCTTAACGTAGATTCCAACAAGTGCGTTGAATCTTCCGTAGACTCGCCCTGGTTGCTCAGTGGCTATGGTGTTGGGCTGCTGACCACGAGGTCGCGGGATCGAATCCAGGCCACGGAGGCCGCATTTCGATGGGGGTGAAAAATGCGAAAACACCTGTGTACTTAGATTTAGGTGCACGTTAAAGAACCCCAGGTGGTCGAAATTTCCGGAGTCCCCCACTACGGCGTGCCTCATAATCAGAAAGTGGTTTTGGCACGTAAAACCCCATAATTTAAATTTAATCCTCCGTAATCTTTTTCTATATTTCCGCGCTTGCCAAGAGGGGTTTTTCTGTAACAAGCCAGTCAAGTCCCACGGGAAACCGAGGGCCGTTAGCTGTAACGCATTTGTACGAGAATTTCTACAGTGCACACTGGCGAGAATCTTCGTCAATACGAATGTAGCACCAGGTTATCCCTGCAGAAGCATCCATGCACTGAAGCGCTGGAGCCAGAACAAGCAGCCTTTATGGAGAGTATCGGAATTGGAATGGGAGGGACGTGATTCCCGCTCGTGATGGCACCTCCAAATTTGCGTATCACGAACCATCAGTGCCCCATTTGTGCAAGTGTCCAGCAGTGCGTGCACTGCATGACGGGACATGGGAAAGCGTGAGCATTTCCAAGCTTGAGCTCCGTGAACAATGCTCGGCGCCTAACACTCAGACCAGCGATGGTGCATTTGGTGCACCTCTTGCTGTTTGGAGTGTCACATCATTATCTTTCGCAGCCGTCTGCTGCTCTCGTCGGCGACGCTATTTGAAAGACTCGAAGAGGTGCAAGGTGTCTACACTAAACAGGTGCCCATTGGCAGAGCCACAAGATATAGCACCATCAACATAACACTCCCGGAGAAACAGCTGACCCCGCCTGTCCATAACACGCTACAAACCGTCCGGCGGACGCAGTTGGTTTCGCTGGAGGCGGAAGCAGCCAGGTTGTGCGAGCGTTTCTTCCGCTACCGCAGAAACCCGCTGGAGGGCTTCGATGACGAGCATCTGAGCACCCGTTATATCACATGCCGTTTCAGAGGGTGATATGTAACGCTAAACCCAGCGCATACAGCTGATGAGCACGATGTCGCAGGTTGAATCCTTGTTTCAGTGGTTGCTTGTTTGTGGGCGCGCGGAACGCGGAAACACTGACATAGGTGCACAATAAAGTGCATCGGCTCTTCCGACGCGATCCGAAGCCCTTCCCGATGGTACCCCTCGCAGCTGTCTGTGCTGCTACTTATGGTAGGCAAAATAATGTGACTTACGTGGGAACTTCAGAAATAACATCCTCAAGCGGCTTTGTACACCTGCATACCCAGGCGTACAGCGTTCCCTAACTTTTGGTACCCTGTTTCTAAAGCTTGCCGCTACTTTTTACGGCGAAGGTTCGCGTAAGAAAGCGAACTGCGTTAGAATGTCCCGCAACTGGGACATGCCTGTGGCGCCACTATTTCTCATTCATTGCTTCGTAACTCTAATATTCTATTGCGCATGACTTCAACTACTCTAGTTTGAATTAACGCTCGACCAGCGTAGAGCAGGATTGGCCAGAGCAGGCTACCTCATACCGACTTGTGTACCCTGCCCAATATGTTATCACTGGGCCTCTTCGATTTTCGGAGTTCTGGCAGCCCGCTGGCAGCCAGATCGCAGCCAGCTAATTCCGGTTCTGATAGGAAGTCACGTGGGCTGGGATCCCAAGACAACCCGAACCTGCAAGAAGTTTGCAAAATCGAACGCCGAGACAGCTGGCCGAATGTAAACATTGCTAGGATCGGCCTGCAGGGGTACTGCTCTGCAAAGCTATTTCAGCCCGCTGCACGTGCTTCGATCGACCGGCGGTGCTGGCGCCCTTCGGAGAACCAGCGAGGACGACAGCGCTAATCCACTATGCGCATCGCTCGGAGAATCGGTGACGACAGCAGGGCGGGTCACGTTTGGCACACAACGTATGGTTGGTTGATTTGCCGGGTCGTCATGGTCTCTCTCTGCAGCAAGAAGAGCTTTCCCTTACAAAAGGGTGCTTTGCGGTACCTGGGCCCCGGGATTCGTCACAGTCTGCTGACATTCGTGGCGACTACAGGAGAAAGGCAGCTCTGGAATTTAGAGGCGCAAGACAATGGGCAACCGGCCGGCGGCCGTGCTGCGGCGGTCAGCTCCGAGTTCTGCGAAGGCCGTCTGACGTAGGTTGGGGACCGTGAACCTCGCGCGAAAAGTGTGTGTGTGTAATCCCTCGTGAAGAGAGGCGACTCGTTTGCGATGAGTGGTCGAACGTTTTCTCACCTAGGGACCAATGGAGTGTTTATAAGCAGCTGTTGTCGGCTGCTAGTGTGTGCTCGTCGTCGTGCTCTGTGCTCGTGTTCGTGCTCGTGAGCTGTGTGCTCGTTTGCTGTATGCTTCGTCTTGCGTGCTCCACTTGGGAGCCACGCTAGACTGTCGATGTATCTCTTGTTTAAAATGTAAATACTGTAAATAAACCCTGTACGCCTAAGTCCCGACGAAGAGTCAAGGTCCTCCCTACAACTACGACCGCCAACTCTTACAACATGCTACCAGCACGGCAGCGCCCGGCGAGGCCGGCGCGCGCTCGGCGTAGTCGGCCCATTTATGCGTTGCCAGCCTGAAAATATATAGTTGCATTCAAGGATACGATCACTTTCGCGCGACTCGGCGCAGGACGCGCACTGGGTCAACCTCACCTTGCGCAGCGCAACAGATGGCCTTCGACGAGGCGCATGACAAGACGCGAGATCGCGTGTAAGTGATTGTATACTCGAAAGCGATATCTCGAGGATCCCTGCTCGCAGCGATCACGTCGCCCACCGGCGACATTGATGAGTTGGCGTTGTGTCATCACAAGACATGAAAAAGCAGGTTATCGGGTACGTCTCATACGCATAAAATTTCGTGCAGACCTGCTTGGGCTTCGATTTCAGAAAGTTTGATGTGGCTGATTGTGTTTCTCGTTTTGACCCTATAAGGAGCTGGGGACGCGGCTGGCGCATGAAAATGCACGCCGCCTGTGACCAGCGAAACGTTTCACACATTGGTCGCGATCATGAGAGCAATAAGCCAATGTACGTGTGTCTAATGTACCGAGTGCAATCAGTGCATTCTTAGATCAACGGCCTGCAGTCGAACACATATCGGTTTCGAGCTGCCACCTAAGCATACGACGGAGAGGCGGAGCGAACACGGGCTAACTGCAAAGCCTTCGCTAACTGCAGAAAAAGGAGATATATACCTACGCCAGATATGTGAAAAGGAAGGCCACCAGAGAAAGACGAACCCAAATGTACCGCAATGTGTGAGTGAGCGTCTACAACTTGCGTGGAACACGATTCGAGCGCAGCGCGCTGACCACCGCCGCGAAGAAGCCTTCAGGGGACACACACACGAAAGCTTCAAACGGTTCACCACTGCTCGTATCACACCGCTTCGCAATGCGGAACGGAGCGTAAGCACCTAAAAAGATAACGCTAGAAGTAAGGAAATCCGAAG
Organism: Dermacentor variabilis; assembly: GCF_050947875.1. NCBI lineage: Eukaryota > Metazoa > Arthropoda > Arachnida > Ixodida > Ixodidae > Dermacentor > Dermacentor variabilis. The sequence continues at coordinate 26,680,398 of NC_134568.1, read as the reverse complement.
ATAACTGTAGACAGTTGGCTAAGCGAGGTAAATTTAAGTCCTCAAGCGCCCGCGTTGCAATCCGTGAAGTCCCCGCAAAGATGGCGGCGAGCGCCCATCGCCTCTTTTAGTCGTCTGCTAGCCAGAGAACTTGCCAGAGAGCAACCAGACCAAAATCGTCGTGGCAGGTTCTGGCAGCCCGCGGGTCGCCAGAACCGTCCAGCGTGAGAAAAACGAACGCCCGACGGAAGTGCGTAGCGCGGTGGGCGGAGCAACCCGAGAAAAACGCAGACGCTCTGGCAGCCCTCGGGTAGCCAGAAGTGGAAAATCGAAGAAGCCCACTGTCTTTTTCTTCAGAATTTAGTTCGCACTCAATTAGCCAATCCGGCGAGCCACAGCAAGGTAAAGAGCACTTCTGTATTTTTTTTACGTTTAATTATAACAAAGGCTACTCCCCCCCCCCCCCCCCAGCAACGGATATAATTGACAAAAAAAATATAAGATTCATAACGGCGAATAATTTACGTCATGCTTGCAATGACTACTTGGCCTCACTGTGTCTTCGGTTGGATTTCGGCGGCATTGAAGGCGTTGGACGATGCTTGACGATTAAGAAAACTCCAGACGCGCGGAAACCTTTCACATGCGCAGATGAGCTAAAGTCCGGGACAGATGGAAATTCGAATCAGCGTTTTACAAGTTCGTTTCCTGCAATGTAATTGGCTTTCTAAGAGATGCATAATTGCTGCAAATAAGACAGATAGACACAAGGAGGCAGACACGTGGACGACGACCCTCCATGGCGGCTTACTGGTTTTCGCAGCACGCGGCCCTCATTCCCCTTGATTGCACCATAGACAGGAGCCACGCTGGTTATAAGGTTTGGTGGACGCGGTTGGAAGGTTCGGGATTTTTTATCACCCTAGGTTCGTTAACGCGCACAGAAATACATCCAGAGACGGTTTTTTTTTTTTTCTCATTCCCTTTTATCGAAACACGGCCGCGGGGACCGGAAAATCGGCCCACGACCTCGCGCACCCGCAGGAGAACACCGTAACCGCTAAGCCACCTTCTCTCGCCTAGAAAAAAAATCAAAAAGAAAAGGCAACAAAAACGCGTGTGCTTATTTCGTTTCAATCTCCTATTCCCTCGGCAAGCCTCGCGCAATCGCTACAGAATGGGCGGGGTTGACTGTTACGTTTCGACATTTCCCTCGGTTAGCACCGACGGCGGTACAGCGATATCGCTGGTGGACATCGGCCCGGCAGTCGACTGCAAGGCGGCAGGGTAGCCTTAGTAGTAGTAGTAGTAATAGTATTAGCAACAAGAATAATTACGGGCTGAACCGAAGCTGCATGAGTTTTTCGAGCGAGGCGGCGCGACGGCGAATTTCTTCGGGCTGCGTGCGCGCCTCCGTGTCCGAACAAAAAAAAAAAAACGAAACGGAAGCGGCGAGATCACGGCGAAATTAGCCGCGCCCAGGGCCACTTCGGGTCCGGCGCGCTCGGCATGTCAGGTGGCTTGATTGACGCGCGCCGGACTGATCGCGACACGGACCGCGTCAGCAGCGTGATACCAGGTCGGACCAGCGGAACGCCCAGGCCACGCAGCTGTAATTAAGAACGCACGCGCCGCGAGGTTTGGCCGCCCGGCTGCGCCAAGGTGCGCGAAACCGCCTTTGGCCGAGGAAGACGGATGCAGCGGGCGAGCCTGCGCCGCGCAATTACGTACGCCTATCGAGGGCAGAGACGATGAGACGAGCCACGTATACCGACCGTTTGTCCGCGGGCGCGCCCGAAAGGTTTGAGGTCGCCGACGGGCGCGCTAAACGAGCTCCTCCCACAGCGCATGCGCATGTCCGAATGCATCTCTCTCTGCATCAACTGTTAATCTCGTTTGGCGCACGTTTCAGCTATAAGGTTTTCTTTTTTTGTGTGAACATATTTTTCCGCTTGCCCAAGCGGAACTGCGTTCCCGTGTCCCGCATAACTACAGGAACACTGAAGGCAAACACTAAGTCGACGTGGACTGTTCAAACACCACTCCAGAAACCTCGCAACGCTTCCTTCGTGCCAAAACGAGACTTAATTTACGAGAAAATTGCACATGAGGGGTCCCGAATAGCTTTATCCCAATTCAAATCGCCCGTCGCCCTACTGAGGGAGTGGTGACGTTACATACGCCATCAGCGCTCTTTGGTGCTGTCGGTGAGTAAAACGGCGCCCGACAGATGGCACTATGTTTTTTTTTTTTTTTTTGATAAACAGAGCGGTGGATCTGCCACTGCAACCGCTTTTGGTCAAGTGGCATGGACCCGTTCGGGCATCCCGCGAAATCACATGAAAGTGGGATTCTCTGCTCCTTGCAGTTTGTGCGAGTTTCTCGAGCCGGCAAAACAAAAACCAGCGCAGCGCTAGCAATAATGAAACTACTGAAACGCGAAACCGCAGGCGGCGCAGACTCGAGCGAAAACGAAACCTTTCGACCGACCGCATCGTTGTCAAGTGTAAATAAAGCCAATGAATTCTTGTTTCTAAAAAAAAAAACAAGAAAATAGAGCTGGACAAGCAGCATCTTTTTTTTCTTATAATGCAATAGAATGATGTTTTTATAACGAGTGGTTGAGTACTTGTGGCAGAATATAAATGAAGCGTGCCTTTGTCATCGGGCAACTACTCGAATGTCCCTGGGAAGTCTCTAATCGTGTCCTGCATTTACCTCAATTCGCAATATTATTGACGCCTTAGAGATTCTCGAACACTAATCTATCACTTTAGCTTGATTTGCAATTTGCCCTTAGTGTCCATTAAAACACGGTTCCAGGTAGAGGTGCGTAAAAAAAAAAAAAATCCGCGTAAAAGTCGCCAATATGAGGATACTGTTCTCGATAACAGTGGCTGTTTCACTGAAACACAGTTCCGCATACTTATTGTCATGTGTATATGTAAAGTAATGAAACACGCACATCCAACGTAATGTTGGAATCTAAATGACGCGAAGCTCGCTTGAGTTAGCGAGGTATGTACCGTAGTAGCGGATGACACGAGCACAGCCTCGTCCGCAGCTGCTGTTTGCTGCCCGCGTCAGGAAGACGAAGGTGATGCATGATGCTTTCCAAGGGAAGACTGCTGTGTCGAGGTGTAGAAGTAGGACACATAAATAAATTTAAGGGTTGTGTCTGTCGCAATAGTACATTGCTTCTCGAGGCTGGCCAATCTGAGGATGGGCTAATGCCCAGTATATAGCCGAAGCAGACGATTCGGCAAGACAGCATGCTGCCAGCATGCGTACACCCAGTGACTGAAGTTGTTTTTCTGTATACATATCCGGCGAGGAAACGACGACGAACGCCAAACTTCGAGGAAAAATTCCAATAACATTATGAAACGCCGCTCCATATATACCGTGATTCTTTTTTCATTTTATTTTTCTTTCGTGATACGCCGTTTCATTTAGGCAGGCGGGAAATGTGTGCAAAATTTTTTCCTCGTACAGCTGGAATATAAGTAAAACGCGCTAAACAGTGTAGCTACGACGCCCTATCATGCACATGCAGCCTATACGTTCCCGTTTGTGTAGATTTATTAAAAAAGCAAAATAACAAAACACACCATGCACATCGCAATTAGGTTTAACTGTCGCTTATGTGCGTTCCTTTTGACTGCTCGAAGGACGATCAAGGGAAGCGCTAAATCATGCTAGACTGGTGAACACTTCCAACGTTTCTCCGGCAGCGAAAGACGACTCGGAGACGGAGAAAATTACGAGTGACGGCTCCTTTCCGTACCATGACATTTTACAGCGAAGCTGTATATATGGCTCAGATCCGAGGTTTCATGGCTTCTGTGTGCAGAAACTATCGTCGTGTGGGCCGATCCTGGTGATGGTGGAGAAAGAGTCCAAGCTTAATGCCACATACCCCTGTGGGTCCGGGGACCTGTAACACGCCCTTGAACTACCCTTGTCACACCTGGGACCCAAAGAGGTCCCTGGCACAAGGGTAAGAACAGATATATTTTGAGAAAAAAAAATGTATTGTACAACTTTTCCAAAAAAGTACTGTTAAAAAATTCTCGGCGCCAACCGCGCGAACGCGCTCGTGACACAGCTCGCGCGTTCGTCGTCGTCGTCTTCTTTCACAGCTGTCTCCGTTGCCGCTCATCATTCCAGCCTAGAATTTCACTTCTGTCGTCGTCATGGGGAGGCCGCGTTTACCGGGGTATGAGCCATTGCTTAATGGGGTATGAGCCATATTAGCGCCTGTGTGTGTCACGTCTCACTTTCGTGCTTGTCTTTTTAACGCGCTACAAGCCTCACGGTATGAGCCATTCATTGTCTTACGCGACGCACACGTTTAATAACAGAGGTGATATGAGAATGAGTGTGCGTACCTATATTGTCACGATGACCACAGATGAGGACAATAAATACGTTCGTACCTTTGTTCAAAATTCTGTGTCACTTCTATGTCATGCGCTAAACAGCTTCGCAGGTCATCCACCTTGACAAAGTGTAATGGGTCATTAATTTTTTTTTTCTTCTGTCCGGCACAGCGGCACAGACGACTTCATTGGGCGGCATATTAGATTTATAGGCACTTTTACGGGCATTTCAGCGTTCTGCCTGCAGAAAAGGCCTATACAAAGTGTTTCAGCGAACACTTTCAAATTTTTTTTAACTTGCTTGTGGCACATAGCACAATTCTAGACAAATAGCTGGTCTACCCAAAGACGTGGACATTACTGGCGCAAAAATTTAAATGCCTAATCGACTAATTAACAAAAAATTACTAATTACATTTTATCTAATTTCCTTATGGCAAATATAGCAAATTTACGTATTCTAGCGGGTGAGACAGCAAGGCACATCCACTTGAAAAGAATGGTGTGGATGACACCACATACGAAATATGCGCCGTCAAAATTGCGGTAAAAATGCACTGTCGTTCCACTTATTTTCTTAAATAAACGTCGTTTTATGCATTGAAACACGAAAGTAACTGGAACGCCAATGCATTTCTCCGAAACCATTCGGGAATATATACCTCGAAACTGCTGTCATCCTGAGAATTTGTTCCAAGTGGATCCGCCATGTGAACTCCCCAACTATAATTTGTAAATTGCAATATGTGCCATAAGGTAATTATCAAAATTTAATTAGCGATCTTTTGTTAATTACTCGATTATGCATTCCAATTTTGCGGGCAAGTGATGTCCGCCTCTTCGATTAGACCAGTTCATGGACTAGAATTGTGCTATCTGCCACAAGAAATCTTCAAAAAAAAAATTTTTTTTTTTTAAAGTGTTCGCTGAAACACCCGGTATATAATCTGCGACGCCGCGGGGCAATTGCGTCGAGAATTCGATGGCGCAGACCGCCACCTGTCCTTAACTTTAACTTCATTTTCCAGATGGTATAATCGGGTTGCGTGATTTATTCACGCGTGCTGGGCGATAAGCGCATCGCAAATGGAACGTTCCCGCCCCGCGTTCACGATCGAGGCTTGCCTCGTCCCACTAGAGCACAACCATTTTCAAGCTAAGGGTTGGCAGTGTGAACGTGTGCGAACGTTTATACCGACGAGGACGTGTGGCCAGTCCATCGTGTACGCCTTGCGGTTGCTGCGAGACACTTCAGCACCTGATATTGGAGTGTCCCGCTTTCATTGCGCAGCGCACGCCGCCAGCGAGAGGCTCTTACGTCCTTGGCCCGCGGTGTACGACACTCGACGAGTGTTTGTACCCCGGTGGTTTTGTGTCTCGACGCGATCAGGCTCATCGCGCTCTCCTCACTTTTCTAGAAGCAACTAAATTAGGTCCACTTTTGCAGCATATTTCTCTTTTTCAAATGGCAGGACCCCGTACACTATTCTATTCTAAGATTCTTTAGTAGCGCGACCTGCAGCAACCGGCCCAACTGTACGTGAGCAGTACTGTGTGTGTTCTGCTTCAGTCTTTGAGATTTGTGATCTTGCTCTTTCTTTCCTCTTTCCTGCCCTTCTTCCTATCTTCCATTTCTATGTTTCGGTCTCCACGTTTCTGAATTGTACGCACGCGTTGTGACCCTTCCGGTA